>NC_088303.1:14333853-14658469 GCF_032854445.1 Liolophura sinensis | reverse complement strand
CTACCTCTAGTGTAATATAATATGCTGGTATGTACGTGCTGTCTGACAATTCATTGGTTTTAAATAACAGCGTCCATTAGAATCAACCACGTAATTATATACGATCTCGTATCATATTGTAGTTTGTGAAAGTCTGGAGGGAACAAAATTAGCTAGAGATCGATGAGACTGTTGGCCACCGTTGTTGATGTATGACTTTAATAGTGTGTTTATGTATAACAATAGTACCCATGACTGTTGAAAAAACCTGCTCTTTTGGAATCAGAATGATTGATGCTTTAATATCTCTAGAATAAGTGTCGAATTGATAAGCACTTTTTCATGAACGGTAACTTGTAAATTTTTGCCTGATATTATAGGTGATGTTGAAAAGCGTTAGAATACTACTTCGTCTTAGTTCTCAGATATACTCGGAGGAGGGTGAACTTAGTAAGGGCTTAGTAAGATAAGAGAGAGCACAGAGCAATCATATACAGCTACTGCAAGTAGGAAATTTAGGCTGTTGATTCATTTATTGTTTTGTATGTATGTATGTATGTGTGTATGTATGTCCAAGCCGGTAAAAGTACTGCCGTCACTGAAGTATAATGCCGAAGAACACCAACCAGTCACATTATAATTAAAGACGTACAGCATACCGAGTAAATCCAGAGCAGCGACGACAGTAGTCAATAGTAGCAATTTACACACCCCCTAGCACCATGGCTTAAGCAGAACTAGGTCAAGAAAAGCAGGGATGTTCATTGCAATTTATCGGATGTCACTCGTCTATAATTACTGAAAATGCTGTGTTGTTATTAATGGCGAAGCAAAACAAGTACCACTTTTAAGTCTTTGATATGACCTGATCCGAATTCGAGCCCCGGTCTCCCGACTTTGAGGCGGACGCTCTAGTCAATAGGCCACCGAAGCAGTTTCCTTGTTTTGTAATCCTCTGCAGTAACTTGCTGTTCCTTATTCTGCATTTATTTTATTCATTTTAATCTTAGCATCAGTTTCTGAATTTGCTGATTGGAGTATGGCTAGCTTAACATGTCTTAGACAGATTTTCTCAAGGGGTTTATCTAGCGTAGAATTCAGAAATCATTTTATAATGCCGTGCCAGGTGTTGGTCCTTAACACCAAATTAGTAGGGATCTTATAGAAGCCAGTTTCCTCCGTAAGCTTTATGGGCCAACGTCAGCTTTACCATCCGTCTTTACCTTCCGTGGGCATATAAAGCAAAGCAATGGGACATTTAATTGACGAAATGAAGAGGTCCCAATAAATGCAATAAAAGCACACCACTCTCTGCTCTAACGCTTCAGTTCTTGTCCACAACGGAAATTGGGGCATACTACATTGAAGAACAAAGGAATACATAGCTTTGGACAGTGTGTTGAGAAGGAGTTACACAAGTTCCTCATTTCCAGGCCACTCATAGAGGTCGTCTGCCGTCCATTAACTCAGCTCACGAGAGGATCTGATTCGACATGTACTCGAGAGGATCTGAGCTGGGCTTACTTACAACTGCTGCCACTCCGAGACTCCTGGCTAGGTTAACGTATCAGTACGATATGTAGCAAACATGTTACCTTCGGGGGCCTCAGCGAGACGAGTTCCCGACTGGCCACTTTAGAGGTTTATCTTAACTTTGCTGTAGGATATTGTCCATTAAATATGTATAAGGCGTTGCTGCAAGCGGCCATAGACACCTATATGAAAGATCTGCTACATGCATATATGTGTGGTAGACCTGAAATATCCACGTCACTATGATGAATAGATTATATAATCTTTTATTATATGTCATACCGCCCAGCACTCTGAAGGCTTTAAGTTTGAAATTTTCTTTATGTTTTCTAAATTTCGTTATTCTAGTGATAGATTTCCATGTTTTTCTTTTGCAAATGAATGTTGGGATTATCGACTTGGAACTCTCCTTCGTGGTGTAGGACTGGTATACGTGGTATTCGGACTGAGATTGCAAGTAAAAGATGCCTAATGGGGAGTGTAGTGTTTATCTTTGATTACGGCAAATCAATGACTGCTAATGTATAAATCATTGTATGCCGTAAAGTGGTTCGAGAGAAGCATGGCAGCGAATGCAGGCAGATATGTTTTAAGCACCGTCATTAAAGTTTTTTCTGACTAAAGCGAAACGTCAATAGTTTGATATCACCGACAGCTCTGGGCAAAGTATTTGATGCCTCGTTATTGGAGGTACACCAGACAGAGGGATGAAGAGTTATCCGCAAAGTCTTTTACCCATGGTTTTTGGAAGTTGACCATGCCTGATGGAGGGCACTCTGAAAAGTCTGCTCCTGTCATATTTTGTCCTGGCCACATTGACAGACCACTGAAGAATCAGTAGTCTTCCGAGAAATTCGACTGGCTCGCACCTAGCCACCCCAGTGTGAATAACCAGGCCGCGCCATTTTGTACGGCTGATCTCATCCTGTGGCTTTTTGTTAGGAAATCCCAACACACTGAGCGTAAGTGAATCTGTAAGCTGTCCAGCTTATTAGGCCCGTTGGATGGCTAGCAAACTTACCGCTAACCTATGATTTTCCATGTTTTTTCAAGTTTGTGGTCACATTATTGCGAACAGTTCCATGCACCGGCAAATAAAAAAAGTCATTTAACACAAGAAATCTTGCAGTGTGACTACAGCACGTTTGACTTATGTTGGTCTTATTTATTCGTATATAAATAAAGGCTAATAGTTTACCGTGTCTAAACATAGTGCTTCATTCGTCAGTCGACCGTCTCAAAATTTTCTAGAAGAACTTTTAACTTGGAGTTTGATGCCTTTTCTGTCTACAACTCATGGGTTGAGTTAGTACCAGTAATTCTAGGATATTTAACCAATATAATATCTACGGAGTAATAATGCAAGAATAAATAATGCGCGACTACCTGGCCACTGTTGTTGCTCGATTTCACCACAGTCTGTAGGCGGTCTTGCCAGAGATATTTTTTCTTGCTTCTAATGTCGTCCGTGGCTCAGTTGGTTACCGCGCTGGCGCAGCGTTATGACCCGGGATTCTCTCACCAATGCGGTCGCTGTGAGTTCAAGTCCAGCTCATGCTGGCTTCCTCTCCGGCCATACGTGGGAAGGTCTTGCAACAACCTGCAGATGGTCGTGGGTTTCCCCCGGGTTTCCACCCACCATAATGCTGACCGCCGTCGTATAAGTGAAATATTCTTGAGTACGGCGTAAAACACCAATCAAATAAATAAATAAATCAGATGTCGTCCATCAGAAGGTGAAAGAATTGCTGCAGAGATTTATGTCTCAGATTGTTTTTATTTATTCGTATACCAGCTGTCAACCAATAAGGACATTCCAGGTCAATAATCGCAGGGCCAACTGCCAAAACGACGTTTAACACAAATTATTAAAGAAAGTATATAAAGTACGAAAAGTAGGACAGAATCACACAAAGAGAAGCGGACAACAGTTTTCAGTGACGTAGGAAAGACGCAAGGTATGTTCTACGCGACTGAGTGAAATCAGTTTAGAAATCGTTTATCATGCTAGAATATCAGTTTTTGATAACAAAATATGTATCTCACTTGCGCTTTGATTACAACATATATCCAATGTGGCGATCTAATTCAACGCAATGAATATACAGTCCCTAGCCTCCAGGCATTGGACACGATCATGGATCTGAGCGCCAGAGATTCTAAATGCTGTGTCCATATGAGTTATAATCATTGTAAAATTTAAGAAACTTGGAGTGAAGGTGTTCGATGGAATAACCTTACATACTAATTTTTGCATTAATAACTTGTGACGTTGACTGAAATCGTCACACAACACGCAGGATCTGACAAATGCTACAAGGCGAGATATGTACATGCTATATGCAGGGCCCTTCTGTATATTGCTGTCCATGTAAGGATAATTTACAATGTCAAAATTTAATCTATCCCCCTTATCGTAAAGTCTGCGAGAGAGGAAATCGTTTTGGTCTTTGTACAAATATAGGCCCAGATAACATATACCATCTGGAGAGTCTGTGGATTCCTTTGCTCTATGTAGATTTCTTAAAGAACGTCTAAATCTTCAGGGGGACGTTTAGGTATCCACATGCAGTTGACGCCTGGATTTTTTACAATTGCACAACAGTACTTAAGTACACGACTGTACTTCTTGTAGTGCTTTCCTTGAGTGAGTGGATACAAGTGTGGTGGCAAAGCGAGGTCGGTACGGGGATTTGTGCATTTTTGGAATCCAGGAAAGTTATGGCTGCAAACAATTACGCATGTGCAAAAGATGTCCTTCTGACAAGAAAACCAAACTTTTTGCGCGGATTTGTTTGAGGGCAAAAGTCGCCAAGACACTGGTTCAACTCAATTCTGTTTCTGTTTAGGTTGAAAGAACGCGACGAACCTTCGAACAAAAACTGTATGGGGTTAAGCCCTTGTTGTATTGTGTGCACACCACGGCCTCCCATGACAGTGTCTATATATTAGACATATTCGAAGTCATTTCGCTGTATATTGTACCTCCCATTAATAATGTTGTGGACAGTGTGTTTGCCCTGCTGCCATCTGGAATGCCCTTTACAACCCATACAATACAGTACTCCGTAGGCATTTCCAAATGTCGACACAGGCAACCCGTATTAACATCTGAGCAGTTGTACACTCAGAACTATAAATAAATTGCAGCTGTCGAAAAGCAAATGGGAGGCATCGTTTGAGCCATTGCATTCGAAACCACTGGCAAGCATATCATATGCCTTGCGGACAATTAACGGTTGACGGCGTCCGTGTGGTCATTAGCTCAGTCTAACATTCGTTGAATAACACTTGCCTTTTACCAATATGACATGCGTATCTGTACGTCTCATGTGGGAAAGCGCACATGTAACTTGCCAAAGGTCGGTGGTTCACTGCCGTAAATCTGACTGCCATCGTATGCAATTAATCTTGAAATCACAAATAACAACAATATTATTTTCGGCTATTTTAGTATTTCTCCAAAGTATTTGGTTTACTTTGCAAATTGCAGCTTTTATTGTTAAGCAAATTAATATACCTAATACTTAATATAACTGTCGTCGAGTAAACTGACTGGTGTAACAAGGGACTTCATTAGAAGCTTTTTTCCCAGTGCTAGCATAGAATGCCTAAAAAAGGTCTTGAAATTAGTCGTTTCCCTAATATCTTGAAAGGTTGAAAATTTTCTTATCTCCAGTTATTTTTTTCCCCTACGCATTGGCATAATTCTACTTGTAGCGGCAAATAGAGAATCTGCAACGTTAGTGGAAGTGTCTACAAAGCTAAAAACTTTTCATCAAGACCAAAAGACAATCAGTAAAAGCCGCACCAATCATTTTGTTAGTTTAAAAGATATGACGACAGACAGTTACCCATCATCATGTCTATTGGTGTTGTACATGTATATAACTGAATACAGGTCACAGGCGACAGGTATACAGGTGAGTAAGACTCATTGCCTTGAAATCGGTCAGATGGTATCAGTATATTATATGATTTTTCTAGTAAAAAATCCTGTTCAAAAATTGTCATCCGCTTTTGTGCTTATGTTTGAAATCAATACGCTTGTCGATTTCTCAATTTTAAGAACTCATGTACAGGACAAAGCTCAAGAAAGCATTATCGAGCTTTTCAACGCGTAAAATGCAGATTTAATACATACCGTGGACAATAAGCAATACCTACCGTGGACGATTAGCAATACATACTGTGGACTATAAAGCAATACCTTCCGTCGACAATAAAGCAATATCTACCGTCGACAATAAGTCGATGGGCAGTTGAAGATGTATCATTTCCACTTTGCAGTATGGTACGTAAGTGTATAAGTCACACGTGGCGAAAGTTTGTCAGTGACCTGCCTAAAGTCGGTGGTTTACAACGCATTGGCGTTTCCTGCACAAATCAAATTGAATAAAAATATAAATAGATGAATAAATAAATAACAACGCACTAGCCATTAATATTATTAAATTGTTTATTAAGGACGCATGAATTTGTATATTCGAATAATTGTTATAATTTCAATTAGTCATTATATTATAGTCATTATAATTAGTCATTCGTCCTATTTTGTTATCCCTACTGAGCAAGTTGCCGTATGGATGGTCATGCAGATTCCCTTGACAGAAATAAATAGCCCCAACAAATAAATGGACATAAAATGAATTCTAAATGTCAAATCCATCTAAAAGACCCTCTGCCGTCATGGAGCAAATATTTTATTCTAGCGGAAACCATCTTTACAGATTGTCACCTGATTTAGATTTACGCCCATGTAAAAGTATATGTATATCCACTGAAAGCCTGTAACATCTTCATACCGCGAAAACTGAGGCCTAATTTCAAATCTTTCCAAAGGCAAGAAAAATTTCCACACCAGGCAATGGAAATTTTATTGGCATGATTGAGTAATTAAAATGACATGTTCGTTTTCCAAATGGTCCTTTATTCAAGGTGAGTCGGAATTAAGATAACAGGCGCGCAGGCAAAGACGCATATATGTACATCTGCGAGGGGTTTTTTTTTTGACGTAGGAAGGCTTAGAGTTTTCAACTAATCCGGGTACTTGATAATAAGCAGGATGAAGTATTTACATTAATGCAGCAGTGCTATACATCAGCTCAATAACAACACGACAATGTAACAAAAACAAAGTTTAGAATTCTTTTTGCCACAGTGTTAAACCCTTACCCTCTGGTCCAAGTGTTATGCATGTAAACAGTCATTTCATTTTTGCTGCTTCTCCTATATGTTTAGCCCATGTACATTTTCTCCACTTTACTCCTTTTTTCATACTGTTATGTGTCCCCTTACCTCAAAATCATAGCGACAGAATATCATTTCTGCCATGCGTAGTCATTGTCAGTATCATCTTCATGTCGGAGATAAACAATTATAACGGTGCAGTTCCGTCAGTACCCTTGAGAATGCTCAGATTATCAGCTATGTTGCAGCTCTATCATCACCTTTGAGATTGTCACCCGCGCGCCTGTTAATATCTTTGAAAATGCAAAGATAATCAGTCATGTTGCAGTTCTGTCATTACCTTTGAGAGTGCTCGGATTATCAGCTATATTGCAGTTATGTCATTACCTTTGAGAATCCTCAGATTATTAGATTTATTGCAGTTCTGTCAAAAACCTTTGAGAATGCAAAGATTATCAGCTATATTGCAGTTCTGTCATTACCTTTGAGATAGTCACCTATGATGCAGTTCTGTAATTACCTTTGAGAATGCTCAGATTATCAGCTATATTGCGGTTCTGTCATTACCTTTGAGATAGTCACCTATGATGCAGTTCTGTCATTACCTTTGAGAATGCTCAGATTATTAGCTTTATTGCAGTTCTATTATTACCTTTGAGAATGCAAAGATTATCAGCTATATTGCAGTTCTGTCATTACCTTTGAGATAGTCACCTATGATGCAGTTCTGTCATTACCTTTGAGAATGCTCAGATTATCAGCTATATTGCAGTTCTGTCATTACCTTTGAGATAGTCACCTATGATGCAGTTCTGTCATTACCTTTGAGAATGCTCAGATTATCAGCTATATTGCAGTTTTATCATTACCTTTGAGATAGTCACCTATGATGCAGTTCTGTCATTACCTTTGAGAATGCTCAGATTATCAGCTATATTGCAGTTCTGTCATTAAATTTGAGATAGTCACCTATGATGCAGTTCTGTCATTATCTTTGAGAATGCTCAGATTATCAGCTATGTTGCAGGTCTATCAGCATTTTTGAAAATGCACAGATAATCAGTCATACTGCAGTTCTGTCATTACCTTTGAGAATGCAGGGATTATTGGCTAAGTTGCAGCTCTATCAATTGAATTTAAATGTTATTTTCAACAATGACTTGTTTGCAGACCTACGAAACGATACAGTGATGCTCCTGCTTAATGTTAACCTTTATTTGTTCACAGATTCTCTTCTGAAATCCGGGCACATGAGGAGAATACCCAAATCCACTATTTGGACGGGCTGAAGGCCAACTGTTAAGATGTCAGAGGTCTTTCGGCTACAGTGAAAGACGGAATCGAGCTGATTTCATATGCTGAGATTTAAGAACAATACACAGAGGCTATAGCTATACCTGTGTCGCTCATAAACAGACCACAGACCGGAATATTAACTTAGCTAGCCTATGCCGTCTGAAATAACACACCTGGGCAGATTCAGTTCTTAAGTGACTTTTTTTCAGGATTATCAACATTTCCACTAAATTCAACTAGGGCGTAATGCCGAATGAAACAATGTCAGGGATGTACAGCGAGCCGCATCCTGACTTGCTGCTCGTGGCCACGTGGTATTGGCACATGCATCCATACATCAGTCTTGTCGTCTGCTTCTTTGGAATCATAACCAACATAATCAACATCCTCATTTTAACTCGGAAAGAGCTCAGGTCTTCAATCAACTGCGTTCTCACTGGAATTGCCATTTCAGACTTGTGTCTCATGGTATGTTATGTGCCCTTTGTCATCCATTTTTACATTAAGTCTGACTTGACGCCGTCTCCCCAGAAATATTCTCTAGGGTGGACACAGTTTCTGATGTTCCACAGTAACTTTACGGCTGTATTGCACACGGCCTCGATTTGGTTGGCAGTGTATCTGGCCGCGTACAGGTACTACTACCTGAGGTCGCCCTCTCCACGGAACAAATGTTTCAAATTCCGGTCCACATGCCTGGTTATTCCTGCCACTGTTATAATGTCTGCGGTTATCATGTGTCCTAATTACATCCTAACGCAAGTGGAGCAAAGAGAGATCTCCCCGAACCAAACCCTTTATCGCTTAAAAGATATGGGCATCGGCACAAGTAATCCAAATCCAATTGCACTGGCCATGTTTTGGATATATGGAACTGCAGGAAAAATAATCCCGTCTGTTTTAATCGCAGTATTCGGCGGTATGCTGTTTAACACATTGGTTGACGTAAAACAACGCGCAGACAGTCTGAAGACGTCAATGGGCGGACAGAGGACCCGCCAGCATCACCGGACCACCCTGATGCTGCTTATTATTATCGTCATGTATCTCATCACAGAGCTGCCCCAGGGCATAATGGTTCTTATCAGCTGTTATACGGAAGGATTTTTCCAGAACGTTTATATGCCGCTCGGAGATATAATGGACATCATCGCTCTCGTCAATAATTCCGTCAATTTCATCCTCTATTGCTCTATGAGCCAAAAGTTTAGGAAGTCGTTTCTAGAAATGATGCCAAAGCATGACGTAAAAGGCTACACACAGGAGCTGGAATTGATTACACAGACAGGCACCCGGATGCATACGGTGTAGGCTCAAAACAAGACCTACACACAACACTTCTTCGAGATCGTGTACACCCAGACACTTCACTCGCCGTCGGCAGTACATGTATCCAGCAAACGACGAGGCAAAAGGCAAGATGAGAAGATGAACAACTATGGACGCTATGGAAATGAACAAGGCTTGTCGGTATTCTGAGAACTATGCTCGGCAATAACTCGGAAATTATGTCAGACATCAAAATATTCTGCCAAGCATAAATTGTGAACGTCAACAAAGCGTGGATTTTGACTTTTGTATTATTTCACATTATTTTAAACAATATTTTCATTGCTGTGTATGCTCAAGTAAATAGACAAATGCTTGGGTGTCCGATATTTCGAATAGGAAAAAGGCCTATTTATTAAAATTTATTAAAACAATATTTGTTTTCGATGCCTGTCGAATATTACCCTTCAAGCGGTCACAATGTTTCGTATTTATTGTCTTATTCTAGTCTAATACAATTGACCCATTCTTTAAATCATTTTGTTTTGTAAATATTCCTGCTTTGGAACGAAATTATTTGATTTTTTCTGGAGCATGAGTGAGATAATAGTCCTAACAAACAATGGTGCCTCGAAGAATTTTTCCAGACACACATGTACAGCTTGCTCGTGGTTAATTCTCTTGTGATGTGTGCTTATTCTTCTCATCTTGGGATTGTTAAAAATCATTTTTTCTTTATGCACGAACACGATAAAAGTATAGTTATATGTAGTTTTATGTGATTTGTATAGTATATTCATTCACTTTGCCTCATAAGTGTTGCCTATTGTTTGCTTGGTTTTATTTGTTTGTTTTTTGTTTGTGTTTGATTTCATCAAATATGAAATTGTTTAAACTTGTACCGCATACCCAGATTCTTGTAAATAGAGACAGATGTTATCTGTGTGTGCCAGTATGAACGAACAGCAGCCGACAATACGAATACAGCCATATGAACAAAAAAAATCGTTTATATTTATGATGACGTGTATTGTAACAGACCTGTATTTACGTGCACAGACAGTTCGAATCTTGTACGTGGGGCATATGGGAAGACATTTATAGACTTTAGAAAAAAATGCAAGAAACAATGGTGAGGTTTTTCTGGAGTGTTTGAACACTAAAAAATGAATGATGCTAACATGTTCTCTACAGCTTGTACTAATTGAGATGCCTCATTTTTCTGTTTCTGGCAATTACTGGCGCTATTTTGAGACCATACTGGATTTTTGTATTGCTTGCCATGCCGTGATGGATTTTTAAATAATTTCTGATAAAAGTTATGCAGAAGATGACCGAGATCGAGAATATTTTTGTATATATAAAGGGAAATTATTCCTTCCTCATATTGTACAAGTTGTTGTCTTATGAATTCTAATAAAATGTTTAATGGGATGCATTCCTAAATTTATAGTCCTTTTTTTTAAACAGTACTACCATGAATTTAAGGCGAGTGCCAGGATCTGTTGAAGCAATGTGTATACTTTATGGCCCTGTCCTGAGATACGCCGTAACTATCGTGACATACATCGTTCATGTCCTGACATACACCGTAACTGTCGTGACATACATCGTTCATGTCCCGAGATACACCGTAACTGTCGTGACATACATCGTTCATGTCCTGAGATACACCATAAATGTCGTGACATACATGGTTCAATGGGGGCCTCCGTGGCTCAGTTGGTTAGCGCGCTAGCGCAGCGTAATGACCCAGAAGCCTCTCGCTTCTGGGTCAAAGTCTGACAGCAACCTGCGGATGGTCGTAGGTTTCCAGAGGCTGTGCCTTGTTTCCTCCCACCATAATGCCTTGTTTCCTCCCACCATAATGCTGACCATAATGCTGACCGCCGTCGTATAAAACACCAATCAATCTCACACATCGGTTCTGTCTTCGTGACAAACTGTAGTATCGGTCCTGTCTTCGTGAAACAACGTAACTGTCGTGACATACATCGGTCATGTCCTGAGAGACGCTGTAAGTGTCGTGACATACATAGGTCCTGTCCTTAGAAACACTGTAACTATCATCACTAGCATCAAAAGAATTATACATTGCAAAACTTCAGAAACTTAGAGTGAAGGGTTTGATGGAATATATTACTGGTTTGATCGTTGCTCTCAGTGACTCAGTGAAGGCCATTCTCAAGAACTTTTCTCTTACACGGCGGCTATTAGTTTTGTGTTTTGAGAAAACTGGAATGCCCGGGGTAAAGAACTTTTTTCAACAGACGTTTGGCTGCCGTCACGACCACATGGGCGTCGTCGACCGCATATTGTCACCAACGCCTCACACAAGCACTGAGTGCGAGAGAATTGGTCATTTTCACTCTCCAAGGATGTATTAACGATAATATCACCATCGATACCTATCACCATTACGTCACCACAAGTTGCCAAAGCCAGGTGTGTAACTGAAGACCGGCAACCTGCAGTAACGCTTACTCTTTTGCAAATGGATGGACGAGGAATGAGTGAGATGATACGCTATCGCCATATATTATTAATGCTAGTGCCAATAAGTTTGGCAATATGTATGAGTGGGTGCTTAGGTATTTACGCCGGAACTTCATTTATGTACATCCAAGACTGCAAATGAGCCAACAACCTGAGATTACGAAGTGAACTGCCAGCTTTTAGCAAGTAGCTGACGGTCTTTCCTCATTACTACAAACATAACGTCACTAAAAGTACGTCTCCTGTTGAATATTTGTGCGGAAGTGATCTCCGGTGAAAGGGACAATTCAAGTAAATCCCCTGGTTCAGTATGAAGTTACATAGTGGCCACTGGCATATGACTTATGGAAAAAGACACGGAAAGCCAGGTGAATTTGAAAATCTAATGAATGCTGAACAATGTTGACGTTAGACAATGAAGAGTTAGAGTACAATTTTACGTGCTTCAGTTGATAATGGCCGTCCTAAGTATTTGTATTTTAATGTTATTGTCTTTAATGTGTCATTCATAACAAGAACTCATATCATGAAAAATGTCATGAATACAACCAATAGAAACCTTAAAAATTACAATTTTATTGAGTCAACATTAATCAGGCGTCTTCTTTTTGTTCAAGTCAATGTTTCAGTGCCAGTTTGCCTTATCGGAGCTGTTTTTACAATTGTCTGCTTAAACATGATATTTCAGTCACCTGAACTCCATGACACCATACTGCATTTATTCTGACAAAATTAGCGTCCAATTGTACATAATTAAACAGCTGGTTAGACAACTTGTTCCGCTTTTGAAACTTTTGATAGCTATACCTGAAGGTAAAGATGGTGTTAAAGGAATAAGGAAGCGATTCTGATTGGCGCTGTGAGAGATAGGCAAGTCAGTCAAAATATTGTATTGACTTAGGAGACAAATCATTAACGACTAGCACATGCCGCTGTTTTCTTTTTGACGTTACGTTAAGGACAGAACCACCCTACAGAAGACAGTAAACCAGGCATGAACCATAATGGACGTTCCGGTCAGGAATTACAATCAAAACTTCAAAACAGACATTCATTTTCCAGGCGTCAACCATAATGGACATCCCGATAAGGAATTACAATTTATGCGTCAAAATGGACATTCGTTTTCCACGCGTCAACCATAATGGACGTTCAGGTCAGGAATTACAATCTAGGCGTCAAGACAGACATTCGTGTTCCAGTCGATAACCATAGTGGACGTCCAGGTCAGGAATTACAATCTATGCGTCAAAGCAGTCATTCATTTCCCAGGCGTCAACCATAGTGGACATCCAGGTCAGGAATCACAATCAATGCGTCAAGACAGACATTAGTGCTCCAGTCGACAACCATAATGGACGTCCCGGTCAGGAATTACAATTTATGCGTCAAAACAGACATTCGTTTTCCACGCGTCAACCATAATGGACGTTCAGGAATTACAATCTAGGCGTCAAAACAGACATTCGTGTTCCAGCTGACAATCATAGTGGACGTCCCGGTCAGGAATTACAATCTAGGCATCAAAACAGACATTCGCACATCAGCCGTGAAATATAATTGACGTCCAGGTCAGGAATCACAATCTATGGGTCTAAACAGTCATTCGTATTCCAGTCACGAACCATAATAGACGTCCAGGTAGAGAAACACAATCAAGGCGTCAAGACAGACTTTCGCACACACCCGTGAAACCCAATGGAGGTCTAGGTCAGGAATCACAATCTAGGCATCAAAACATTGGCACACCAGCCGTCAACTATAATGGACGTCCAGGTCAGGAATTACAATTTTGGCGTCAAAGCAGTCATTCGTACACCAGTCGCGAACAATACTGGACATTCACGTCAGGAATCACAATATATGCGCCAAAACAGATATTCGTACACTAGTCATGAACCATAATGGACGCCTTGGTCAGCAGTCACAATCTTGGCGTCAAAACAGACATTCGTGTTCCAGTCGACAACCATGAAAAACATCCTGGCAGACATTCGTACACCAGCCATGAACCATAATGGACGTCCAGGTAAGGAATCATAATCACAAAAGAACTACGAAAGCTCACAAAGTACGAAAATTTATCGTAAAATGCCGAATTTATGCAAAGAGTAGCAGTCAACAGTTTTCAGTGATGTTGGAAAGTCATTAATGAATAAGATCATTATCCGAATCGTGTACCATGCTAGTTTATAAGTTGTTTATAATCAGAGATAAATTCCAAAAACAACGTTCGACAAAAACTACCAAAAAATAAGAAGGCACACGTTTAAGAGGGAAAACATTAGGGCGGACGGAAAGGGAAGCAATCGACAGCTTGTAATGATCCAAATCGTGCCGAATGTATAAGTTATGGTTTATCAAAATACATGTATTTATCTCTGTATACGTATGTACGAGCTTTTAATTGTAAGTGTTGATATATTCAAAGAGGTGATCTGGATCAGAACAATGCATACACATACTTATAGCCTTATGCAGGTCAAGTAGACTTAAACAACATCATGAAGCGAGGCGACACATGTTTGCACGCTCTAAAAAAATTATTGCCTTTCGTCTCCATAGGATAGTCCGGGATCCATATTCGATAAAATAAAATCGAGAATTTACGACAGCGTGATAGCTGGCAAATGGTCACACGCCTTATGGGTAAAATCCGGCCACTTGTCAGTTCACCGCAGTTAGTGTTTCATTTCAACTGTTCATGTATACGCCTACAAAGTACATGTAGCAACGTAGCACCATGGCTTAAGCAAGGTTAAGTGAAAAAAAATACAGAGGTGATAGTTGCAAATATTTTAAACGCCACGTGTCTTGAATTACTCAGAATTCTGTGTTGTTATGAGTTTTAAAATACAATCACTTTAAACATTATCTTATCCTCAAATGAAGGAATATGTATTTGCTTTATCGAAATGTTCTGAATGCGTTAAACATGTCTAAAGGTATCTTCAGGGATATACTGTGTATTTACACGACCAGTTGAAATAAAACCCTGACTGAAGTAAATTGATAAGAGACCGGAGATAAACGTTCAAACAAGCCACATGCACGCCCAAATACATTCGTATTGTGCCAACCAATATCAGACTATCTTCACTGCTCTTGTCTAACACTCAATGCTGTATTTTTTAAATCAATTACTTTATTTATTGGTGTCTTACGGCTAAGTATTGTAAACCGGAGTTTTGCTGGGGAACTACTCGTCTCCGGGGCCTGGCCCCTCTGCATTGTTTTCATGTTTATTATTTATCAATTTTGACGACATCACAGCATTTTGAGTAATCCAAAGACAATGACGTCTAATAATAATCCCCGCTTTTTGAACAAATTCTG
The DNA here is from genome assembly GCF_032854445.1 of Liolophura sinensis. Classification (NCBI taxonomy): domain Eukaryota; kingdom Metazoa; phylum Mollusca; class Polyplacophora; order Chitonida; family Chitonidae; genus Liolophura; species Liolophura sinensis. The sequence goes on along the minus strand of NC_088303.1, from coordinate 14,643,370 downwards.
GTTAATCCATGATGAAATGAAGCGTATGAGTTACTAGCATTAAGCATTTACATGAATCGTTAGAATAAAACACTGGAATAAAATTCACTGGTTACGAGTGGGCGTTTGCCAGCTATCACATGTATTGCCGTCGTAGCTCTGGTTTTACTCTTCATCATGTATTCTTTTATATTTCAAATTTCCTCGGATTTATTTTATCCAGTCATTTGGATTGTTTTCAGAGAACAGCTTTAAGATAACAGTCATAAATGCTCGGAAATGTGAGATAATTTGCCACAAATCATAACGCTGCAAGAGTTTTAATATATTCTGTTATAGAAAATTTAATATCAGGCCTGGAAATTGAGCATCGTCGGTAGTTCAAGTACCCAATTAAACTGGCCATTCAATCCTTTGCTGCAATACTATTCACTGGGGTGTGGCCATAAGGCAGACAGACTTTCCATGCTGAATAGATTAAGGTTGTGAACAGATAGAAACAAACCTGAAATACGTGTAATTACATGCACCTGAATCACGTGTACCTGCACCCCGCGGTGAGGAATGCATGAGACATTATGTCTAGCTAATCATATCCAGCCTATGAGAATACACTGATGTGGCTGCAAATGAGGTCTTCGCGAATACAATGGTTTCAATGATGAAAGTCATCTAGAAAATGGCAATTCTCAATATTAAATTATATTTGGTTGCACACGCTGATGAAAACCGCTGTTATATGCACATTTTTTTTCGTATTAACAAATAACAGTCACCAGCTGAAGCTAAATCTCATTTGCTAGGTCATACTCTCCGATATTAAATACGACGCTATCACATAAAAGCTCTTCTTTATCAAGTCGCACTGAAAACCATGATCTGTATTCAGTCATATCATCCAAACATTGGAATTTAATGCTTTTAGCATGTAGCCCATGTTGAATCCTGGAAAAAAACATTGGTTGTATTTTTCGTATGGTATGAAATCACGCGCCTGGTCGGTCAATAGTGGTATCACTAACATTAGGAAATGATCCAAAGCAAAACATGGGGGACTGGCATTGTTGCCTGGAAGGTTTTACTGAACTGAATACACAGTTATGGGTAGGCCTGTTATTTTTGGAGTGAAGGATCCATCTCTTTGTGAACAGATGTTTGAAAGGTCGATTTGGTTATTTATCTTTGCAATCAAACCCAATACTTCTATAAGGCTCAGACTTTCTTTATTTGATATATAGTTTTATTACACGCCTGTAAACAGCCAGCTGAACGTGCCGTTGAGTTTTCAGTTATAGAAAATTACCTAACAAAATTTTGAAAAATGCAAAAATACGCGACCAGATCAGAAAAAACTAAAATCGGGTACTTATGATACTGCTGACCACATATGAGCGTAGAGAGAAGAAACCACGGGTCAAAGCAAGTTTCTTTTATTCCCAAAGTCGTGATTTACATGTATGTCCAAGTTCAAACGCACACAACTTCACTATATCCTAATAGTGGTAGCTATTTATTTTGATTTATTTATTATTTGACTGGTGTTTTACACTGTACTCAAGAATATTTCACTTATACAACGGCGGTGGGAGCATTATGGTGGGAGGAAACATTCAACCACCTGCCGGTTGCTAATTTACAGATATATAAATAAATTTAAGCCCTACTCGAGTTTTGATTACACATCTGTTCGTATGTACACAGAACACAACGTAGGTGTGCATTACATGCCGAATGTGTTGCTTACAAAGCTATACTGCATGCGCAACACGTGACTGTAATCATACCAGACAGGCCTTTGAAAACAATATTTGATATATATCGTCCTACGTCAACATATTTGAAAGCCTCTGTAACACCACCAAACCTCGTGGATCCAGGTGTAATGAAATCTACCACAACCACATCAACTCGTGTGGCCTTCAGACGTTTCGTTTCTCTCATTCTCAATATATGTACCTATTTACCTATTTTTACATACCTTAAAGTGGATCTTATTATGTGTTGGTGCCCGTCCGTATAGGCGTCCGTCCGTATGCCCGTCAGATTTTTGGGGCGGAGGAAACGCCTGCTATTTTACCTGCTATTGATCATATTTCTGGTGGGTAGATGGAATTGGGAAGATAGATAAGTATAGATACAGGGCGTGATGTCGTGTCGCATTTCATATTTGTTCATAGCCGTGTTTACCATGACAAATAGATAACAAAATTTTCTATATCAATCATAGAATATAACTTCGTGTCCTGGCTACAGTTGCAATTGCTTTACATGAGCAACTTTGACTTATTGCGGCTTCATAGATATAGAGGAGGCAATAAATCACACTTCACGCTTGGTTGTCACGGAAATCAGAATAACAATTCTCTATATCCACTATATAAACAAATATAATTTAATTATATAATTTCGTGGCACTGACGTGAAGAACTATAGGGGTGCGGTGTCTGGCTTAAAGCCTATCAAAAGATTTCTGTTTGGTACTTGAAACTGAAATTTCGGCAAATTCGTCTCAAAGATTCTCAAGGTTGTCAAAATCGTTATTTCTACCGTCAAGTACAAGTTTTAAAATCGTATTTCAAATATTTACTTTAGAAATGATGCCTCTCTTAGTTAACACTTATCAAGGAGACACCTGGAGCTCGCAAGTGTATACTAAATATCAAATTAATATACATATTAATAAAACTAAGAATATTAATAATAATAAACTTTATTTACTCTCATCATTCTGTTGAACCAGAAAGGCTGGTCTGTCGAGGAGCTGAAAAAGTAAAGAATGACTGCAAACATTCCTTACAATATATGAAGACTACTGTAATTGGATCAAAGAGAACATCTATAGAATTCAACATAGCATAAATCAAACTATATTAAAATTATGTCAATTCACAGCTCCACCAGAGTAAACGTACAGAATGATTTCATCAGAAATGCTGATATCCAGGTTTCCAGTTATAAAAAATGCATTGCTTGGCAAATATTTGTGTAACATTACAAGTGATAAATATATGTGTTCCTGAGACCCTGTGATCTTTGTCACGACTAATAGAGTGATAAAATGAACTCAAGTCAGGCAATGTGACATGTGGGCATGGAATTAAAACTCGCAACGGAGTTTATCTCACATTGTACTTCGCCAAAGAATGATTTCGTTTTGTCTAAAAAGAATATAACCACAAGAACTTTTGCACATAACATTCATCCTTTTTTACAATTCTAAAATTATCTCTTCTCTATTTTTACGTTCATAATTCTCTCGTATCTCATTAGTGATTGGTTCACTCTATTCCTGTTGTCGTAAAAATAAGCATTATTTGAAAGTTTATTTGATTTATCGATACTTGCTGTGCCTTCATCACGATACTTATATATATCAATCATTGATTATGGACAACCTTTGTCAGGACACAAAAAGAAAGGGCACATCTTTAACGATATCGGTATATCCGAATATGGATATACAATATATTTTGAATGGGTGATCATGTCAATGATCTCTACCAATGAATCCGCCCTTTTCGTTTACTTTATTGTGAGAAAATGGTGTGTTATCTCTCATCATGTGTTCTTTTCTGTTGGATGACGTCAAGTGTTTATAGTTAAGTTGCAGACCTCTGCTTGCACAAATGTACTGGTGCTTTATGAAGTAAGATAAATACCACTTCAACGCGGAAACAAATCGACCTTGGGCGCGACCTTTTGCTGTTTCCTTCAGACCGACTTCCATCAGGCACTGTCTTACGGTCTTTACCTTAGTCGTTCATGATTGATTCGAAGGAAGAATAAAGCTTTGATTGAGAGCAGAAGGTGAGAAAAATATAAGTTCCCGTGAATCTGTGAGACGAATAAATGGGGAGACATTTTTCCAACAGCCAGAGTACGAGGAGGATGTGATGTACCGGGGAGACACGAAAGCAACGACACGCCAATAATGACACATCAGGAATCACGCTTCAAAAATGTGATCTTGGGCGGACTAAATTAAGATGGTGCTACCTTGGTTCAAACGTGAGGTCAATATTTTAAGGCCCTTCCTTTCGAATGGTACCAGCTATAGACAATGGGATTTGCTGAGACGCATTTAACATTCCCAGATTCTACAATAACAGAGCTGCTTCTATAGTTTGAAGTTGGTAGAGCGTCCGCTTCGGGACCGGTAGATCCAGGATCAATCCTTGATCGAGTCACACCTAAGACTTTAAAAGAGGAAGCTGTAACTTCCTCGCTTGGCGTTCAGCATGAAGGGGATAGTGCAACGACTGGTTGACCCGTATCAGTATAATGGCTCGGGCGGGGCGGCTTACTTGCCTTCGGTAAGTCGTCTCAGTGAAGCAGCACTAAATAAAAGAGCGGTGGAAATCCGTCCTGCTACAAGGAGGCACATTGCACGTACATGCACCCTAAAAGATTCCTTCGTCGTCATATGACTGAAAAATTGTTGAGTACGACGTTAAACCCCAAGCACTCACTCACTCACTCTATAGTTTGAAAGAGCTTGTTGAAGTGTGCACGAGCTTCAGCATATCCGTGTCATGTGTGGATACGCAAGTATTTTCCAGAAATTAGTTATATGTGTATCCTCAAATAAAATAAACTTACTCTTTCATTTGGTGGAACGTTTCTAACACTGTGTCAGTCAATCTACCCAAATTAATGACGCAGGCTTGCAAACACAGACATCGAATGTTAGTGTTGTGTATATGTGTATATGTGTTTTGTTCGAGTTCGCCATTATAAAATACATCAGTCTTACAAATACCATAGAGTAAAAGACTGCAGTAGATAACAGTAGAACCTTTTCGCACCAAACAGGAGTGTTATCTGAGTTAAAGAAAACAGACAGAATCGCGTGTCTATTCCTGTGGCTCAAAGGTAAAATATCGTTGCATGTCGTCATTTTTGACAGGAGCCTGTTATAAGGTATACAAGAAAATGTTCCACGCATGGAAGGAGAGCGCCAAAAATAGTTTCTTTTGTAACTGAAGCGAATGGGACGTAACGGAAGATTTACTTATTTGATTATTATTTATCGCCGTATTGTACCATTTTTCACCTCTACAATGACTGTCAGTTTTTTGAGTCAAGAAAACCGGAGAGCTGGGGATAAACCACTGATCACTAAACAGTTACCAACGGGTGCTATGCTGTTGTGCATACCATATTAGAGAAAGACAAGTAGTCTTCAACGAACGATACTCTGCACAAACTGTTGCGCGAGCGTCGCCGACCGTTTATAATCAATAATATCAATAATACAGACGACACACAGAGATAATAAAAAAAAATTCAGTGCCGACAGTCATGTAGAATCTACCACTGCACTGTACTGGAAATTAACCTTCAAGAGTGGAATGCATCTTTTCTTGTAGTTAAAACGGGAACAAAAGAGAAAGAGTAGCGGACGGTAAATAACACAGACGTATCAATACGAGGATTAGAGGCCAGTGTCAGATTGTCCGTACATTTAAGAATGACGGCGAACGGAGAATTAAATTTCCCAAATCCATATAGCCGCCGTCATTTATCCACTGGAAGTCTTTGTCAGACACACCCGTCTTCGGCTCCACACAGAGTGAAGTTAATCCTGCCTCTGTCCAGTTGAAGGACAGTGAAGAAAACCCTGCTGCCCTTGTAAGGACCGCATCATTGAGTAAATAACCTCTCATCGTGCACTCATATAACCTCACCTACATGATCGCCCTCGTAGAACTTCAATTTAGCACCGACAGTAGGTTATTTATAGACCCTAGCATTATCCCGATTTGTTATAGATTTTTGTCCAGTAATGATCGGTTGACAAGTCTCAACGTATCAAAAAGAGCTTAAAGTACCCCAGGGCTCGCCCGTCATTCTGATTACCCTCTCTGCGTCAACAGAGATATGCTTCCAATGAAATCCAGTAGTTTATCTTTCACATGTCACAAAACTATTAAATAAGTTCTTTTCTGACCTTGCTAACCACAAAGTGGATTTGACATTACTATTCCTTTATTTATTCAATTTGGTTTAAAACGTAAATTTCTTTAAACGGCTATCTTTAAGGAACGACAGCGGTTTATTTTTTCCCACTTTATGACCTGAGGCTTACACTGATGAGGTGTGACTGCTAGGGGGAAATCACGCTCCCATAAGACGTGGAAGTCTGCCCAGCTCACATTCCATCGCCTTAACCTTACATAGCTTCTCCTTCTCTCCCATTAGCCTTTCAAATTCCCGATACCCTAGAAACAATCCAGTTATTGGCAATTTCTCAGAGCTGTGGTCGTTTTGTACCGACAGTGAACTGAAATGAATTCGGCTATTATAAGATTACGCCCCAAATGTAGTTTGCTCAACCCAGAAATGAACTTAGTTTGATTCCAGGGCATTATACATAACTGGGATATTTTTTTCAATGATATTTTCTTTCAAGACGGTTGCAAAAGGTGAGAATGGAACACGAGCGTACGTAATGGAGTATGAATTGCAAAACAACTACAGTTTTCATGCAGAGATGTTGCTGTGTTGATTGCGCGTGTCTGTGGAATTATTTATGAATCCATCAGCGATGCTTCCGCACCGTTTTGTCTGCTAACTCTCGAGCAGATGGCCTCTATCAACTGTTTCTGTTCAGTTGCTTAGCGTGACTCCAAAGTGTAGCCCACTGTCAACATGTAAGCTTTCTCTACAGACGTACCGAATCGTGGTATGCAGTATCTTAACCCACCATAAAACCATAATGCATTCAAGTACAAACCTCAAAATGAAGTTCGACAGGTTTTTTTTTTAGTTTCTTTTTTTCGCTTCCCCCATGGTGATCAGATTTATAAAAATAACTGCCGCCATGGAGCAGTATTTGTGACCTGATTTATTGATAAATAATTGAATCCACTCAAGTGTTTTGGTTCTGTTGAAATGACTATGACTACTATAATCTGCTATATGGGAATATGTACAGAACAGAGCTATCAGCGAAGGGAGATAACTCGTTCTGGTAAACGTTTTGGTTTATGCACACACAGCCACACAAAGGGAACAGGCAATGACTTGATTTTGAGTCCGTATACACATGCCCTGCTCTGATCTTATGTCCTATTCCGTTCCATACCTTAGTAAGCATGAAACGAACCAGCTGTTGAATATCAGTGGTTTGACGTGTGAAAACAACAGTTCAAAACGTTTATAACATAATGTACTCCACTTTTCAGCTTTCAGAGACACCTTAAAAAAACCAAGTCCAAATTGGCAACTTAAATGCAATTTGCTCACTTCATTTCCTCTATCTAACAACCTTAGCCTCCGGGATAAAAAAAACAAACGATATCATAGCTTTCTTTGGTGACACAAGTAATGGTTCACCCACGACAGATGAAGTTTGAAGACATGAAAGAAATTTTAGGGTTTCATCTAAAGGGGAAGATTACAGGTCTCACAAAAACTGCCTTTTTTACATCATCAGGCATTCTAGGACAAAGACAACATAAAGACACAACTCGTAAATAGCATTCTGTCATAAAATATTTATGAACTAAATGTGTCTTTCTATGGACATGATGAAGACTTTAACAAAAATATTCCATGAAAACGATACAAAGTAAAGGGAAAATTAGATTTATCTATTAAGGTTTCAAGCTCTAACACCCACCACACGTTAGTACAGGCGGTAAACGCCATGGTTGGCTTAGATCTTCGGGCCCTTGAAACGTGAGGTGGCGTGACGGAATACAAATCTCGTTGTTTTGATTGAGGTTCTATAAATTCTCTGGTATGTCATGTATTTGGTGAAGTGTGATGCCAGATCCCGGGATACATTGCTAATAGTAAATCTTCTAGATAAATAACTTCTCCACTTAACGCCAGAAAGACAAGTGAATATAATTTTTGCCAGAGAAAATAAAAGACTAAAGGGTGTAATTAGCACAGACGTCTAACATTGAACGGACAAAACCAGCGTCGTTCGATGTGACGAATGATGAAGAAGTCTGAACAAATCATAGTTATCTGCGTATAATCCGAAATAAAAAGTTTAAAGACATAAAAAACAACTACATCATGAGAGCAAAACTAGAGTGACGACGGTATGATAGTTGTCACTGTCGCACTTGACCCGGGGGAACCCAACATATTGGGTTTTTTTCACTTCAGTTAGGGTTGTATTCTAATCGTTCACGTAAATGTTTAAAAAGAAGCAACTTTTACTTCCCTGGGCACCATATCTTAATATGAAAGAAGTAAACAAAATGCAGTGCTGTTAATTGCAAATAAATGGACGTTTCAAACCAAGAATTATTCAAAATGCTGTATTGTCATCTCACTTAATAAACACTTAGAAGAAACGAATGCAAAGTGACCATTCCTTGGGGGGGTCTTAAGAGATCGAAACACAAAGGGAATAGCCCGTAAAAAGTTTTAGTGAAAAACACTTATTCCCCGCTGCAACTGACTCCTTCAAAATAATCTCTTACAGCAGCCACACATCGTTCCCAGCGTCTTTTCAAATGTACAAAGCACACCTTGCAGTAATTTTTAGGAATCGCACAGCGTCGTTTCTCTTCAATCCGGTACATTTGTGCAATTATTAACCCGGAGCGTCCACTTTGAAGTTGATTGACGGCTGTTATATGGATGTCTGCTTTTTATACTCCCATGTGCATATGTACACACACCTACTTACTGCTCTCTGCCGTATGACCCCAAAGCTTAATTCACTCATTATTGTTGATTTAGCTCTAATAGGGTTTTATTCTAACTGTTCATGTAAGTGTTTAAAAAGTGGCAACTTACACAAACCCTCAAGCACAGTGCGCCAGGAAAAGAAGTATTGAAAACACTAGATCTCCAAAGTGCCAGCCATATTAGTCACGATGTTTCCAACAATAACACCGTATACATCTTCACCAAACAACATGTCACTAAGATTTTGGCATACAGTGTCTCTACCCGGTTTCTTTGCGCCTCCGTCTAAGTACCATTCTTCAGTACGGTGTAAAACACCAGTCAAATAAATAAAATACTTATTGTTCGTTTACATTTTTTCTGTTACGTTTTAATTTTACAACACTTTTTATTACATAGATGACAGTAATTGCTACACATCTGACAACCAGAATATAGACACACTTCATCTGATATGTGCACTGAGATCTCTCAGACCATGAAGTAGGAGGCAGCATGCTACAATGGACAACACAAACGCTGCCTTTGTAAACAAACCGTTATCAGTAAAAGTACTCTACGGGTCATTGGCTTTATCCGGTTGGTTGGTATTATTGCTTGGTTGTCGTGGTTACAGAGATAAATAATCACGACAGGTGTTCACAGGTTCTGGTAAAGAACAGGTAAAGACACGACTGTATATGAAGACTACTGTAACTAGATCATACAGAAAATCTATAAAAATTAACATAGTATAAATCAAAATATGTTAGCTTGATGTCAAATCACGTCTCCAGGAGGACATAAGCTATGTATACGTATCTGAGTAACATTACAAGTGATAAATCGACGTGTTATTGATGCCCAGTGATGACTGTCTGTCGATAGCTGTAATAAAATGTATTCAAGTCAGGTAATGTGACACGCTGGGTTGGGATTAAAACCCCACGAGTAATCAGTTGTGATTCAGGTTGTACTTCGTCAAAGACTGATTACGTTTTGTCTAATAAGAATATAACCACAAGAGTAGTATCTCCATCAAACAACAGGTCCAAGAGATAAATTGGTATTGATATATCCGTACCAAATGACACTCACCAAAAGTGAATGTGATTGTCGCTGCGAGAAGTATTGAGTTAGGTTCGAAAATAGCAGTTATTGAAACTTGCAGTGTTATGAGTGTGTGAGAAAATTACAACTGTTGAAACCTAACCCACAGAACACAGTATAGACCCAATGACTCGGATGAAGTGTGATAATGACCTATACCATCATGCATATTTAACAAGTGACAGCCTTAAATAACAATCAAATAAATAAACAAGCGACTTCCGCTAGTAATTTGGAAAGCTACCTCAGTGTCAGCAGTATAGAACCAAAAAATATGGGGAGTAGGCCTATGGAAGTACATCAGATAATTGTAATTCTTAAAACATGGCCATGTTTATCATTGATATAAAGCCTGCACTGGGATGAATACCGAAGTGTATGGGGAAATTGGAATCGTTTAACCTGGGCACAAGGAGAGAATGAAGAAAGGAAGTTCAAATGGAAAGAAATAAAACCGATAAAATAAAAGTTACTACGAGTGTATCTTCAAAGTAGGCATGGAATTGCCCATATTTATCACCGCTACTCTGTTCTACATCTGATGGATCAGATAGTAATATGTTTTTTTTTTTAACCAGCAAATAGCCCCCAGCTCAAAACCAAAAATCACGCTAGAAAAAAGTCCTTGTTCATCTTGTTGAGGCAATCTTAGGAGTTCAAGACCCTGTCCGAAAAGTACATGGAAGTCATTACCGACCGGAATAAGTGTTTATGTCATGTCCACTTGCTGCTATGAAGACTCGAAAACGCAGAAGACAAGGCATAAAATAACCTGCTGGACATGTCTTGAACTATTGACCATGTCAAGCGCCCCGACATTAAAACTGTCGTTTTTGCTTATAGTTTAAAGTTGTGTGCTCTCCGGCCTTAAGTGGGAAGGTCTTTCCGCAACCTGCGGATGGTCGTGAGTTTGCCTCGGGCTCTGCCCGTTTTCCTGCCACCATAATGCTGGCCTCCGTCGTATAAGTGAAATATTCTTGAGAACGGCGTAAAACACCAATCAAATAAATCAATAAATAAAATTCTGCGTTATCTATCATCATGTGTTCTTTTCTGTCACCGACGCAATGGATAATTACACGTTTCCAGGTATATTGCGAACTTCTGGTTGCACAGCTGTACTAGTCCTTTATGAAGTAGGGTAATTCATTCCGCTTCTACAAGAACCCAAATCGACTTCGGGCGTGACGTTATACCGTTTCCTAATTGACCGACTTTCACCAAACATAATATTACTGTCTTTACCTTAGTCGTTCATAAAAGATTGGGAGGAAAGGGGAAGCTATTGATTAAGAGGAGAAGAGGAGAGAAGTATAAATTCTCGTGCGTTTTTGAGAGAAGAATAAATGGAGAGTCACTTTCTCCCTGAGTATAAGGGGTCAACTGACCGTTATACCGGAGTGACACGTCAGGAGTGACACACCAGGAGTGACACGCCAGTAGTGACACAACAGGAGTAACACGCTAGGAGTGACACGTCAGGAGAGACACACCAGGAGTTACATAACAAGAGTGACATGACACGCCAGCAGTAATACCCAGAACTGAGATTTCTGGCGTAAGTTAAAAAAATGTCACCTTATATTGGTTAAACTTGAATCTTTTAACACCTTTCTTCGAATAGTAACAACCAAGAACACTGGGATTGCTGGAACGATTAACATTAGCGGATTGTAGAACGCATCTATCATTCTAGTTAGAAAGACTTTGTCAAAGTGTGCTCGAGCATTAGTATATCCGTGTCGTCTTTGGATAAACTAATAATTATCTAAGGAATTAGATAACTGTGTATGCATCTTGAAAAAAAAAATTACTTTTTAATTTGGGATGAATGCTTCTAAAAGTGTGACACTCAATCTACCCAAATTATTGAGGACACAGCTTTCGGTGACAGGCATCGACCGTCAGCGTAGTTTACAGGTACATGTGCTTTGTCACAGTTGAAAGAGACGCATCCTTATCGCTCGACCAAGATAATCTCCACAGGTGGCGATGTGGGGTTAGAATTTGGAACCGTAATGTCGGGATGAATGACACATAAATTGAGATATAAATTTATAAATAACACAGACGACACAAGTCAGAGATAATACAAAAAAGAGATAATTAAAAAAATGCCACTGCCGACGGCCATATAGAGCCCAGCACTGGACTGTATTGGAAATTAACCTCCAAGAGTAGAATGCATCTTTTGTCATAATTATAAAAGGAAATAACAGAGTAGCTCTACACTGTAGATAATACACACGTATCAACACGAGAACTGGAGAACTTCAATTTAGCACCGACCGTAGGATTACTTATAGACCCTCGCATTACCCCGATTTGTTATAGATTTTTGTCCAGTAATGATCGGTTAACAAGTCTTTACGTATCCAAAAGAGTTCGAAGTCCCCCAGGGCTCGCCCGTCATTCTGATTACCCTCTCTGCGTCAACAGAGATATGCTTCCAATGAAATCCAGTAGTTTACCTTTCACATGTCACAAAACTATTAAATAAGTTCTTTTCTGACCTTGCTAACCACAAAGTGGATTTGACATTACTATTCCTTTATTTATTCAGTTTGGTTTAAAACGTAAATTTCTTTAAACAGCCATGTGTAAGGAACGACAGCGGTTTATTTTTTCCCACTTTGTGACCTGAGGCTTACACTGATGAGGTGTGATTGCTAGGTGGAAATCACGGTCCTATAAGACGTGGAAGTCTGCCCAGCTCACATTCCATCGCCTTAACCTTACATAGCTTCTCCTTCTCTCCCATTAGCCTTTCAAATTCCCGATACCCTAGAAACAATCCAGTTATTGGCAATTTCTCAGAGCTGTGGTCGTTTTGTACCAACAGAGAGATAAAATGGATTCGGCTGTTATAAGATTACGCCCCAAATGTAGTTTGCTCAACCCAGAAATGAACTTAGCTTGATTCCAGGGCATTATACATAGCTGGGATATTTTTCCGATGATATTTTCTTTCAAGACGGTTGCAAAACGTGAGAATGGAACACGAGTAAGAGTATGAATTACAAAATAACTACGGTTTTCTTGCAGAGGTGTTACTGTGTTGATTGCGCGTGTCTGCAGAATTATTTATGAATCCTTCCGATGCTTCCGTACAGTTTTGTCTGCTAACTGCCGAGAGCTGGCCTCTATCAACTGTTTCTGTTCAATTGCTTAGCGTGAGTTCAGCGTGTCGCCCACTGTGAACATGTAAGCTCGCTACAGAGACATACTGAAGGCCTCAAGAGATGGAACACAGTATCTTAAACACTACAAAAACCATAATGCATTTAACTCCAAACCTCAAAATAATAAACTCATTGTTTTGTTTTGTTTTTTTCTTTTTGGGGGGGGTGAGGGGGGTGAGGGGGGGCAGTATTTGTGACCTGATTTATCGATAGATAATTGAATCCACTCAAGTGTTTTGGTTCTGTTAGAATGACTATGACTACTATAAGCTGCCATATGGGAATATGTACAGAACAGAGCTATCAGCGTAGGGAGATAACTCGTTCTGGTAAACGTTTTGGTTTATGCACATACACCCACACAAAGGCAACGGACGGTGACTTGATTTTGAGCCTTTACATACGTGTCCTGCTCTGATGTCCACTTGCGTTCCATACCTTAGTAAACAAAAAACAACCAGCTGTTGAACAACAGTTATTTGACGTGTCTTGAATGAAACCATGAGTTCAAAAAAGTTGATAACATAATGTACTCCAATTTTCACCTTTCAGAGACACCTTAAAACAAGTGCATTTTCACAGGATGGCTACTTAAACACAATCTGCTTACCAGACTTCCTCTATGTAACCATCTTAGCCTCCAGGATAAAAACGGATAAGATAGCTTTTTTGGTGGCGAAAGTAATGGTTCACCCACGACAGATGAAGTTTGAAGACATGAAAGAGATTTTAGGGTTTCATCTAAAGGGGAAGATTACAGGTTTCACAAAAACTGCCTTTTTCTACATCAAGATGCACTCAAGGACAAATACGGCACAGCGACAGAACTTGTGAATAGAATCATGACTGAATTCATTATAAGTAAACAAAATGCAGTGCTGTTAATTACAAATAAATGGACGTCACAGGTCTGGAATTATGTGCGGTAATCTGATTTGATAAAAACTGGCAAGAATCTATTACAGAGTGACCATGCCTAGGGGAGTCTTAAGAGATTTGATCAAAACATAAACGGAATAGCCCTTAAAACATTTTAGTGAAAAACAGTTGATCCCAACTGAAAGTGCCTCCTTCAAATCAATACCTTACCGCTGTTAAACATCATTCCCGGCGTATTTTAAATTTTCAAAGCACACCTTACAGCCGACATCAATACAATCATTTTAGCAGAGATAATTGTATTGAGAGATACTAAGATCATGAAGTAGTCGAAAGCATTATGCAGTCTAACACATTTAGTGTCGCTACCCTGTAGATTGTTTATTAATCTAATTCAGTGTTCACATAAGGATTTTGAATTGCGCTGACGGACCTAAAATATTCATACTTGCTGCAGATCTGACCTGCCAAAACTTCTATATACCCAACCACTAATATCTGAAAACGGGTCATTTTACTAATGAGTCTTCTTTGGAACAAGGGCAGAGTTTCTGGTACGTGGAATGCAATGATAATCATTAAACATTATAGCGGTTAATGCAGTGTACTCCCTCTGTGAGGAGGAAAACGGAGCTTTGCGGCCAACGGTAACTAGCTTAAGGGAAATGCTGCTATCATATTGACGTATTCCTGGAATTTAATCCAGAAAATTTACGTGCATGTGTCAACACTACTTTTATTTTATATAGAGTCACTTTTATACGATTGTCGGCATAACGAAAAGGGATTAGCATTGTCTGTTCGACATTTAGCTGGTAAAGCAATCCACTCTGTCGTGAACATGTATTAATCCGTTCATTCTCAATACTCTGACTACAAAAGTGCTAATTGTCACGTCCAGTATGATCAAAGTGCTAATTGTCACGTCCAGTATGATCAAAGTGCTAATTGTCACGTCCAGTATGATCAAAGTGCTAATTGTCACGTCCAGTATGATCAAAGTGCTAATTGTCACGTTCAGTATGATCAAAGTGCTAATTGTCACGTCCAGTATGATCAAAGTGCTAATTGTCACGTCCAGTATGATCAAAGTGCTACTTGTCACGTTCAGTATGATCAAAGTGCTAATTGTCACGTCCAGTATGATCAAAGTGCTAATTGTCACGTCCAGTATGATCACTAGCCAAAATTACCCCCCTGCCGACTATCCACCCAACATGTGCAAATCCATTAAGTAACTACTTAGTCTCCTGCAATATTGCTTTTTGTGTTTTATTGCTGTTGTAATATACAAGGACGTTGGTTAAAGAGTACATTACATATATTGTCCACTCATAAATCTCCAGCCATAGCCCGGTAACCGGAGTGGTCACTATATATAGCGATAAAGATCCAAGTCTCTGTCATTGGCAAAGGCTACAGACGCTTTTATTTTGGATTTGGGTTTAATACGAGAAACGACAACAATCGGGAGAAATGCTGACAGGAAGACATTAACATCCCTGTAGTGAAAAGCCTTTGCTCTGGGAAAACGTTTCACGAGTAATAATTGTGTTGAATTAGTTCATATAACGCAGGTATAATGACTCACTGATCATGTAATTCAGACGCTGTGCTATCGACCGACTGTGCTGTCCATTTAATATCTTCACTGGTCCATGTAATGACTTCGCTTTGTATTATATACATTAAATACTTTGATAATGTCCCCAAAAATATTTTACTTTTAACATACAGCATTACCTCAGACAGACACTAAGCGAGGTTTCAACCTTTGTTACGCTGTTCGCTCGCCCCATTATATTATTTACATTAGGCGTTACTGTCTGTTAGTGTAGTGTGCTGCACGAGTATTAAAGCCTTTCGTATTTATATAGCAATTCGTGATAGATTTGTTATGTTCCCAGACAGTCACAGGCAGTATATCTCCTCTACCTGTCGATTTTGCTCGGTGAACTCCTTGGCTCAGCGTTGCCTTTGAACAGTGAGAGTGCTAGTTCGATTCCAGCCCTCCTTGTTCTGGCTTTTAGCCAAGGTCTTTGTCAGGTAAGTAGCGAAGGTCGTTTGTTTACTCAATTCAAAAACATCACCGCCGTGATATAAATGAAAAATTCTTGGGCACAGCGTTAAGCAACAATCAAACAATCAATATATGATTTCTGCCACCCGTCCTGCCACAAGGCATGAGGCATGCCATTGGATAAGGTAGACACAACAGGAGTCCGCTTACACACGCCAGTAATGAAGGTTCAATACTTTTTATAAAGGTTAACGGGTCAGAAAATCCCAAACCTACACAATTCCGCAGAATTACTTAACCAATCTTTAGTATAGCCCACTGTGAGCTTGATAATACTGTTACAGTAGTTTTGATTAGGGCTCGGAAATAGGCTGTCTATTTACAGGCTGTCCGCTATTGCCGATATGAGTGAGTGAGTGAGTGCTTGGGGTGTAACGTCGTACTTAACAATTTTTCAGCCATATGACGATTAAGGAATCCTTAGAGTGCATGTAATGTGCCTCCTTGTTGCAGGACGGGTTCCATCGCTCTTTTATCTAGTGCTGCTTCACTGAGGCGACTTACCGGTAGTAAGCAGCCACGCCAGAGCCATTATACGGGTCAACCAGCCGTTGCACTCTCCCCGTCATGCTGAACGCCAAGAGAGGAAGTCGTATTGACTCCTTGATTTTGACACGCGTTATGAAAACAAGACATGCCCTCTTCATAAACCGGGTTCAGGCTATGCAATTTGTGGAATACTACAATGCAGTATTGTTATCAGTATATGCACGCAGCGAAAGCGTAAGTTTATTATTATTACCTGAATGTAGGAATGGTGGACACTTTATGTCCCACTTTTGTCAAAAGGAATACTTGCCTATATGTATAAATACGGTGCATTGATAAGGTTATTCAGATGTTTTCCAGCTTGTCTGGGGGAGCGGTAAAGACAGTGAGTATCCAGGTGTAACGACGATCAGCTTCCCGCCATTATTCCCTTTGATACCGGAGAGGAACCGGTTACGTCTATATAAGGACCATCCCTGATCTATGGACCGCTGGAGATCACGTGCAGTCCACAGATGTGACACAATTATGACAAATTTTTGTCAGTAATATCTTCATATGATACTTGCAGTCAAACGAAAATATTGCATATTACATGGCTTTAGGCAAAAGGGAAACTTCAGGGGTGTATGAAGGAGCCTACAAACGTTGATAGCCTATGTAGCTGGAATATTACGTTCTGCCGAAATGCATATTTCGACTGCCTTTCCTTAAATGCAACGCTTGTTGTCATTAGAACTTAAAATGTGATCTCCTCTTATCCGCTGCATGAAAATTATTTAAGAATTGCTGACCCTATCCCCACTTGTACATGTAGCCATTAATTGTTCTCAAACTAATTTTTTTTACACAGCACCCACACAGAACATAAAGTTTATTAAACATAACAAGCAGATCTATCTTCATTTATTTATTTATTTATTTGATTTGATTTGTGTTTTACGCCGTACTCAAGAATATTTCACTTATACGACGGCGGCCAGCATTATGGTGGGTGGAAACCGGGCAGAGCCTTGGGGGAAGATCTATCTTAAAACATACTATTTAGTAAACTTATATGCTTTTTTAGTCACTTTGCTTGTCGCAAAATGACAATACATTATTGTGGTAAAGAATAATGGGATGAAAATAACTTGCTAAGTATATCTGTATATATTCTGAAACAGTTCTGTTCAAATAAATACAAGCTTACAATTACCTATGTAAATGAAAGTAAATGAAAATCCAACTAGTAAGCGCCAGTGATGCATGGCAAACAAGCAGACTGATGGATTTATTTATTTATTTATTTGATTGGTGATTTACGCCGTACTCAAGAATACGACGGCGGCCAGCAATATGGTGGGAGGAAACAGGGCAGTGTCCGAGGGAAACCCACGGCCGTACGTGGGAAGATCTGCCAGCAACCTGCGGAGAGGAAACCAGCATGAGCTGGACTTGAGCTCACAGCGACCGCATTGCCGACTGATGGAAGGGGATGGGGAATCAAATATACACAAAGTAATCCAAGATAATAAGACACTTACAACTTCACCTGATCACAGTCAAGCTAATCAGGCCAAATTGGGCCTATTTCCTATAGGTTACACCAGCACATTGATTTTCCTTACTATTTATGTAGTAAATTTATCAACCTTCAACGTTTATGTGGTACCACGCCATACCACCTCATACAGCTGGCGCTTTTCAGTACAACATATGCAAAAAATCATTTTGTCACCTTGGTATATAACCCGCAGTGTGGCGGGTAAAGACACTGAGGTAAATCATGACATATTTAAACCATATATGTAGGGGCAAAATAACTGTGAAGAAACTTATGGTGTATCAACAACCAAAATGTATGTGTGGCAGTATTATCCAATCAGTGTGACTTCATTCTTTAGTTCGGAGACAAATATTGAACTGAATTGCCCGAATTGCACATCGGTAATCTTACAGAACACGACAGCACCTGACTAAAATATATTTCAGTCGAATGCAGGCTACTCAAGCATTCTAACAAGTATCATACTTTATTGTTTTAATGAGATTTCACCGAATAAAATGTAGAACAAAATGGGAATATTGCACACATGGCTGGTGTGAATCGAGGAAGACAGCTGGAGCATTTTATCCAATCAAACACGTTGCTATCAGATTGCGCGGCTTAAGCTGTGAGGTCCATGAGGTGACATGATAACACAGAATCATTGCATAAAATTGATTAAATCTTATAATATAATTTGTATTTTCGGAACTTGTTAGAACTGAAGTATTTAAATTTTACTCTTTTGTCTTTCTCTCATACGAGGGATGTTTTTGTCTGTTTTCTTGTTTAAAATACAGTAAAATTATTGAAACGCCGTGTTCAAGCCGAAGTGCTTTCACTGACGTCCGCGATAACTAGGTCAGCACTGCTCTCATCTCATAAAATCCATTGACATTCGATCGCCTAGATTATGCAGACCCAGTGGTGCTTAGAATTATTCTATTTGGTTCAGAATTGGGCATGAATCTAGGGGTTGTACAACAATCTAATCGTAATTTTGTAAATTTTCAAAACGGGTGAAGATCACCAGCACATTCCCTCCAGAGGTTACGACTAACCTTACCATGCATCTGCAGGCTATTTAAACAGGGTGTCTGGACTTTTCTTATAAATAGTACGCCTACTGTATCAACAGTTCAAGCGCTGCAAGAAATATCCTTATTTACAGTATGTACAATTCATCATGCTATTTATCACTTGGGCTTTCTTCGCCGAAGTCTACAACTTTTATCTGCCATAGGCTACTGCTTACACTATTATACGGAAAATACCTTCCACGTCAGTGAGCTAGAGTAAACGTGACGTCACCTTGCTCTCCACAATGGAGACGTACTGAAGCCGTATCAAGACGAAGTTTCACTAAACTTTTATTGGGTGGAGAAAAAGCTAAATAAAATTAATACCTGTTTAAGATACTTTCAATGGTAGCCTTTCAGTGGACATGAACATTAGTCAGGTGCTGTTTTTCACTTTAAGCTCGCTCTGTGCGTCTGTGCGTCACGTGTGGAGTTACTTGCCACAAGCTCTGGAGGACAGCCTTCCTGCGCCCATATCTCGGAACAGCCATACGAGTGAATCGTTGTGGAATATGCTGTTAAATAATTGTGTTAGAGGATGTCTAAGTTGGTACTATTTAAGCGTTTCCATGAACAGTTGGAAAAAAAACTCCGACTGAAGTAAACTCACAGCAGATTGTTTTTCACCGGTTGTGACTATCACACTGTTTATTTATTTATTTATTTAGTTAATCGGTATTTCACGCCGCACTGAAGAGTATTTCACTTATACGATTGCTGTCAGCATTATGGTGGGGGGAACCCACGACCGGCCGCAGGTTGCTGTGGTTCACACTGTCGTTGCTGCTCGAGTTTTACTCTCAATGATGTAACTCTTGTATATTGTATTCGTGCATTAACCAGGATTCTGCTGGTAGACTAAGCTACCACGAGGTCTGGGTCTCTTGTATTACTTCAACGTTTTTTTTACCTTAAATGTGATGCCAACACTCCATTCTGAGTAATTCTAGATACATGACGTCTAATGAATGGCAATTAACATCGCTGCATGTTTTAACCTAATTCTGCTTAAGCCAAGGCCATGATGGTGTTTGGAAAACGGGTATATGTTGCTACTACCGAAGTATTTACATGAACAACTGGAATAAAACCCTATCCGCGAAAAATACGTCGGCGAGTCCTCTCTGTTTATGTGGTGTGTCCGCTCCCGTGAAATTCGATAGAGCTGACCAGTCAAACAGCATGGAATTGTGTTGACATGTGAAATTTTGTTGGCGTCACGTGATTTCCAAGGTTACGCTTTTTTTACGGGAATAGCAAAATGTAAAGTACAAATCCTTGCGGGGAAAAGCTTAGCTTAAATTTGTTTTAACTAATAATATGCTGTAAGGCTTGGTATCGATCCTAGGTTTAAAATGTTAGGCGTAAGAAAAAATAGTCACGAGGTAAAAAAGCAAAAATTATGTAATGCGATAATGTACGTAAAAAAATCCACGTAAATACAAAACACGAACGCCGAGGTTTGCCGTTTATGAAGCTTATTTAAGAGAAACGCTGTCAAGTACGTGAGTTGTGTCCTGATAAATGTTGCATAACGAACAATCCCAGAGAGACGTAGGTGAATAACACAAGATACAGTGTTAGACGCTGATCAGAGGCATTAGCTATGGCGGCTTATGCTGAGAAAAACAAAATGGAGCATAAAACCATGCAGGAATGTATAGATCATCTCAGAGCGACCACATCTATGACGTCATTCCAACTGACATGTGCCTGGATTCTGTGCGCGTGTGACACTGCGAAATGCGGACGAATGATTAACACTAAGTTTGGTAAACGAGGTTTTTGTTATGAACGCCTACTCAGTCAGACTCGATAAATGCTTTCTTGGCAAATTATCATCCTTTGTTATACCAGGATGATCAGTCCGTAACTTTAACCTGTAGCCATTGGGCCTTAAAAAACTGAAGCTCTGTTTAAAATGGGAAATAATATCAATGGGTAATACTCTCTACATGTTTGTCTTGCATGTGGTTCACAAAACCTATCTGGCCAACAATTAACCTGAAATTGTAGTCTTGCGGTTCCCAAGCCAACTTGGTCAACTATCAGCCTTAA
Source organism: Liolophura sinensis (assembly GCF_032854445.1). Lineage (NCBI taxonomy): Eukaryota > Metazoa > Mollusca > Polyplacophora > Chitonida > Chitonidae > Liolophura > Liolophura sinensis. Next base: position 14,622,352 of record NC_088303.1, on the reverse strand, counting down.
CCTGCAGTATTACATGTGGTTCACAAAAACCTTCGTGCCCAAACTTCAAACTTAACTTACAGCTTTGTGGTCCACAAAACCACTATGGCCAGACATTAGCCTTAACAGGTAGTCATGTGGTTCACAAAACTACTATGACCAACCATCAACATTAACCTATAGCCTTGTGATTCATAAAACCTACATGGTCAACATTAATCTCAACATCTCGTTTTGTGCATAGGAAAAACTGTTGGCCCATGTCTGACTGGACATTTTTAGTTACCATTTGTAAAGTTCATGAATGTACATTTTGTTTGATTGAATCATATGACTGGTTAGTGTTATCAAATGCTGTAGAAAGAGAACAGATACGGCCTAGTAAACTTATGTGCTTTTTTAGTCACTTTGCTTGTCGCAAAATGACAATACATTATTGTGGTAAAGAATAATGGGATGAAAATAACTTGCTAAGTATATCTGTATATATTCTGAAACAGTTATGTTCAAATAAATACAAGCTTACAATTACCTATGTAAATGAAAGTAAATGAAAATCCAACTAGTAAGCGCCAGTGATGCATGGCAAACAAGCAGACTGATGGATTTATTTATTTATTTGATTGGTGATTTACGCCGTACTCAAGAATACGACGGCGGCCAGCAATATGGTGGGAGGAAACAGGGCAGTGTCCGAGGGAAACCCACGGCCGTACGTGAGAAGATCTGCCAGCAACCTGCGGAGAGGAAACCAGCATGAGCTGGACTTGAGCTCACAGCGACCGCATTGCCGACTGATGGAAGGGGATGGGGAATCAAATATACACAAAGTAATCCAAGATAATAAGACACTTACAACTTCACCTGACCACAGTCAAGCTAATCAGGCCAAATTGGGCCTATTTCCTATAGGTTACACCAGCACATTGATTTTCCTTACTATTTATGTAGTAAATTTATCAACCTTCAACGTTTATGTGGTACCACGCCATACCACCTCATACAGCTTTACGATGGTAAAGGGGAGAAGATGTCGCTCTTCGCCTCGCTCTATCGGAAATGTACACCTTACACATGCGGCTTACGCTCGCATTTACGTCGCATTCCTTTGTAACATTTGAACTGTGATGGAGCATGATAGGAAAAACGCCAGAAGAAAAATATAAACTAGCTATCCTACATAAAAACATATTTGTCATTTCATTGCCAATATTAACCTTTAAAAGAGGGTGGGGGCCTCCGTGGCTCAGTCGGTTAGCGCGCTAGCGCAGCGCAATGACCCAGAAGCCTCTCACCAATGCAGTCGCTGTGAGTTCAAGTCCAGCTAATGCTGGCTTCCTCTCCCGCCGTAAGTGGGAAGGTCTGTCAGCAGCCTGCGGATGGTCGTGGGTTTCCGCCGGGTCCTGCCCGGTTTCCTCCCACCATAATGCTGGCTGCCGTCGTATAAGTGAAATATTCTTATTCTTTAAACACCGATCAAATAAACTAAATAAATAAATTTTAAAAGAGGGTATTAAGTACACATAGTAAGGGCTCACTAACAGCGACACAGGAATGGTAATGTAGCTATTTCAGTCATACTAGCATTAAACCAAAATAATCAGATTTTTTTTCTTTTGAGGCTTGAAAGTAAACTATTTTACCGTAGTAGTAGATGTCTTGCCTTCGTTTGACAATTTGTAAGACCTCGTTTTATTTCAGAGCCTTTGGCATTAGTTATAAGCTCTTTCCGATTAAAATAAACTGGCCGGGAACAAGGGTGGGCAGAAATGATGCCTGATGTGAATGGGCCTGCTTTACAGGGCAGATTGTCTTGGTCATTATCTGAGCTTGTGTTTCCCGGGATTGCCAGCCACAGAAGCTGTTCACAAATTCCGTGTTAGGTCGGAGATGTAGTCTGCTCGGATCATTCAGGATTACAGAGCTTTGAGTTACTCAGACAGGATTACATCCAGACCAGAATCGTTCCAATCGGAGACGTCATGCCATCCAACTTGTCGAACACATGGCTTCTAGAGTTCTTTATGTTCAAAAGATTCACTGGCTTAATCCACTGATATGTGCACTAATATTTGTCGTTTAATGACTCGCGGTGAGAAAAAGTAACATTTAAACAAACGCTGACTGACGAAATATAGCGCTCTGAGTTCTTCTGCCCTGACAAAACTTATTAGTTAAATAACCTATTTAGTTATTAGAATATAGCTGAGGTGTAATCCTACCTTAGGTACAACGTCAGTTCAAGCATTAATAATGATTAACTGATGATAGATAAATGTAACCAGATTTAGGAATGTCTAAATCTAGCAGTCTAAATATACCGGGTAAATGTGACGTGTGTATGCCTACCGGCCTGATCTGGGCTCGTTTTCCAGATTTGTGTAAATACTACAATTTGTCAGATTTCACTCGTTGTAATACATGCACATGTATTGCTGGTGAGAGCTTTTAATCGTAATACATGCATGTGATTGCGGATATTTCTGAAACAAATTCATTCATTAAGGTGTTCTTATTGTTCACACTGATCACGGTGTTTCATTAACACCTCCCTGTCTTCGAAAACTTGTATATCAGTTCGTGAGTGAGCTCACGACTTTCTTTACACTTGCCAGACAATCAGTAAGAGTTTTCAACATGGTATACACTATTTTTGTTCTTCCCATTAAATCCCCACCACAACCCACACCACCCCCCCCCCCCCCACCTGCCACGAACGCACACGCACGTGCGCGCCAACCACATCCACCCCATATATATGTAGGCCTACTGTTTGAAAAATGGTTGGTTACTCCGGAAGATACATAAATGTACAGAAATAAAAGACAAAGCAATAGTTAGAATCAGTACCAAATAAGGATGACATTTATTATCCCTAACAAACGCATATCCCACGAGCGAGATAGACACAATCATATCCCAGGTGTTGAGAAATTTGGATCGGAACTCTCTGTTGCACAATTCGAGTAAATCTAATCTAAATCTAGCTGTAAATCAACTGTTGATGTTGAATTCATAGGAGGCCATGCCATACTCCATGTTAGAGAAGCCAAAAACATAATGTCGCGATATTTAGTACCGCACGTGCCGGGTTTTGGTTTACCTGACATCAGCGGCAGTAACTCGCCTCTGACTAGTTAACAAGAATAAGATGGCGGCGCAGTCGATTTTTCTCCATTCAATTTTTAGATTACTATGAGCTTATATCGGTTATGCAACACCACAAAATATAAAGGTATGCCTTTTAAACCTAATGTTCATATGCATATTTAGTCTAAAGTTGTATTTTCTTTTGAGGATTCAACAACATCCTATAATCACAGTAAGAATATAGTACTTATAAGTTATTCGAGGTGTGAAACTTCGGCATGCGCCTGCTTGTGTTGAGAACAGAATTGAGAACAAGGCCATGATAATGTACAGGCACTGGAAAAGGAGCTGAGGTATAACAGGAGCCCGAACATCGTCATTCAAACACTACTAAATACATAAGAATTGATTCCCACCTTTTTAGTTTTGTTTTCAAACACCTTACAAGAAAAGACCAGATGTACATATGAATCGATAAAATATTCAACACAACGTTTAAAAGGCGTATGATTTCATCATTTATAGTTATGCTGTGCGGCCGAGTCATTTCAGTGCAACATAACCCTACTATAAAATATTCAACACAACGTTTAAAAGGCGTATCATTTCATTATTTATCCAGTGCTCTCACATCGAGAAACTGGGAAGTAGCGCCATGTTATTCAGCTTGGCCTCGAGAATTCTCAGTTTCAACCAGTCAGGCGCGGTGTGAGGTCATGAGATAATTGTTTACTTTTGTTTATCTTGTAACGCCTAGCCTACGAGAGACGCGACATCCTGTTTTGCGGCATTTCTCGAATTAGCAGATTGAGAGTGGCATGGCCTCAATGGCTTGAGCAAAGTTCCCCTGACTCTCTGAAATACCTTAAGACTTCACCAACACCAGACTCAACATTAAAATCATCAGATGATGTTCATCGTTTCAGGCCTGTTATGACCCGAAAAGAACTTTTCTGAAAACCTTAAATTTAAATACTATCCAAAACCAGTTTTGCGTACTCTAAGCTAGGCCTCACAAAATCCAAGTCCATAACTGACAAGCTTTATATAGTAGACAGCATTAAAATATACCAACCATGAGGCTGGCTAATTTGAAATAACATTAAGGTCAAGGACATACAAGGTCATGCGAGGTATTCCTGGTGTGAAATGGACGGGTATCACATTTGGTGTCTGTGAATAGACGAACGTTGAAAATAACAGCACTAAGCAAATTATTTATAAACGAAGAATAGAAGATTATTAATTTATATATTTAATTGTTGTTTGAGGCCGTACGCAAGAATATTTCACGTATATGACGGCAGCCAACATTATGGTGGGTGGAAACTGGGCTCACGGGGAAAGCCACGGCCATCGGCAGCAAAGATTTGATTTGATTGGTGTTTTACGCCGTACTCAAGAATATTTCACTTATACGAGGGCGGCCAGCATTATGGTGGGTGGAAACCGGGCAGAGCCCGGGGGAAACCCACGACCATCCGCAGGTTGTTGGCAGACCTTCCCACGTACGGCCGGAGAGGAAGCCAGCATGAGCTGGACTTGAGCTCACAGCGGCCGCATTGGTGAGAGACTCCTGGGTCCGCAGCAAAGACCAGAAGTCCTGTGGCACTGCAGCATAGACAGCAGGTGGTTTAACAAACAAACGTTGATAAATGTGACCGTGGATAAATCTGAAGACAACTAAGCATTTTGAGTAATTATACACTGGTGACGTCTAATAAGTTACAAGTAACATCACTGAATTTGTAGTTTCCTGTTTCTGACAACATCATGGTACTACTAGACATGTATTTGCTTCTATTTAAAGGCCAAAGAGGGGTAACTGCCATAACTTCAACATGCTGAGTTAGTTCCCTTACTACCATTGGGGAGATACGGCATCATCAATGTGAACCGCTTAAAGAGGAGTGAGTGAGTGCTTGGGGTTTAATATCGTACTTAACAATTTTTCAGTCATATGACGACGAAGGAATCCTTAAAGTGTAAGCAATGTGCCTTCTTCTTGCAAGACGAATTTCAACCCACTCTTTTATCTACTGCTGCTTCACAGAGCTGACTTGGCCAAGGGAAGTAAGTCGTCCCACCCCAGCCATTATACTGATACGAATCAACCAGTCGTTGCACTATCCCCTTCATGCTGAACGCTTAAAGTGGAGAAAACATGAAAATTACATGAAGTTCAACTGAACCTTAATTATTTTTTCCTTTTTTTCAATGAGAAAAAAGGTTTTTTGTATGGTGGGCATTTGGGACTACCTCTTGGTTAATATTGTCTCTGCAAAGTGATGTTCTAAATGAGGATGTTACGCATTTTTAATAAATATAATTGTGCTAAAACTTGGTCTTTTCAGCTATGACAGATGTGTTCAACCTGAATTTTAATCATATTTTATTTTAATATATGCATAAATATGATCATAATTACGATTAAATGCATGTCTTTGGAAAGAAACAACAAATTCTCAATGAAATAAATTTATTAGACATTTATCATTTGGTACTTAGAACACTATAACACAAAGATGACATAAACCAAGAGATAGTTCCAAATACCCATCATGTAAAAATATTTTCAAATACCATTTTTCCTGAATGAGAAAATGGAAAAAAGAAACAGTTTCAACGTCCATGGCGACCATATTTGCAAATAAATTTTCACGCTGTTTTATCTGATATTGGTGCCATTTTTATGTGTTCTTCTCCTTTAAGATAAAATTTTGTTTGAACAGATGAAATTGAGCCCCTCAATATGTATCACTGAAATTGTTTTTCTGTCAGACGAATATCAGATGATGGGTGAAATGTCTGGGCTTGACATTAAATTCAAACTTCAAACTCGTTGTCCTTTAAATAATTTCCAGGTCAAATACATATATGTATATATCTGAGTCGCGCTTTAATTGCAACTGTTCATAAAAGCACTATGTTGATGTAACAAACATGGATGCGTAAACATCCCTAGGTGTATCAGTATTTAAGTGAAAATTTTTTTACAAATCTGGAATACGGCGTTAAAAACCAATGATCCAACCAAATATTAAAGGTCTCTCACATCTGGGTTTCCAGGGTTGCACCAGAGTAACACATGTATATGTCTTTAAATATTAATCTTACTGAGATTTATACATATTATAAGATCATTGCTGGTTCTAACATTCCACATAAAGGTATCACTGTGGTTTTAGAAACAAAATTTGTTGCCTTCGTTTCCTGAGATACAATGCATTTGGGCTTCAGTTTGGTAGATATCTAGAATTTTCTGTTTTCGAATTGGAAACATCAACCATTGACAGCTAGCAAAACCAGTATGTTTTTTATTAGAAAGTCCTTAATTCACCATGTTCAACAAAAGCAATGGACAGAACATATTTTGAGCATTAATAACTCACGTGGACACAAAATTTTTCCATTCTTCATGCAATAAAAAAATGATTATGAAAACAGAATTTCTCACATGTGTAAGCTTGTAGTGTATCCGTCCTAATATCTTATATATTTTCTTAGTTTTGGGGTCATTTGTGTAGGAAATTGAAATTATTCAACCGCATAAGAATGCCTATGGGCTAAGTCAACAGATAGCTCCTATGTGATAAATACAAAAATCAAACACTTTACCTATATTTTCAGCACATGAAACTACTGCAGAAAAAGCATATTATAAAAACGCAAACGTATGCAGCCTCGAAAAAGCACACCGACGTATGGTTAATCACAAATATCACAACCTCGATATCATGAAGTAATACCTGCCCTTGGACATGAAGTAACATCTGTCCTAGATGTACCTGCCCTAGGAAGTAAAGTAACATCTGTCCTAGATGTACCGACACTAGGACATGAAGTCACATGTGTTGTAGACGTACCTGTATAATTAAGACGCACAGCATAAAGAGTAAGACCAGAGTAGCGACAACATGTACCCGTCCTCTGAAAAACTATCACCTCATTATAATTAAGGTCACAGACGTTATTCCTGACCCAACTTTAGATCTTCACCCAAATGTTAATCCGCAGCTACATGTGTATTATACTTTTATGGCTCTTAGTCACATATCAGTACAAGTAGATACAAAGAAGTTCGTACAGATATGCGTCAACACATTGACATGACTCGAAATTTAGACATCATAGAAGCAGCGCCTCAGTCTTGATGTATCAGAGGTATATGATACGGTTTCGAATGATAGCTGCCGTAAATTAAAGCTGCGATTAAAATTCAGGCATGACTTCTGAGAATATATATTAACCATGCGTTAGAGAGTTAAGGCGGTGAGGTCAAATGATCTACATGACAAACATACGATGACAAATACTGAAAAATTATTAAAATTCCTGAATCCGGTTTCCGATCCGGATTAATATCAAAATTTGATGGATTGGTGCTTGCCCAAGGTCAACATGTGCACATTTTTTCAAGTTATCGTCCAAATCCGAGAGTTTGTGTCTGATAAACAGACTGAAGGGCACACAAATTAACACCACCACAAACAAGCCCCTTGTACTAATGTTATAAGGTCTTATTTCCGACTTGTGGCTTGATGGCCTTCTTGATTTTCCTTTGCTCTCGCTTCTGCTCCAGAGGCTGTACCGTTCCCCAGGGATCGGGAATTTGATATGTCCTCACTTGTATCCTGCAGCTCTATAGTCACGGGTGCCTCCGCTGTACCGTTTTCCATGGATCCGGATTTGGACATGTCTCGATTCATGTCCTCCAGCTCTATAGTCGTAGGTGTCTCCGCCCAAGGCTCCGGTTCACCACGTCCCATAGAGGAAAAGACAACCGTTCCCAGAAAACACAAGATTCCACACAACATGAAGACGTGCAACCATTCTTCACGAGTGCCCTGAAACATGGCGGATAACAAAGTCATTAGCATTACGTCCATTATTATAACTTCGTCCATTATCACTCCGTGCAAAAGATTTATTTATTAATTTATTGTTTAACGCCGAACTTCAGAAATTTTCACTTATGCGATAGAGGCCACTTTCATGGGTAAAACCGGAGTGCACGGGGTAAACCACCGACCTTACTGGCGAATAGTCCTATGTATGACATTTCTTACTGGTGGGAGACAAGTCCAGATAAGACTACGTATATACTTAATGAATGTCAGGGCAAGATGTTTAAAATGCATTATTTATACACGATTATAAACTATTAAAATATCAAGCATGCATGTAAACATAATTGTTGAAGTCTGCTGAAATTTTTCTCCAGTGTTAAATCCGTTTTTAAACGAACAACGGGGAGCTTAAAAGCTTAATAATAATGCATTAAATCCGAAAAAACGTGTTTAAATATTTTTTCCAATTCGTCTTGGGTATTATGTACATACCTTTTGCACTAGACGTTAATATTTAGTCCACTCCGAAGGACACGTTATTCTCTTGGAGCGAGTAGAGACATTTGAACCATTGTGGGAATGAAGTGTACTTTTGCAGATAGAAATGTAAATCCTTAAACGCTTAACTCAATTTGAAGAAATTAGTCTGAAGCAAAACCTACAGTTTGTACTTACACTGGGTGTAAGTGCACCGTTTACTATTGGGACAACCATTCCCGGTGCGTTAGCAATGGTGTTTGTTATACCGTACAATTCTCCGGCATACCTGGAAAGTGAAAAGTGCTTAAGTTAAGCGGTTCTCTGTTAAAGGAAAACAGGAATTTCAAAAATCAAATAAGGGCCGTCATGGCCTCTCATAAATGCAACCGCTTTGAGTTCAAGTCCAGTTCATGTTGGCTTCCTCGGCAACTTCACGTAGGAAGATCTTGGTTACCGTGAGCCCGCCTTTCCATCACCATAATACTGATCGACAACGTAAAACCCCTGTTAAATAAATAAATAAATCAAATAGATCCAATCTAAACCCTTTTGTGCATGAACGACTTCCCTGCTTAAAAATACTAATAGTTTATTATATACATTCAATGGCCGGGTGTTTGACTTAATTTATTTGTTCATTTGTTTGTTAGTAACACAAGGCATACTCAGGGAGTTTCTACTATGTTATAATAAAGGGATTACAGCATAGACAGTAAAACCAGAGCAGCGACGAAAGTGTAATAGTTAGCAAATGGTTTCATGTATCCGGTAAAATACGGCTTCTTGCCAATTTACCTGAATTTTTATTGTCACTTTTCACAAAATATGTCAGTTCTTAAGTAGCAAAAAAATTACATGCCCCCTAACACCAAAAAAAAAAAAACAGAAATAGGTAAGAAAAAAATTCTATGATGTTAATTGCAATTAATAAATTCTTAGACGTCTCTGGTCTAGAATTTCGCAAAATGCTGTGTTGCCATGACATTTAACATTCAATAGCATTATAAAATGCAAAGATGCCGTTTATTTTTATGGGTAGCTGGAATCAGAGTGCCAGAAGTAAAACACTGATCACTGGCAACTTATAGTGGTGGAAGGAAAACAGTCTTAGATTTACATCATGCATGACAATGGGATGTGTTTGGACCGGGTGTCATGTCTGACATCTGGCATCGCGTCCTTGTGTAATGGAAAATACCAAGAATATGCTGCCTTTGGAACCAGTCTGCACCATGGAGATACCTTGGGATTATGACCAAAGCAAGCCATAAATAAGTCAACAATCCATCATTCCATCCCAATGTTCACGAAATCACGATATATGCCTGCCCTACAGATATAATATTTAATTGTAGCAGGTGTGGATTAATCGTGTTGATTTCTGTTTCCTAAAATAACCAGTTGATTTGTGCTTCGCAGGTTGGCGGGAAACAGTTTGAGTGTAATGTCTGGGAGTTTGAGAGAAAGTGGTCATTCTAAATTCGTTTCCTCTATATTCGGTTGCGTTAGCGTTTTTGTTTTTTGATAGGGAAATCAAAAGATCATTTTCCCATTAAACTAGTCATTAACTATATTGACAAACTCATTAATGGTGCTTTGTAGAATAAAAATAACTTAAAGCTTTTTTTCAGAGTGAAGTTTTCACTGAACATGAAAGAGTTTTTGGATCTCTGTTTTTTCAAAGCGAAGTTATATAGATGAACGTTGTGAAACCAGCGACGGCCAGTCGGTATGTTCATTGATGCAGTAGTTTATGGACGCAGTAACGGTACTGTACATATGTATACCAGATGATACTCCCAGCGTACATATTGCATTTTAACCTGTTGTCATAAAGAATATTGACTAATTGCAGCAGTAAACGTAATGGCATTGGCAATGGCAACAAATCGTGAAACATATCTTACAATATCAAAAGCCTACATTCTTGCATATACTGGAGCGCATGCGCTTACCTGCGACCAAAGTCCACGTGATTAACCATGCAGCCGCCCCTGGTGAGTCCGAGAAAACCATTGGCTACTGCCAGAAAGATGACAGCTTCCCAACGCCAATCACAGTTTACAAATCCAGCAGCAACGAGAAACGCTCCCGAACCAATGAATGCTGAGAATAAACATAAATATATGCGTCGAAGCAGACATGCGTGTATCAGCCGCCAACCAGTAAGGACGTTCCAGGTCAATAATCGCAAGGCCAATTTCCAAAACGACGTATAACACTAACCACAAGAAAACTAAGAAAGTATATAAAGTAAGAAAATAGGATGGAATCATGCAAATAAAAGCAGTCAACAGTTTTCAATGATGTTAGAAAGACGCAAGATACGTTCTAGGCGACTGAGTGACGCCAGTCATTATGCCAACATAACATTAAATGAAGTCCAAAGACAATTCCTGGTACATACCCAGAAAGGGAAACAAATGTTTGAGATAAATTTCTGTTATGCTCACACAAGGGCTTTTATATGCCAACAGAGTATAATTTGAAACTGAAAAATTGCTCTTATGTTCACAAGCTCACCTAATAGCTGAGTTTTACTATCAAAGTGGACATGAAACAATCATTCTCTTAACTCACTTTATAACAAGGAAAAAGTAGAGTGCACTTCGAGAGCGCACACCTCCGTACCAATGTAAATAACACACTATTATAAGGAGAAACTAAAGTGCACTTCGAGAGCGCACACGCCCGTGGCAATGTAAATAACTCACTATACAAAGGAAAAACTAAAGTGCACTTCGAGAGCGCACACCTCCGTACCAATGTAAATAACTCACTATAACAAGGAAAAACTAAAGTCCACTTCGAGAGCGCACACCTCTGTACCAATGTAAATAATCCACTATTACAAAGAGAAACTAAAGTGCACTTCGAGAGCGCACACGCCCGTAGCAATGTAAATAACTCACCATAACAAGGAAAAACTAAAGTGCACTTCGAGAGTGCACACCTCCGTAGCAATGTAAATGTACAAAGGGATAACTTGCTAATACTCAGCATTTATGTTTCCTCTCGCAATGGCGGAGAATCGTTGAAAATTTTCTGGATTACCCCCAAACTTAATACATTGGTCCATGGAATCGTGAATGTATAAGTATGGTATAAGTAATGTATAATGCCTTTTCCGCCATTTTAAAAAGGGTCTTATGACGCTCCCTGCAAGACATGTATTTCCACCTGGCTGAAAATGGTTTCACCTGGGTGGAAATCAAAGAAAAACTTCCAAAACTGAAATATGCACTAAATATTGCATATGGACATCCGCATAAACGATTTCGATTTAACTGATAATGATAGGAAGTCAACCTCTATGATAAAAATTTTCTATTGGTTAAATCTGACATGTTCAAGTCTTTGCTAGTCAACCTAAGTTCATTAATACCTAACAACACAAATGATGTGGTAAAACATAGACACTCAAGGACCTACCTACAGCTGTGAAAACCCTCCGGGTGGCTGTGGTAGACAGGAGCTTTTTCCTTCTGACCTTGTCTGCCAAGATTCCTGCCGTTATGGAGCTGGCGATGTTGGTGATGTAAGGCACTGACGACAACAACCCGTTCTGTAAACATGATTAATATCGTGAACATACCAGAAGCAGCCTACAAAGCATATATAGAAGCAGTATTTAACCGCCAACGTCCTAATGGATATTATATATTTAAATCTATTTGACTCTTGTCCTCCAAAACGACGGAATAGGACGGCAACACGGAGGTTAATTCAAAGTGATACCAAGTAGCGTTTATAAAAAGGAAAGGATAGTTTTTTTTTATAAAATCAAGTAGATAATTTTTAGTTATACTCTAAGACAAGTAAAAACAGTATCTTAAACATACCGCTTTGACGTCGAATTTTAGTACTTCTTTCATATAAGTTGGTAAATCTGTGGCCAGAGTGAGGTTCAGCCAGTTGACACAGAAATGGCCAAAGGCCACCACCCATATTGATCGTGACTTGAGAATGGCCACCCACGGAGTCTTGTGCTCAGTATCCTTCAGTCATATGAAAAAGAATTTAATCCGGGTCTCGGAAAGTCAGGTTTAAACAGCCATCTGAAAACTGAAAATGTTAACCAAAGCTGTTTCCTTGAGAATATCTGGGATGTATGAAGCGATAGTATGTAAATATGTTACCGTGTGTGACGAGGCAATCCCCATGCTCTTCTGTATGTAGTCCCTCTCGGCGGCTGAAATTCGGGGATGGTCCGCCGGACTGTCGTAAACCACGAAGAACCAGAGAGTGAGCCACAGAATGCTACCCCCACCTAGAGAAACAAACCGTATATATCAAACACTTCTTTCTACTACCAGTATATAATATAACGCCTTTCTCAAACCTTTCTCAATCTATAAATTTTACGGTACATCAAGTACATGTTTAGTTTACCACTGATTGCGGAAATCATTGCGCCCCACCAAAGTACATGAATCAACTAAATAAATAACAGTTGTTTCCATTTATATCTTTAGTTATCAAAATATCTGATAAATTGGCGTCTTTTATGGCGTCTACTTGCAATTACATCGACTTATTAATTAGCCGCCATGCATCATATCTGTGAAAAATTTGGACGTAAAAACACCAGTCAAATAAATTAATAAATTGACAAGTTAATAACTTCGACACGTTACTAAAGGAAACGAAATCGTGTCAAGGCTGTAAATTATAAAGCTCTGTAATAAAATGTATTAACAGAAGTGTACATTAACATGTACAGAAGTGATGCTAAGCAGGCTCACACAGTTAGCGTATCTAAAGAACTTACCGAAAACGTAAAAGATGGAGCCCCATCCATTATCAAAGCCATATTTACATAGATATCCCGAGAGACTGTTACTAACGATAGCACCAAGAGATACGCCTATGGAAAACGCATAGGAACTGCATGTAATGTCCAATATTACCACGCGTGGAGTACGCAGTATATAAAAGTGAAAATATATTAAGCATTTCTAAAATCGCAATTTATTAAAGACAACCACTACTGAAAGAAGACAAATTGTTTAACAGCGTAGCCATAGTGCACCTAGCTCTTACAATAGTTTGACTGAAAGTCTTAGTCATTCATTCTTAAAAACTTAACAATACAAGACTGGCAACAACAACCATTACAGAATTGTATATATAAGTTTGTTCACAGAGTTTTCTGATGAGGAGAGACAAGCATGAATACAAATTCTTTTGTATCATGTCCATGTTTTATAGTGTTCATTTACCAGACATAGAGAAAGATATGAGTTTGGTTCTCTCTAAAGGGGGTGCCCATCGGCCCCATAACGCATAGACTGCCGGTATGCATACACTCTGGGGGATAGAACAGATTCATGCATGAAATTCACAGGTTTATATACATGTATGAAGCATATATAAAACACAATTTTGAAGGTTGTGATTGATCACTGAAGTGACAGTGTTACTGTTGGAGAGGATCTCTGTCTACTCTGTGTTTTTCTGTATTTTCACTGTATGTATTCAGGCTGTAAAAAACCATTGGTACATAGATGTAAATACCACAACCAAAATGCATAACGTTTTAACAGTCAAGTCATCTTGCATATTCCCGACTGTATTTCTAGTGATATTTAGCACAATTTTTAAGCAGACCTCCAGTTCTATGGCACAAGCATTTAGATAAAATTGTTGGTACCATTGTTTGGATTTGTGGAAATGAATCAAACAAGTCATACCGTGCCCAGTCCTGTGATAAACCTATTGGCGAACACGAGGTATATGTGAGTGCGAGCGCAGATCGGAAACAAGGCCGTTGCCAGGGCTGACAACAACATTCCGATTCCCAGAATTAGGCGACAGCCGTACTTTCTGGCGAGCCAACCACCCAGAATCTGTGTAATGACGTAGCCATAGAAGAAGGCAGAGAGCACCTCCGACTGGAGAGGCTTGTCCCACTCAAACTCGCCTATGTCTTCCTTAAACAATCGAATAATCCAGTAATATAACAGTGTAATATAACAGTGTTATTAATATAAATGACCGAAATAAATATTTAGATCTTAAGGCCTTGGACATGTAGGTCCACCTCATAGCCAAACTGATGATGTAATGACGTCACTGAGCGAAATTTCTTACACGTCCGAATTTGTTGCAGTCACTGTTCCCAAAGGAATGTGTGTTCACAAATAAAATGTCCTTTCGGTCCAGAAAACTGGAAAATTTTTCTTCACTTTTACCTCGATAGGTTCACCGCTATATGCATAGCAGTCAGGTATTTTGTCAAGCACTCAGATCATTCAATTATGACTTTATAATGTTAGGCTCCACTCGGTGATTTTGATCAACTGTATTCCTTTGTGCTTGTTATAACAAGTTTAACGTTCTTCAGTCGGTACCGCTACCTTTTCCTGCACTATGGCGGCTTGGATCAACTGACCTATACTCTGCTGCAATGAATTACAGGATATGGCATCAGTTTGCTCACAAAACGTCATCGCAAAGGCATAAATGAGAAACAGACAACATATCTTTGGCCCGTCTTACTTCAAGCGGGAAAAGTTCCCCCATTACGCTTTTCAGTCTTTCTGTCAAACAAACGGGTCCAATGTAGATTTGTAACAGCGATGTATACTCAGGATAAAATAGCAGCATACTTACATCTTCTGACCTTTCCCCGAAATTCGCTCTACATCCGTCATTATTGCCAATGTTTGTATTATTATCGTTGTATACATCATCGAATGTCAACCACACCGTAGGCGCAGATGCGTTCTCTGCTGTAACTGTTGTTGCATTGGCTGAATACTGGATAGTCCTGTTTGGTTCTTTGACCATGCAAACTATGGCCAAACTTAAGTCTACTCTCAGAGCCGTGATAAACACACAACCGATAAACACCACGAAAGCAATAGCCCAGCGGTAAGAGCAAAGTACAGGCACTACAACATATGGAGTGATATAGGGAAAACAGCAAAACACCAAAATTTTAAGCAATCGTAGAAAGAACTTGGAAAACAGTACCTGAAAATACATTTACTTATTTAGTAGAATTTTTTCACAAAACTAAACTATTACAATGCAAACAACATTTAATAGTCGAAAAAAAATGTAACCCCCCCCCCCCAAGGTATAGCGACAACAGCGTGACAAGGTACTTTATTACCACAGCAAAGTGACAGCCATTTGGTACAGCCAAGATAACCCACAATAAAAAAAATATGTCAGTTTTGATGTACTTGTAGCGTATCGGCTGGTTTGCACGGCGACCCCCAGCTATACAGCTATATAAAAGTCATAAAGCCATATGTTAAAGCCATATATATATATATATATATATATATATATATATATATATATATATATATATATATGTATATATGGCTTTAACATATGGCTTTCTGATTTTTATATAGCTGTATAGCATATATATATATATATATATATATATATATATATATATATATATATATATATATATATATATATATATATATATATATATGGCTTTAACAGGGGAGGGCAAGAAATAGGACAAACTTCCAACTAAAATTTTCCAGACCACGTGATTGCGTCAGTTTTTCCTGGAACATCCGATTTCATCTGAATTTTTTATTTGTATTCCTAAAGACGGTGCATTGCCAAATCTTTTTATTCTCTGACCGAAATTCCGGAAGTGATAAGTTTAAGAATTGAAAAATAACTTTAGTATCTGAATGGGTGTCAGATATATGACATCGGACTAAAGAAGATAGTAGCATAGACTGGATGGTTGAAACACCTTGAAGAGGGGAACGGACAATCTTCCCTGACTTCACCCAATTCTCTCAGAGACTTTTAAACACGTCTCGGCGACAACAGTGTGATTTAAGAATAAAGGGATGAAAACTGTGAGCTCAGAGTTCTTGTGATTATGGCATAGCCTACATGTGGTCACGTGACGAGTCTGCAATCTCAGCAACGGGGTAATCATTAAACAGATATTGACAGATTACACAACTGAAGTTGTATCTGTCAGCGAGGAGTGTGATACTAGAGTGGACGCTCATGAAAATAAGCATATCTGATAACGATGTCCTGTAGCCTAATCATTTCATAAAGTCAGTGTACAGTCTACAGTCCACACTTCATAGAATAACTCACTGTATGTTATCATCCGAGTCACGTTCAGTAAACAAATTACATTTTTCGTGACCCTTTCCGTGAAATACGTTGGATGGGTTATGATGCCAAAAGTCGACGTGATTTACGAAAAGAGATCGGTGCTTTCGTGCCTGTGAATAAGCACAGTTATTTGAATATATCATTTATGTAACATTATACAGTTTAAATTTAATTCAACTACTTGTTCAATTTACACGTGACACTCACCATATGTGGCTTTCACTATTTATTGATTATGTTTACTGAAAAAAAATTATAAAGGCACGGTTGGACATTCTCATCATTCTAGTGCATCTATGCGTGGAAACAAACATATACCAGCCGTCAACTAGTAAGTACGTTGCGGATCAATAATCGCAAGGCCAATTCCCAAAATGACGTATAATACAAACCATCAAAGAAACAGGAAAGTATATAAAATACAAAAATAGGACGGAATCATGCAAAGAAAAGCACTCAACAGTTTTGAATGGTGTTGAAAAGACGAAAGGTATGTTCTAGGCGATTCAGTGAAACAAGTATTCAAATCGTGTACCATGCTAGAATTGAAGTTGTCGATAACGAAATATATATCTCAGTTGTGCTTTGATTGCAACTGTTCACATATCCAACGTGATGAATTCTTATTTAATTCGTCACACAACACACAGGATCTAACAAATGCTACAAGGCGAGATATGTACACACCATATGCAGAATTCTTCAGTATAGGTCCGCCCCTTGGGGGCACAATTTGTACCTATGGGAATAACTATACCCTGTTGGTTTCCTCGAATTTTACATAGATGTTAATAATGAGAAATTCAAGCAACTCGATGAACATCAAAACATCCCATGATTTTGTATGCAGTGGAACTAAAGAAAGCTTAGTTGCCTTTGTCATTAGTATATCGGTGACCGGAAAGACCAAAACAATTAATGATGAAATCATATCTATCAAATCCGTATGGGGAAGAGTAGTATAGAAAGTGGAGAAATCCCCAGTAGATGTGCATTTATCAATTCAAGTTCACCATTCGTCGACAAGTATATGCAAAATACTTAGCTTAGAATACCGAGCTGCTGCTTTTATAATATTAAACAACGATACAGTGCGGCGGTGGAATTTGCTTCTATTGATCATTCTGTGGTTTCCCTCGTTTACACATTTGGAATATGTTTAGATGTGTTATATTACAAGTGGACGTACGTTCATGGGTGCTGCATTTAACCTACCTTTACGCTTAACGTTCCCCAGGGGCTCGACAGTGTACGATTTTTTCAACTTCATTTTGAAAACAGTTTTTGCATGTCTGGTAAACATGAGTTATACGCCAGCGTTGTTATCGAGTAATCATGAGTGTAGCAAGTTGTGCACAGTGATAAGTGACTAAGTCGGCTATGTATTTTTAAAAAATGTAACCATTCAGAGGTAAATTATTTATTTGTTAATGACTGGCTATCTCAGTGAGAGCACCAGCCATTAAAACGTAATACAATACACTATTTCTGATTTTGACTCATTTAATATGAATTATGTAATGGGAACATTATTAATAAGATATTAATGTATGTACGCAAAAGGTTTTACATCGTACCTAACAACTTTTCAGTCATATGACGAAGAAATATTACTTAATACAGTTGATACCGAACTGTTTCTAATCCTTCAGAAGAGATGTATGTATGTATGTATGTATGTATGTATGTATGTATGTATGTATGTATGTATGTATGTATGTATGTATGTATGTATGTATGTATGTATGTATGTATGTATGTATGCATGTATGTATTTATGTGTGTATTCTTCCTTGGCTTTTCATGTCGTACTTGACATGTTTTCAGTCATTTATTTATTTGATTGGTGTTTTACGCCGTACTCAAAAATGTTTCACTTCTACGACGGCAGCCAGCATTATGCTGGGAGGAAACCGGGCAGAGCCCGGGTGAAACCCACGACCATCCGCAGGTTGCTGACAGAACTTCCCACGTACGGCGGATAGGAGTTTTCAGGTATGATGACGACGATTTATTGGGTGTGTGTACATATACTGTGTGTTAATGTGGCTGGGCGAGTTCTTGCCGCCAAAGTGCTGCACCCACATAAGAATCATGCCCAAGACACCTAACATGACACACCACCCAGTCACATTATACTGACACCAGGCCAGCCAGTCTTGATTCCTTGTTCTAAGCTCTCAGTGCTGAGTGCAAAGCGAACAGCAACAAGTACCATTTTCAAAGCCTTTGGTGTAACGGGATTGGTTCCCAGGTCTTCCGACTTCGACGTGGACGCTCAAACCATTGGGCCACCGACGCTGTCTTCCAAACCACATTTCTATTAAAGGCAAAGACAATACTAACATGAAGTATATGTCAGATCAAAGTCCAGTGAACACTGTTTGGGAAAGCAGTTCGATTTATTTCTTTTAACAATTTTTTTTTATCCTGCTGAACTGCATTTGAAACTTTGCATTCTGCGTTGGTCATTTCTTGATATATTACGACCCGTGACCTCGCATCAGATTCTTGACACTAGACTCACACAGACTAGAAATAATCAGTGAAAACGCAAAAACACACAGAAATATGAATGGATTCACACAGTGCTTGAAACCAACTGTTTCATCCCAAAAATATGGATGTGACGTCACTGATATCCTCTTTGTCCCAATTGATCACCGTAGAAGCGGATTTTTTTAAGGCATTTTACTCGGTTTGAAAACTCTAAAAAAATAAACCGAACTATTTTTCTGGACAGTTTTTAATGGTCTTTCATCTGATATATACCTCATGTTAGTGCATTCTTTGCCTTTTAAGAGACACTGTTACTCGTTCACGGGAGTTCCGAGTTGGGGCGCTCGCGCATATACCGGAAGCCTGAGGATTTTCATTTGCTTGCAGGATTGAGAATACATTTGGACACTGTTGTGTGGTTGACTGATGAAATTCCTCCAAGCCTGAAGAATAGTTTTTACAGACAACAATCAAATTTGTTGGTTGCATGTCCCCTTCGGATAAGAACTCGGATGTTCGAAATGATAAAGTGAACTATGATCGATTATTTGGCAATTGTCGCTGATTTACTCCGTTTTTTTTAAATCTGTGACATGCATCACAGCTGCAAACGTAAAATAATCTTGAATACACCGTTAAACATCAATTCATACAAGAAAAAAAATGTATACAGGGTATTTTGCGAAGTAGATTTTTAACTGGAATAATACATAGATTTGAACTGTTCTTATACCGCTGTTTATAACACTTTCCTAAATAATATTAAAAGATGTGGATCAAACGAACATGCATTCAAGTTTTCGCTTCCACATGTAACGCTTCTGGTGAACACGTTTCTTTCTTTATATGCGTAGTACAGATTAAAGTTATTTGCCACCATCGGGACAGGCAGGCTGATGAGAATAAGTCCAACAAAAGCACATGACACCCATAAAACATAGCCTAATGGACTCATCGGGTAAAAGTCACCATAACCCACTGACGAAATCGTAATCAAGGCCCACCACATAGCGTATAATGCGTTGGAGAAGGAATCTTGTGAGGTCATTTCCACGTAAGGCAAAGCAAAGGCGAAGACGATTGCGGCAAACAACGCCAGAAGACCAAGTAAGACAAGTTCCTTTAAGCTCGCTCGCCAATGCAAGAGCCAACACATTAAATCCGCGAATACAGGAGGCAAATCGGTGGAGTCGTAACACGCGTAGAGAGACGGATATCTGAATAGCAATGAATGCTTTTGAATGCCCACTATCTGTCCAGAACCTGCTGTTTACCATTCCGGCGATGTTAAGGGTGAAAACTGGAATTACATGGGCTGTATCGGCGAAGGCAGCAAATGAGGTGACGAAAGCTTTCTTGTCTGGACACACAATTAATATGATGAGGAATTCCACGAAGACTAAACTGGCAAGAGCGAATATACCTACAATCAAGAATAGTAACGAATTAGTTACAATAATTAATGACTAGGCCTACACAAGTACGCAAACCACTCATTTATTAATACACACACAATATCATATAACGGCCGACTAATTCGTCAATGAAGTTTTGTGTGCAAAACCAACAGTAATACTAGTTTTCACTTTGCAGTTTACAGAAGATGCCTTTAATATATTTAGGCAGTTTATTAATAGGTCATATTGAATCAATCTGTATATACAAATGCATGAATAAGTACATCATATATAACATTTGAACAATGTGTCTGATGTTAAGCAAAATTACATATTGCTATACAGTGTTATTCGAATTGAAGCTGCCCATACACAAACACCACATATAGATGAACGATCGAATCAGTTTAATCATCTTAGCCTACATTACATGTCACTGAGCCAACAATACATTATTCACCCACTTCTATGTTTCGTGCGATTTCTAACCATCGATATCTTTAAGAGGAGCATAAAGGAATCGATACTCTATACGGTCGTGGATTCAACGGTGATAAATGCGACTCGCCAGAGCCTAACTTACCTTTGCCGCTGTAGATGATTTTGGATAGGTCAAAAATGCCCAAATCTGGGACTTCATCGAGCCGTCTAACTTAGACAGAAATTTCTTTTCACAAATTGCGTCAAACTCCTTCTCAATCTTCGCTTGGGCTACAACTTGGTCAGTTGAATCCGTGAATGTTTTCCAGCAGCAACTGGCTATGTCCGCTTTCGTCAACCCCCATTAGTCTAACTCCGTTGCAAAGCTTTCCCACATCTGTTTTGCGGAAGATGAAGCTCCCCAGTCCGGTAAAAAATCCAAGATGTACTCAAACAGAAAGCAATTCCTGTCGAAAAAAAAAACTCGGTAGGTTGAATGGTGGCTGAGCTTTTGTGGACGTTGCGGACGTTTAACAAAGCGACGTCCTCCCACGTCAATAACAGCTCTGCTGTCTTCAGAGATTAAACGTGACATTTTCAATGAGCTTTTATCGCCAACAGATTCCAAAAAACGATTTCTATATCAGAAATTTTACCCATTCAATTATTCCCCGGCCAACAAGATCGTTACCTTCAAAGTGTCAATTTAGAAATCATCATAGAGCATTCAGATGTGCATGTTATTCTTTAGGATAAAAGCCCCTTTAAAGTCCAGCTCCGAATGAGTATATTAAATACTACATCTAATCTCAAATGTCTCACAATCACTTCATATCCTGTGCAGTTCTGCAGCCACCGGGTCCATAACAGTAACAGCCTAGCAGTCGTTTGATTTTGTTTTGTCCACGAAAGATCCAAAACCATTAACGGATTATTCATGAACCACCAAACACCTGTGTAGAGCATAGTTATACAGAAGCAACAAACGACAAACAAATGTTACTTGACAGAAGACTGCATTATTTATGTTAATATAACCAGCGCTAAATGACTCGACTATGGAAGTCGATGCTACCATGCACTCGTGTTTTTTTTTTCTTTCGACCTTGTAAAGAGACGAAGGTCGAAAGTTGGTGTGTTCAAACACATATTCAGTGCCTAACATCGGGACTGTATAAACATGGCCAGTTACCTGTGCGTTTTCCCCAATACAGTTAAGCGCTATCATTTAAAAGAATAACCGATTTATTTGGTTAACTGATTTTTAGTGCCGTACTGAAGAATTTGTTGCTCATATTACGGAAGCCAAGTTGGATTCGAACACGTGAACTCATCGGTAAGAATAGCTGAGGTTGCCGTACACCGTTCTTATTTAAGTGTTGTTTGAAGCAGTGCCTGTCGCTAGAGTATCTAACTGAGTTAACTATTTCTTGGTCAGTTTAGAAATATTTTCGAGATTCTGGGCTGAATTCGCTTTATAGCTCAATATTTCACAACATATAACACAAGCCAGCTGTGTCAAAGCCAATTGTACTCTGCTGTTCCGCTGTGGGGCTTATGAACCACTGCTCTGGTATACGAATACAGCTATACAGAAAGAGTGATGTATTACATACAATATTGAAAGAGCGCACCGTTCCCACCCTCACCCACACCTCCAGTTCGATTTTGAAATTGACCAAAACGACGCCAGCTTATAAATTTTTTTACGGTTTAGTATATATGTCAAATAACACAATCAGAATGACTGTCTAGGAACAAAAAACTGAGTTGAGCAGAGTGATGCGATTTATACTTTTTGCTTTATCAAAAGACAAAAATACGGTCAAAAGCAGATTTGCTATTTTAAGGTGTTTTCCTTCCGGAATTCCCTTCATAATAAAAATATGATTATGTGAACCAAAATCATTTCCACATAATTGGTGTATAATTAGGGGCTAGTAATTTGTAACGAAGTATCGTGTTAGTTCACGCAATTAACCCCCCACCCCACCGGCAAAAAGAAATAATTTGGGAAGTTGAGAAGAGCTCTACATTCACCTAAATATTTCAGGGCTTTTAAAGCATTATCCACATTGATTCAATGGTAACATGTGTGCCTTGAAATCTTGAATGAGATAACACTTTTTTAGTGCTTAACAAAGTGAGGTAGTGGAGTGGGGGGGGGGGGGATCAGTTTAAACCACAACAAGATTTTTTTCTTTGTATTTGATCATATTGTCAAGCTATGTATTCAATAAGTTCAAATATATTATTGTAAATCTATACAGATTATATACAGTATTCTTCTAATGAAATACTACTTACTTCAGCCAACAGGATATCTCACAATTACAATACGTCCGTCTTGACTGAAGTCGGGATCAAACCGGGTCGGGTCATATCAAAGTGATGATATTTTAAAAATGGTACCTGCTGCTGCCTTGTTTGACGCATAGATTTGAGAGGTCAGAGCAAGGAAACATGACAGGTTGACCCGGAAATGTGACTGGGTTGCGCGTCAGTGACGGCAGCACTTTAGCAGCATGGATTCGCCCTGCCACAAGAAGGACACAATATATGTACAACACACCTAATGACTCCTCGTCCTGATATATACATCAAGGAAGGGGGCACTAGTTTATCAGTTTAGCTTCGTAATAAAATACACTGTCATATGTTCACGGTATAAATCATAAAACGTGTTTCAAACACCAACATTAGACGAAAAAAGGATGTTATTCTAGGCATTTAACGACATACAGCAGATTGATGGTAAGCAACGAATACTTTAGCTTGGTCTATTCCATCGGTTATACCTGTAACATAACAACAAAATCACATACCGGGGAAGCCTTGGGTCAGAAGATGGGCAATCGGCCAGAGCGACAGGGGACGATTTCCAATCAAGTAGCAAGGGGCCCTTCATGTTGTACATATATTAAGGAGACTAAACACTTTCTCAGAAGCAATAATTATTTATTTAATTTATATTAGTTCATTATCAACACATCGAAGTCAAGTCCTCTTAGATAGTTTTGGTGTGTTTGTATATGCAACAATTACCGCCTGCAGTTGAGATGTTTAAGCTAGATGATCCCCTGACCGCTTCGGTGGATTGGTTAAAGCGCCCTACTCGAAGTCGGGAGGCCCCGGGATCAAACACGAGTCGTGTGATACTAAAGACTTTGAAAAATGGTACTTGTTGCTGCCTCACTTTGCGCTGAGCACGAGAGGTTAGAGCAAGAAAACAAGACTGGTTTCCCCGGTGTCAGTATATGTGACTGGCTGTTTGGTGTTTTCTACATGTTTGGTGTATGCATGGGGGTAGACATAAACCCATTGCTGCTGATATGATTATATCACTTTTAAACATTATTTTACAAAGCTATGACAAAGGAACTGGGAATGCTCAACAATGGGAACATTTTTTTTTAAAATTTAACCCAAGTGTTGTGTCTGACATAAGAATGCATGCTCGAAGACGTGAAGTTCTACTGTGCAGGCTTCTCTCGGGACACATCCAATTTGGTTCATATCCGTACAGGTTTAATCGTCATGATAATATATTATCTGACATGTGTCTGTTGAGGACACAGTCTCACATTTATTATTACAATAAGTATACTACTTGAAGGATTAACTTTTTACACTTTGCTTTGTGCAGGAATTTGTGATCCAAGCCTGACATCTATCATCAGGCCGATAACAAACCGTGATATTATCTTTAAAGCTGTTGCTAAGTTTTTAAATGCATGTCCCTGGTTTAATCCTGCATGATTTGTTGATTGCATGAGCCTGAATCTTTTGTTCCTCCTTCCTGCATGTGTCTAACTGTTTTATGTTCCTTAACTCCATATACGTGCATGTATTCCTTATGTCAATTCTTCGTGAACCCTGTTACGTTGCATGCTTAGCAATCTTGTGTGTTTTTTTCTGCATGTATGTAGTTCTTATTTGTGTAGTATGTATGTATGACCGCTTCTTTTTTTTGCATACATTGTTCCATTGTTTGTGGTGCACATCATTCTGCTGAATGGAGACGCCAATAACTTCAATCAACCAACCAACCAATCAGCTTCATCGATACATATATACATTTAGTCTAGTGTTGTCTTTTCTTTTAAGCCCCGTGGCTCGTAAATCTGTTACCCACGACTGTTATCCATCACCCGTATACGCCTACACACAAAACATCAAAACAAGAACATCCTTCGACTTTTTCATTCAACGAATGCCAAGTAGGCATACAACGTCTTCGTTCCCTGTCTTTCCAAATATAAACATACAACGACTGGGACGAAATAAAAAAGCCTTCTTTTTAGTTATAGATGATAAGTGGATTACAAACCCTGTAAAGCGTCGAAGGCTTTTATGTGAGCCCTAGTGTAAGTAATATGCGGACTGTCAATCGGCAGATTAATCCCGTTTTCGTCATTACCCATTTCTTTCTCAAACGAAATAAAAATCTTTCTCAAACGAAATAACCCAAAGGTGAGAATTAAACATCTAAAAATATATTTTTCCTGAAAAACAATCCATCAACATAAACGAATATCAAAGACCTTGTTGTATTTTATTTAAAATGAGTTATTCCGTGCCAAAATCTTTAACATAGATGCCATAGGTACATGTGCTCCATTTTGCTATTTTAAGCGTTGAAGACTATCATCGGCCATTAAATTCATACCACTGTTCATATCACGCTCTGCAGGGTCACATCGCATATATGAATCAGGCTACAAACGCTGAAGACTATCATCGGCAATTAATTCATACCACTGTTCATATCACGCTCTGCAGGTCACATCGTATATATAAAACCTTAACAAAGAAATGGACAAATGGGCAGGCTGACGGCAACCTCTGCGACAATAAAAGTCGGCCAATTCTGCTCAGTTCTGTACTATTATAATCAAATAATCAAAGGAACTGAACCGGAACATTCGTCAGTTCGTAAAGCTGATGATGAGTGCGACGGTGTGAAAATTTCTCTTTGTATACATCCAAAATGATTCGGTAGACGACAAGGCCATTTGATTCTTCTGTGAAATAATTCCTTGCCACTGTAGTTAAACTTTAGTTTTCCCCTGTCTGCGTTCAAACTAAGTTCACAGTTTAGTGTTTTCAACTCTGTTCGCTATCACGGGTAGTTCAGTTCTTTCGCTTCCGCCTGTAACGATTTTGGTGGACACGTTTCTTTATAGTCGTAGTACAGGATAAAGTTATTTGCCACAATTGGAGCAGGCAGACTGATGAGAATGAGTCCAACAAATGTACATGACACCCCTAAAACACAGCCTAATGGACTTTTCGGGTAAAAGTTACCATAACCCACTGACGTCATCGTAATCAAGGCCCACCACATGGCTGAAATGCGTTGGAGAAGGAATCTTGTGAGGTCATTTCCAAGTAAAACAAAGCAAAGGCGAAAAAGATAGCAGGAAACAGCGCCAGAAGACCAAGTAAGACAAGTTCCTTTAGGCTCGCCCGTAAAGCAAGGGCCAAAACGTTAAATCCGCGAATATAGGAGGCAAAACGGTGGATCCGTAAAACTCGCGGAGAGACGGATAGCGACAAATTCCGCGGTAATCCCCGTGTCTCCAGAAACTGCTATTTACCATTCCAGAGATGTGCAACGTGAAAACTTGAATGATATGAGCCATATCGGCCAGGGCAGCAAATGAGGTGAGGAAAGCTTTCTTGTCTGGACACACAACTAACGTGATGAGGAATTCCACGAAGACTAAATTGGCCAGAGTAAAATCAAAGTAAACGATTGCTGAAAGTTGTATAGTTGTGGACAGCATGTGGAAGACGTCAGTAGTAGTGGACGCATTGCGCCCAGTGTTTAGGGAGGTTGTGCTGCTGAATGGCATCGGCGTACGATACTGTTCTGTTGTACTCAAGATATACACCACCAATGATAAAAGCACCAAGAAGCTGCTAGAAAACGAGTACACCTGCAATCAAGATTAGAAAAGACTTTAGTTATATATAACATAATGGCTATATGTCTCGTCAAAGAAGAATCGCTGACTACAAGACCATCTAAGCAGTACACCTATATATGCGTCATAGCTTATTCTTGTTTGAAAAGCAAAAATACATATTTAATTGCGTCACTTTCTTAAGAAAACAGTACATCATCAGTCTTGAATGAGGTACTTATTGTGGTGTTTACACAGGTATATTAATCAAACCAGTTGTATTAAAGGAAAGCAATAATTCTGAAAGTCAGCTAAGTCTGACATTTGTGTACCACTCGTAAGCAATGCAGTGGTAAAAATCTTGTATGGCATGTTGACTGATAGCATCCATTTTTTATAATGGCGGCTATCAGCCACCATAGTATGCCCAATGTACGTTTAGCTATACCAAGCCAATTATTTTTATTTCAGTTCAAGTGTTTAATTGTAACGGCAGATATCGGTCATTTTCACCAGGCCTTCCGCGCTCCCGCGGTTTTGTAAAACCGCGCCCTCCGCGTGTTCCGCGATCCCGCTCCCCCGCGCAACGCACCTTCCGCGCCTTCCACGTCCTCCGCATCTTCTTAATTTCTGCTCATGCATATTGGTCTGACAGTATTCTACACTGCTGAGTAAAAGGCAAAGAGACAGACGGTTATTCGTTATAGTCCATTTCTTTTAGCGAGTCACCTATATTGAGCTGTCTGTAAAATTAGTCAGGCCTTTAGTCAGTGACACATAACAACACAAGCTCGACTCATTGATATGCTGAACATCCATCTTATTGGAAAGAAAATGCAGCTAAGATGTTTTTTCTAAATCATAATATTAAACTCCATAAGTTTAATTTCGACCCCAAGAACTCATTACCTCTGGTGACGACATAATTATTTTAAAGCATCTTGCATGCTGGACAATGGGAGTGGAGAGTAATTTGTTTGACTATGCCTGTCTTAACAAGAGATTAGAACAAACTCCTCGCACCAGCACACTACTGTCTCTGCGAATAGACTACATGGCTTTAATGTCCCAATATCCATCTCTAAATCTATACTGCCGTGAGATCATACTACAAGAAATAAAATAAACTTCATTTATTAGTATTATGGTAAACTAAAACGTGTAAATAATTTCAAATATATCGGTGTCAGTAACAGGGGTTACCGTTACGGCCATAGCAGTTTACAGGTAACTGGTGTCGCCCTCAGTGAAACATGTTGAACTCCGTCCAATATCCAGCATGCCACTGTTTTTTAAATAATTCTGATGTCACATGAGGCAATGTGTACTTGCCGTGGAAACCGAAGTTACAAAATTATGAATTAGAAAAAAGTTCTAACTTCATTTTCTTTGCACGAATATGAACTTCAAACATCCCTATGTGTAGTGCTTGTGTTGTTACGTGTCACTGACTGAAGGCTGAATATATGAGACTCTCTAAAAGAAATGGACTATAGGTAAGGTAATGTATGCTCGACCATGTTTACGTTTGCATCTGCGCTATGTGATTGGTGTTCAGACGTATTAGCCCCAAAGAAATACTACGTGTTTCCATAAAACCAGGCTACAAGGCAAACATGTGACAGGTCTGTACATCAATGAGCTTCGTCAAATTTGTTTCGGAGCATCGATAGCGTTAATATGTGAGCGTATGCCTGTTCAACAGTTCAAACGAACTCAAAAACGAAGTACACATATTAGGCATATTTGCCGGTCAGATCAATGACATTTATCATGTGAGCATAATGTTACTTAGTTATTCAAATATCTGTGATATAAAAGCATTAATTCCCCAAAGAACTGAAATTCAGCTTTGAGAAAAACCAAGAGATGGTCAAGCCAGTCTTTCACAACTAATATTACTAATTCCTTTCAGACAACAGACATCATGAATGAGCACTGAAGGGAGTATTTCAGACGCCTGGGCCAACTGCTGTTGGGTTGAATTGACTTGCCGCTTAAAACAAAATCAGAATAAATGTCTTTGTGTGGTTCTCTGTCCAAAATGATTTAGATACAATGTTAGTCAACATAAAACTGCAGGCCGTATTGGACGAAGTACATTAGCGAGTGCCCTTTTCATCCTTCCTGATATTATTGCTATTTTACTGACGGCTCATGCATATCATCAAACAAAATTAAACCGGAACACGTCGAGGTCGCGGAGGCATTTCCGCGCTTTCCGCGACCTCTGCCTTTTGCTTGCAGGTAATACTTTTGAAAACGGATATTATTTTACATTTAAAATATAAAACCTTCGTTCCTGATATACGATACAGTACGCATTTACAGAATTAAACTGAAGCATACGCTATTTTCCTAACGAAACAGCTATTACATGCAATTGGTATTCAATACAAATACATATTCTACAGATTACGAACCTTCAGCGGCTGGCTTACTTTTATCGCTTTAGATGATTTTGGATAGGTCCAAAATGCCCAAATCTGGGACTTCATCGACCAGTCTAACTTGGACAGAAATTTCTTTTCACAAAGTGCGTCAAACACCTTCTCAGTTTTAGTTTGGATTGAAACTTGGTCAGTTGAATCCGTGAATGTTTTCCAGCAGCAACTGGCTATATCCGCCCACAGAAGTCTAGTTCCTTTTCCAAAGGCTTTCCACAGCCGTCCTGCGGAAGGTGAAGCTCTCAAGCCCGGTAAAATTCCAAAATGTACTCAAACAGAAAGCAATTCCTGTAGAGAAAAAACACAGACAGTTGAATGGTGGCTGAGCTTTTGTCACAATCCACCAGCTGAGCCAATCGGGTGTTGGGGACGTTCAATAAAGTGGGCACGTCTGTAACAAAGCGACGTCCTCCCACGTCGATAACAACTTTGTTGTCTTCAGAGATTAAACGCGACATTTTCAATGAGTTTTTATCACAATAGATTCCAGAGGAAAGATTTTCATGTCCATTATCCATTTCAATGTTCTCCGGCTAAAACAGACCTGCAAGATCGTTACCTTCAAAGGGACAATTTACAAATCATCATAAAGCATTCAAATATGAATGTCATTTTTTAGAAGAAAAGCAGTATCAAAGTCAAGGTCTGAATGTTGGATGCTACATCTAATCTCAAATGTCTCACAATCACTTCATATTCTGTGCAGTTTTGCAGCCATCGGGTCCATAACAGTAACAGCCTAGCAGTCGTTTGATTTTGTTTTGTCCACGAAAGATCCAAAATCATTAACGGATTATTCATGAACAACCTAACACCTGTGTAGAGCATAGTTATACAGAAGCAACAAACGACAAACAAAACAAAAACAAATGTTACTTGACAGTAGACTGCATTATTTATGTTAATATAACCAGTGCTAAATTACCACTCGTGTTTTCTCACTTTCGACCTTGTAAATTATAAAGCCAAAAGCGCGCCAAATGCCAAACAATGGGACTGTATAAACATAGCCCAGTTAACACTGCGCTTTTACCAACATAGTTAACTATAATTTAAAAAAAATAACCGATTTATTTACTTAAATGGCTTTTAGCGCCGAGCTCAAGAATTTATTGTGTATATTACGGCGGCCATGTTTATCGATGGAAGAAGTCCGAGGAACCCAAATGAAACAAGTACCTTCAAAAACCTCCAGATTTAAGGCCTCAGACGCTAACAACTCTGCTGTATCCTACAATTAAACACGGCATCTTGAATGGTTTTACAGAGTTCATCGTTAACATCTGCCAGATGATAGAATTTTCATAACAGAAGTTACAACCGTCTCGATTTTGTCTGCCCTCCATAGGTCATTAGGCTTATAGGATCGTTATCTTGAAAGGAACTATAGTTATATATTTACGACAAACATTTCAAATACATATGTTGCGTGTATGTACCTCAAAAAGAAAAAAACGTCTACATCTGCTCATAACTAAACCATTCAGTTAGTGTGTAATTCTATAGCTACCAGGTCTCTGCAAAGGCCTGGAACCCGAACATTTCTGTTTTGATCGCAAAAAAACATCATTAACCAACAAACACTTGTAGTAGGTATAATTATACAGTAAGCAACGAAAGAAACAAAACAAGAACAAATGTCCGCTGAGTAGAGAGTGCAAATATGTATATGTTAATGTAACTGATCAAATTCACATGCTTCAAGGTATAGTGTTAAATAGCAGTAAAGCTTCGATTACCTACTAACTCGATTTACCACGATTCGAAATTGTTTGCAGTCGCACAGTTCCACGATAGTCACGTGATTGCGTGAAATCAATCAGTGCCAAAAATATGTAGACGATTCATGAAGACTGTTTGCAATGCTCGTATGTATATAACCCGTATGACAAAGTCGAATTGCTTAATATTAGTCAGTATTATGTACGCAGGTGGCTTTTAGGTGGTTTTTGTGCAAAGCACAAAAACACACTTGTGTCCAAACCAACCGCCAATCGCGGTGGCTTAAGATATCTTCAGGTTCTAGCACATTCGCAAAGATCACGTAGTCGTGAGTTTGGGTATGATTGGGGCTAAACCAAAACCGACATTCAGCGACAAAGTACTGTATAAACATAGCGCAGTTCACTGCTACAAATAGCGAATTGTATAACCATTGTTAAACAAAAAATACTGCGCCGTGAATAAGTGTACAGTGTAACGTATAAAAACCCTGCGTTATTTCCTATACAATTGATTTAAAGTGTCTGGGGAACAGCATTTATATTCTAGTTAATGGTTTATCTTGAGAAATACATACACAAAAGTTTTGAATTATGTTGCACCAATTGCTTGTAGATGACCACAATGGACGAGAAAGTTGTTCTCCACCAATGAGCCTTCACCAAAGAGGCCACAAGCGTAAATCAGCTCTCGCTAGTACAAATACATGTCCGTCTTCACGCACATCACGTTTAGGATGTTTGACAGCTACCTACTGAGGTGATATGTATCAAGAAAAACGCTACGTAAATGCAGTTGTTGTAGTGGATACTTATCTGTAATTTGCTTTGGACGCGTCTGAAAGGCACTGAACAATATTCATCAAATATGAACTGTAAATTGGCACAAGTAAAACACAACAAATCTGAAACCAACATAGTCCTATCAAGACCTCCAGGAGAACAAGACAAGTAGCCCCGCCAAAGAGTTTGAACATCTGTATGGGTTACATATACTTGGGTTACAGCCAACAATTTCAACCTTAAGACAGCCGAAAGCAGCCTACTTGGATCGATCACCTGAGGAGTGGGAAGGTATTGTCCAAGTCTGAAATAAGACTACAACATGGAGATGGAAGACCAAAGCTGTGATCATTCCTAAAATGGTCACACGTAAACGGTGAAAGTCGCCCTCTTGCCAATTTACCTTAGAGTTTTACTCTTACTATCCATGTACATTTTTAAACAGTATAGCAACTCAAGCGTTCCCACAGCACTATTTCTTAAAGCAGTAGATAATAAAGAAATGTGGTAACAATGACATTAAAACAATGTAATCTCAAAAAATGTGATATCAAGATATCACATTCACAGAACAGATGAAGGGATGTTAAGATGGGTGACGGCAGTCAATAGGTCATGGCGTGAATACAGAGAAAAACAATCTTAACCATAGTCTCAATAATGACACTATAATTAAATATTGTTCACAGAGAGTGAAACCAGGGCAGGGACGACAGTGTGACAGTTGGCAAGGGTCAACCGTAACCGGTGAAATACGGCCTCTTGCCAATTTACCTTAGTCAGGGTTTTAATCTAACTGTTCATGTAAATGTATAAATAGTTGCAATTTACATGCCCCTAAGAACTATAGTTTAAGCGAATTAGGTTTTTAAAAACGCAGTGATGTCAACTGCAATTTTTTAGACGTCACTTGTCTAGAATTACTCCAAATGCTGTGTCGTCATTACATTTAACATACAATAACATTAAAACCATGCAAAGAGACCAGGCCTCCGGGAAGCTTAGTCCACCTGCAGAATACTGGTTTATGCAGGAACACAGTACAACTGCAGGCGTACAGCATATATAGAATGAACACTATTCAAATATGAAAGCAGTTCCTCGCCTTGATTTTAAATTATCGCGCTCACAGCATACACAGGTCATAGACAGACGAATGAAAGTGAAGCTGGACGACGGCTTCCACATTCAATTGGAGAGCAAGAGTAAGCAGTCCCAACTATCGTCTCCGCAGCGACAAGACCCTAATATAGTTTGAAAGAAATGTCTTAATTTGGTACTTTCCTGTAATGGACTCATACAGGTATTGGTTGAAAACACACATACAAGACCAAGAAATCTTCAAATTTGGACCATATCTATGATTGTGCCCATTTTACACATGGAGGAAACAGGGTTGCACTGAATAAAACAACCACCCTTAATTCGATAGGTACCAGGGGCCGATTCCATAACGTCAATTTTGACTTAGGTCAAACCTTGTTTTGGGACCCTGTGGATGAAAATTTTGACCAACCTATCAATGTTATCTTAAGACAACTGTGTCAAATTTCCATTACCAAAAACTAAGCATTCTGGCAAGGTTTGAAATATTGACTTGTCAGAATTCTGTTCGTGGAAACTTTCAGACATATGGGGGATCTTAATGCTGGATTAGAATACGCGTTTTAGAAGACCAATTGCACAATAACGTCCCAGTGTATCAAGTGATGGGGTTTCCAGTGAGCGTATGTTGGTTTAAATTGGTCTGTTTATATACAAGTTAGTACCGATGCTATCATGCCCTCAGACTGGTACGTTTGGTGCTTCTGTGTACCATAACTGCGTTATGAAAACGTCTTTAGATTGACTGAGATAATCTGTCCGTGTATTAAGCAGAACTAGACGCGATCTTGAATGCTTTAATTGTTCCTTCTTTCAGATATAAAACTATTATAGTTTAGTATATTCGTTATATTTAGATTCTCTTAGTGGCTTACATTAGGCAATGGCAGCCTTTACGTCATCCAAATGCGCAGTTGTACCACGCGGAGTAGTTTTTCTGTCCTCTGTATTTTCTATTTGCGTTGACATTTTTTTCTCTTGGGTTCCAGGTCCTCAGGCGTACATAACTGGCAATGAACAGGCAGGTAGTTAAACCGCCTTTAATGTTAAACTTTTCGTATGTCTTAATCCTTTATGGTCATTCATAATTAAATAATCACAAAACTGATTGGGACAATTCAGACAAGGGACTTCCTTATCACGGCTATACTCATGTTGTTCCTAGCAGAAAGCTGAAATCCTGTGTTTCTGACTTCTGACTGACTGACCAAATGACATCGCCTGAGCGGTTTGAATAAAAATGTTTAATAAATGAAGGGCAGCGTGCAGTTTATCCCGGATTTATCACAATTTTTTCACCAGAAATCGCCTAAATTGCGTCTCCAACAATTTCCACTTCTTCCAAGAGTTTCCACCCCCTCGCCTCCCAAATTTTATGACCCAAGCCTGAACACCGCTAACATAACATAATTTCAGAAAATATACCTAAAGTAATTGTATGTTTATATTACGCAATATGGTACATTTTTTTCTGTTGTTGAAAACGGCTTAGAAATAGGGTTTTCAAATTTTACTACGAAGACAGGAAAGGCATTGTAAGAGGGTGATCAGATGCTAGCGGTGGTGATGTCGTTGTACACTTTGGTTGAAGTTTTTGGCCAATCTTAGGGTTGCCGTGGCCACCCAAAGTACACATATAACCAACTGTCGGTAGCGATTCCATATCAAAGACCAAGGAAGTCTTTTACCTCATAGTTGAACATTTTGCTCAGCTATTCACAGAGTTGCAATTACCCCCTATAGTACATGGATTGCCAAATGCAGTGCGCATTTTGCATATATCAAACACCTCTGTGGTAAATTTCCCCACAATGTCTTTTACCACCACACTGATGCACTCATAACACATAAAGTCACTGCTCTGCAATCCCTACACATACACTGACATAAACAGTGATAGTTGTGACGGTATAATAATTTTGTTCTTTCTTGATGATTTAATGGCGAGATCTTAACGCCATATATATAATTAGAGGATAATGTCTGTGCAAGATAGTATCAATCATTCCACGTTTTTGGACGGTTTAGAGGCCAATATATGAATGTATCACATGACTTGAACATTTTGCAGTTATACAAACTGCTTAATCGGGCGAGCTATTTGTATTCTCTGAATGCCTTGTCGATTTTAGAGAAAACGAGTTTGTTTCGTTTGGGTGTTTAACTCTTGTAGTACTTTTAATACACCAATGTGCATGTACCAGTAAATTTGGTAGGGCTACCTTCAACACAAGTGAAAGAAGCCCACTACCGGTACGGAAATCACACTTAAAATTGCAATCTGACCAAAAACCCACCCGTGCAAGACGACTCGTCTAGTGACTAAAATCTGATACTAAGGACGGTAATTGCCATGTAAATAATTTTACGTCTTCATGACGCATATTCGTTGCAAGTTTTCAATGGCATAAAAAATAATGTTTAAATATTCAATGTTAATTTACCTAAACATTGAATAGTCATTTTTGGGCATGGTTTGTTGAATAATTTCTTTGCTATAAATATTTTTTTGTGTTAAAATGTTTACAATTGTAAGAAGTGGGCAGTTTTGTCATAATTTTTATTTCTAAAGTGCCATACATGGGAAGGTCTTCTAGCAACCTGCGGATGGTTGTGGCTTTGCCCGGTTTCCTCCCACCTTAATGCTAGAAGCTGTCGTATAAGTGAAATATGTATAAGTGAAATGTCAATTTTAGCAACAACATACATTAAATATTGCTGGGGGTGTATTCATTGAATTCAGTTCAGTCATTTTGGTGTTTATTGCATACATTTACAACATTAAGGCATATAAAATGAAAACAGCTAGAGCAGAAAGGGTACATAGAATTGCGTAATATTACAGGGTGTATTGCACAGAAGAATAATTCACTGTAAGCAGGTGAATGGGTCGAGGAGGTTGATTCCTTTCGATGTTGATAGACCATGTGGATATAGCAGGCTGCTTCCATATACATTTAAGGCGAAAGAATGGAAAAGTTCCTCTCGTTTGAAAATGTGCCATTCAGGTCTCGTCAAAATATTATTGATTGGCGAAGCACAATTTGTACACAATAGATCTCAGCTTATTGCTGATTTAACATTTTAGCCCCCTGTGTTATTGTAAACTGTCTTAACCCAAAATTAATTTTCTTTTACTTTTCGTAGAGTTGATTAATAATGCCTCGGAAACCAGAGGGATAAAGTCAATTGGCCGTCGCCATAAGACAGGCTTACGATATGGAAAACGAACTGAAGAAATAAAATCTGCAAGACTTTCTGGAAATGACAAGCCTAGGATCAGGTATCCTTTTCCAGCAGAGACGACCTACTTTTTCTTTGATTGCAAAGATTGCAAAGGGTGCACATTCACCATCCATCAGGTCTGTCGGAGATGAAGCTATGGATACAGAAGGATCATGTTCCAATGAATTCTCTTTGGTTGCAGACCTGACACAGATGTGTATCGTGTGTATGAAGATCTGATTCATCACAGATATACAGAGATACAGATTTCATCCTTGTGAATTCTACAGATATTAAATTATTTGCAGAAATATGACAGTGAAATTCCTGGAATCGAGTGTTGTGTGACAATTCTGAGGAAGGCATATCATGCAAATAGTCCACAGGCAACCCCATAGTGCTCGTCATGACCTTTGACAGACAGCACCAGTTTCTTGTTCAACAATAGAAGATATTTATTCTCTGTTGCGAACACTTTCCAAGCTTGCCGTACGTATTGGCAGGTGTGAGAATGAATTCACATCAATGCAACCGAGAGTAAATGCTTTCCTTGAGCCAGTGTTTGGTGCTGTTTTGGGCAGCTGATCTTACTCACAGACTATACGCCATAACAACTGTCAACTCCTTGTTCATGGAAGCAGATGTGACAGTATCTTTCATAGATCAATGAGAAAAAAATCTGTGGAGATGAAAAGTTCGGCCCTTCCTGCATCAGAGAAGACGTTGAATTCAACGATATATTTAATTTGAACTGAACCCTCTGTTGTTACCATCCATCATTTAACAGCTGCACTTATCGCTGGGTTTCATTAACATCTGTGCATATTACAATATAAAGCATAACTTTTTACCTATATTAGCTCCTGCTTATGAGAACAGCCTGTCTGATGTCAAATGTCTAATTTTATTTTACAAACTCTCAAGTATCAACGCTGAACAAATCTGAGAAGATATAGTTTAAAGATGTTTGTATATCTGAGATGACCCGTACTAGAATTGTTACATACCGTACTTTATAGCCCTTTTCAAGAGTTTCTTGCAAACGTGACAAAATGAAAATTTCGAATTACTGGAGAGTTGGGGTTAGAGTCTCCCAAAAAAATTACGACAATTTTTCGTTTTTTTGGTCTTTATATATTTTATTCATGACAAAATAAACATTTACTTGGTCCCATGTAAGCTATGACAAAGGTCGGGAGACAATGGGAACTTTCTAAACAACAAACTGAAAGGTGTACCAGCTGTTGTATCATGTAATTGCATGATGAATGCCTACAACATTGTGTCATATACTTAATAAATGACAAATTGATCTCTTCAGACTGAAGTCAATGCTTCATGAAGCTTACAAAAATTACACTTCAACGTATGTGTTCACAAAAGTTATTAAAACAATATATATCACAAAGTGGAGATAATTAACTATGTTAACCTAATGTCCTCCAATCAAGGAACATAATCAAGTAACCTTACATTAAAACAACCGAACATGTAAAAACTGAACACAACTCAAGCCGTATATCACTTCACAAAGAGAAGAAATATTTCTCAATAATCCAACAGTATGCAATATGTAACAATTTCAAAACTAAAAAGTAAATCAGTTTTTAAAAATGTATGTAATACACGAGAATAAAAATTTTACTTGAGGACCCTTGCTTCTATTACAAGTTTGATATAATTTGCCCTAGATTTTATAAAAATGATTCTGCTGCAGGAAATTTGCACTATGAACCTTATTTATGCAAGCTAAGACATAACATTACAAAGCTCACAAAGCGTGGACTATAAAAGCAAGAAATGCCTGTATCTTGGATATCAAAAAGTTGATCTTGTGCATTCATCAGGGGCACATAATTCTCAGAGGACTATGAACCAACATCTGTTTTTTACTGTTATATTAAACCATTCCCATGGGTAGACAACACTATTTAGCAGTATTACAAGGCTTTTTGTAGGCAAAAACTCCGTTTGAAAAAAAAAAACTTGATTTTTGTATCTGAATCTGCAACGCAGTATTCAAAGTTCAAATATACAATACAAAATTTCAAAAACTCAACATAAAATTCATTTACTCTATTTTCTCATCATGGTTACCACCGCGAAAAATGGGCTAACCAGAAGAAGAAAAAAAATTTCGAAGTTTCAGCAGATCCAAGCCACTATACCACTTCAATTCTATCTATAATAATTTAAAATCTGAGAAAACTTACCACATTAAACCCAACGTAACCAAAAAATTTAATCTCCTTATTTTAGTTGAAACTTTAAAGTAAAATTCAAAACTTTTTCAGAATTGTTAGATGAAAATTAATGTGTAAGTTAGTAATGTCCACAGTGCAACCGCAGCTTCATTCTATTTTCACTGATGTGAGAGAAAGCTTCAGCTTATAGCAGATGTTTCGCAGGTAGTATAGATAAAT
This sequence comes from Liolophura sinensis, assembly GCF_032854445.1. Taxonomy (NCBI): domain Eukaryota; kingdom Metazoa; phylum Mollusca; class Polyplacophora; order Chitonida; family Chitonidae; genus Liolophura; species Liolophura sinensis. The sequence goes on along the minus strand of NC_088303.1, from coordinate 14,583,907 downwards.
TAGAATAGTGTCAACTACATGTAACTGTACATCCATATACAGGATTGTACGAAACACGCACTTTCTGAGGGTATATATGTAAAGCAAATACATAAGTAACAATTCAGAGGACACATTTTAACGATTTTTTGTCGGTTATTTACATTTTTAATTGAAGACAAAGTCAAAGATTTTATTACTTTGGTGAGCAACAATGACAAAAACGATTTAGCTCAGGGTTTAACTTTTAAGAGATTTAAGCTACCCCTTGTAACACCTTTAACACTGTGCAGCTATCATGTAGAAACATTTACATAAATATGTAGGAAAAAATAATAAACACCAATGAATTTACACACACATGTAAAACACCCGGACACAAAATGAGCAGGAGGTCTATATTTGCTTGCAATTGTTCAAAAAATATTTACACATTCTTTACTCCAAATTCAAGTCTAAAAATACATTTTTACCACTCATAAGTTAAACAATGCCTATCAAATATACAAACATACCGCATGTATGTACATATATCACTAATAGTAAAAATAAACCCACATGCATATATATATATATATATCTCATGTATATATATATATACATGAACAACATCATTGGTAAAAATAAGCACATGAACACGTCCATGTGTATATAATGTATCATATCATTATTGGTTTAAACAAACACAGATGTATACCATGCTTTCAAAACAAGTATCAAATGATAATATGTTTCAGCTTTCAAGATTACATGTTTAAACACATTATATTCATTTCATTCTTATCTCAGCAGGCCAGTACATTGGGTAAGATTTACACGTGTTGGAACACGCAGACTTGTTTAACACTGGCAGAGTCTCATGCAAATGAAAAGATAACACACCTATAAGTATACAGTCTTTGTTTGACAGAAAGGTAACAACGATTTCCAACATTTTCTTCAGCCATAGTGAATCAGTAAGCCATATTAGTTTTATCTTAATGCAAATGAGACAATTTAAATATCACAGCAACCAAAAATCGAAAATAAGAAAAAAAAAACAGACAGACAAAAAACATGCCTTCAAACTATGTTGGAAGTATTCTAAAAATGTATGCTGCAACTAGCTTATTTCTTGGGCTAACGCAGAGATATTTTCCTGACACGACATCATTTGTAGTTAATTCAACAATACCTTCAACTCAAGGTGTCACCACCCCCACCTGTGGAATAACAACCATATGCACTTTGCCCAATCCGCTTTAACAGGTTCAAATATGGCACGATACACCTACCATGTACCTTCATTAGAACACTCTAGCAGAGAATTTTGATCAACTTTAAACACTGGAATAGTTCCGAAGGTAAATTCTATAGTTGTCTACAACTAACATATTAGGAATATGTGAGAGCTGTGAAAAATTGTGGTGCTTGTACCCTTTGATTATTACCATTAAACAGGATGTTTTTGTATCAGTTAAGCTGGTCAGGAGCTGACTTTGTGTAACCACAACAGAAGGGTGGCTTCCTCGGTGCGCTGGATTTTACTAGAATCAAGTTTATTCCAGCTACAATAACCATCTCCACCACTCACAACAATCACAGATTTACAAGCATTCACAGGTTTACGAGGAAGAGTTGTCCCCCATGACTGACGTCTTCCTTGTGAGGAGGTAGGATCGTCATCAGTATTGCTGGGGCTGGCAGGGTTCTGAGCATTGCTCTTGCCTGTCTGATCCCTTGGCAATGACAATGTGGTGCCACCTGGGAATGCTTCGTGACAGCTTTTGGGTGAAAGTGTTGGTGTGTCGGTTACAGGAGCCTCACTCTGGGTGGGACTGGGAGTGATCTGGGCAATTCCTTCTTCAACAACACCAAGGTCCTCATCCTTGAGCAAAGAATTTGACCGTTTTCTTGAGCGTTTATACTTTGAAAGCTTTGACTTTCCAGAGGTCTGGCTGTCAAACTTGCTGGCGGAAGTGTGCAGCGTATGCCTCTTGGTCATGTCGAAGACACCTGCTTGTTTTTTCCTGCGAAGTCCATAAGGTTCATGTATATTATCAAGGCCTTGCATCAAACTTCCATACAGCACAGAAATATCTTCAGTGCCATCAAAATCTGCTGCCAGGTTTGGAGTTGACTGCCAAAAATCCTTCCTTCGTGCCATGCTTGGGCTGGCCTTTGGTGGAAAGTGAGAGGCTGCGAGCTCTGAGGCCAGTGTCTTTGCTGGCCAAGCTTGACCCAAGTCTGAGCGGTCAGTGGGAAGAGTCTGTAAAGATTCTAATGCTGGTGCACCAGCAGTTTCTGAGTTAGGCTGGCTGCTGGTGATGCTGTGATTACTGTTGGATAGTTCTGTTTTGGGGTTATCTTCATCCCACACTGTTTTTGAGGCAAGTTCATCCCTGATGCTTGCTTTGGTAGCTTCATCAAAGTCTCTGTCATTTTGCACAGGATTTGCCTCTGCACTTTCCTTAGCAGACTGAGTTTCTTGCTTTTCAACTGAAGGTTTAAATGGCACATAGTCATATTCTCTGAGAGCAGTCTTGGCTTTCAAAGTGCTCACTTCTGGTGTGAGGAAGTAAATGGGCAGGAGAAATCTGACTGGTCCGCAATGTCCGTGGAAGGAGACACACGGTCTACTGACGATCTGAGGGACACCTTCACGTAACCGAGGCAACGGTAGAGTCAAAATAACTCCCTTGCAAGTGCCAATCCACAGTAGACCCTTGCTTGCCAGAAGACAGGATACCTGGATGTCTTTGGTAATTGAGGACAGAATATCTTCTGGAACTTGCCCTGGAACAGGGACATAACGGAGAGGTATTAAGAAAGATCAACACACAGATGGATGGGAAACTATGAATGTATTCTTAAAACTTATCTTAATTTCAGTCTCTCTGAGAATTTATGGTAAACTCCAACATCCACTATGGCAAAGCAACTAGATAAATCAATAAAGTTTTCACTGGCAATTAATTTATATTTAGTCATTTGGTGCCACTGATATGTGTAACAACTAGTGTAACATCAACAAGACTTCATTGTCACTCAATAATTTTCATTTTATAACCATCAGGAGATTCTTCAGAGTTACACAAATTTAATTTATTCATTATATATATTTTTTACCAGAATTTTACAAACCTGTAGAGAATTCTAGTGATTTTTATGATCCTTGTGAGTAAAGACTGTGTTTTACATTCCATTTGTATAGACGTAACCAGAGGCACTGATGCATGTACACAGAGAAAAAATACCCATACTAAGTCTCATTATACTAAATAATTTGACTGTACATGTAGTCTAGCAAACCTGCTTTGTCCACAGTAAACACACCAACATGCAACTGTTAAGTTTTCAAATAGTTCACATTAACTGAAGTATTACACATTAACAAACCATGACAATGAGAGCACGGACCACAGTGGACATGTTGTACGCCCAGGTAAGTCAACACAATCTAAGTTCTTTGTTTTTTGTTCTTTCTAAAGTAAGCAAGTCTAAAATAAATGGTATAAAACATTGTCACATAAAACATACCCTAAATCAATACCATACATGTAGGCATATGTTCACAGGTTCCAACTCTTTAAGGAAAAGGTAGATACCTGTTAGAGCTTTCTGGACAGCTGATGAGACGTTTACATCCTGTAGCTGATTTAATGTCTCCAGATGATACACATGGATCAAAGGTTGGTCCTCGTATGATACCCACAATCCCACGCCTGCTCTGGTCACATGACCAATCACCACATCATCATCTGGTGACAATTTGTGTGACTTCTGTAACAGAAATGTTAGTATATACAGACTCCTCGCTTTACCACCAGCATGACAGCACTGTTGTACTTCCTAACAGCATTTACACCCAGCCTATTACAAGACTGCAAATAAGCAGTGTGACAAAGACAGTCAGGCATAAAAACCCATCTTGTCAGGTACAAACTAAATGGTGCCTGACAAACTTAACATGCAAGTAACACAGGGAGTCTTCAAAACCAGAGACCTTTAGCTGGGCTTTGAGATTTGTCAGCCCTGCCTCAAGAAGTTATTTCCAGACCTGCGACTGCAAATTTTACCAGCAGTTTGACAGTCCATTTCCACGTCCCTAACATGACAACATGATGTTACCTTCATTCCAAAATTTGACAACATATTGCCCTCTTTTCCATTAGATTTCTAATTTTGTTAAATTCAAATTTTTCATCATTGTGTCCATTAATAATTAAAACATACAAATTTATTTCTAACTTTTTCATACCATAGTTAATACTACTTTAAAGCAGACAGAGACGTCATCTTATGGGTGAAAAAAGCTTTAAGTACTTTTTCCTGTCAAATGGTTATTTGGGTCCAAGCTGAAATGCCCTTTGTTTTCTTGCAATAAATGAGTAATACATTACGAGTTTGCTCACACATCATCATCACAACAGCAAGCAATGAACAATAGACTACACAGCTTGGACCCTAATAATTTTAATAAGGAAAGCTTCTCCATTACCTGACAAAGTTTCAATGTAGCTGAATCCCAACATCTTAAATCCCTAACTCCAATATATCTTAAATAAGTTGCTCAAACTATGTATCAAACTTTCATTCTATATATTATTTTATAAATAAAGAAAAAGCATGGGAACAAACCTGCACCTCCAGTGTTGTTAAGCTGACAAAATGGATGACATTTCCTGATGTGCACAGCAGGTGATTCTCCAAAGGAAACAGACATTTGACAGGCTTAGTGCCCAGGTTCAAGTACAAGGGGGAGGTGACATTCCACTTTCCAGCTGTCATCAACAGAAACACAATTCAGAATGATTTAATTTGGTTTTATCTAAAGCTTCAAAACCAAGCTTGTTAAATTCAAAAGAAAATAATTCTTCTAAATTTATCCTCATACAAGGCATAGTGCACAGTTGTGAATGTATTTCAACTGACTGAAAGCCTGTGCAGTCAGAGACAAATAGCTAGAAGTAGAAAATTATTTTTTATCTCACAATTTATTGTCTTATTCCCTAATGAACACTGACTTAACATATGATTTTTTTTTCCGCTTAGCAGTAATACTGTGTTTATGAACGCAATGTTCTTCAAAAGGAAATAAGAAATGGTATGGTCTATGTAATTGTAATTAGAGACTGCTGAAATAAGTGAACATCTGTTATATGAAGGCCTTGTCTAACCAGGACTGTTATTCTAGCCCATTACAAATGTCAAGACAAAACAATGTTATAGTTTCATTTCTAGCTTTAAGGAGGTTTGATTTTCTCCAGGCTCTTCGCACTTTAAACATTTGCTGTGACGTCACTTTAATGGCTGAACAGTCAATTATTTTTCAAGAATCCACCCTTGCGAGTTTGTGGTTTGATGGTGATGGGTGACGACTTGTACCACCTGAGTGCACTTTTGACTGGTATACCATAGAGATGGATTTGATCTCATGAACACAAGGCTTTAAAACATTCCAATATCCCACTCAGCTATTCGCGAAGACCATGCAACCTCCTCCTTCTGGACAAATTTAAACGTGTGTTGTGAAGTCAATCCTTTGTCTAACCGATCATAAGAATGTTATAGATGAAGGGTCCATTTGTTTCTCATCAGTGTGAACTTCGTATTCTAACAGTTTCGTTTTTTGCCTTCATTTCAAATACACCAAATGCTGCCAGTATGAGAAGAGGCAGAGTAGCGTCATCAATTCTCTTAGTCACAAATATGAACAGCAAGGTGAACTGGTGGGTCTTATTTGTGGCATTCTGATTACGCACATGGAAATCTCGAGGCCAGGTTATGTCAATGTGACAGAGATTGTATAATCTACTGTCAGACTAGATTATATGATTATATATTAGATTATTAGATTATATGTAAGCTTCAATCAATTCAGATTTACTTTCCCTCATAACTAATCATAGACTTAATCACTGCCCAAAATCTTACACACCCAGTAGTAATCTATATAGACTACAACTGACTGGACTCCCAGTGACTGAAAGCTCTAACACTCTTACACTAAAACTTCATGTCACGACAGATCAACCATGCTACCCTGAGATTCTTTAAAAAGAATCGATAGTTGTTATGTTACTACAAACACGTTTCCGCATCTCTTTGCCTTGTCAATTCTTTCTCAAGAATCAACTGTAGATCATTATTTCTCCACGACATAAACCTCACCACAGCCCAAACCTGTGAAATCATCTCGAGTAAGCCTACAGTGTTAACCCTCAATCATATACATATTTATTAACCAATACATTTGGAACCTATAACTCTGTGTTACTGGGGGGTCTCTGTGGCTCAGTTGGCTAGCGCAACCTACTAATCCAGAAGCCTCTCGCAAATGCAGTGAGTTCAAGTCCAGCTCATGCTGGGTAGGTCTGTCAGCAAACTGTGGATGGTTGTGGGTTTCCCCCGGGCTCTGCCCGTTTTTCTCATACCATAATGCTGGCCGTCATCGTATAAGTGAAATATTCTTGAGTACGGCGTAAAACACCAATTGAATATATAAATAAACTCTGTGTTACTAGAGCAGATTATTCCTGTAATCTTGAAATACACTGCCTTTGGAATAATACACATTATAAGCATAGAGATCACCATCTTCTCCTTGTCAAGATTAGAATAGTAAACTAAGGCAGGACAAGATATGAAAACAGCAAACATCAGGGCCAGAAGTTAGGCACTGGCAGGTGAAGATCATCTTGATAATTACAGCAGGCACAAATTTAGGAGCATAGCTTAGACACAACCACCCACACGTGAATTTCACTCACCAATATCTCTGGTGTACACAGCCATCTGACCATTGTCCAGAGCAGCAAACACACACTCATCTACGTACTTCAGATAGGAGCACGGTGAGGGCAGGGCAAATGTGGCAGAGGGCTGGCGTTTTGTGAGTCCGTCAGAACTTGTGAGCTGATAGATTAACACCCTGATCAAAACATAATGGTACACATCTCATTTCATTTCAAGCTATTTCAATTACTGGTTGAATTTTCTCACACTACTTACACAACGAACAAATAAATTTAGCTCTAACAAAACAAATTTATTGGTACAAGTTTCTATTCCATAAATTGCATTATTATTGGAAAATACATTTGGTATTGAAAACTACTGATTAGCTGTCAGTTACAGCATACATCAAAATGTGTACATGTACAATTAATTCATGATTTAATGCAAATTTTCTCATTACCCAACATGACATTTTGGTCACCCCAATCAATTAAATTTAGGGGAAAAAAGTTCACTTTTTTGCCTTTACGCAATAGTTTGGAAAGTAGGTTGGTGTATTACTGTATATTTCCCACATCTGAGACACATACTCAGCCTTGACAGTGACCATCCACACAGTGTCCATTTTGAATGAGTACGGATCATTCTCTGCAGAGTAGCCAGGAACATTCTCAACACAAACGATCTCACAGTCACACGCCTGGTACGACTCGATGACCCGAGGACGGTTGGAGTGGATGGATACGATGGAGACCTGCCCCCTGGTGGCCGTCGTGTTGCAGACCCACAGGTGCTGCATCCCCACACCTATGTTTGACGGGGTTGATAAAAACACAGGGACAGCACAACGCACCTGGTACAACAAATAGATATCAGAAATCATTCAGGCACTCACAGAAAGAGTGTCATTCTCTTCTTACTTACCACTGCCCAGAGAGCATTTGCTGACGTTTTACAGACTGGCTGTAAAGGAGAAATCCCATGAATTTTCGATGTGATCCGTATTACACGCGGGTTCAGGAATTATTGAACATCTTGACAGATACACGTAGGACAGGATGCAGAGCACTATCCCTTTGCCAGTATATCGTGGGTCGAGGAAAGCAGAGAAGCCAGTGTACATGCACCAATGACCTGTGGCAAATTATTCTGGCAAACTTTCCAATTATGAAATGTTACACATATTTTCAAAAATCTGAGATTTTAAGTGTACATACATGTGCTTTATGGACAATCTCATTCAGAGGCAGGGCATTCTGCTATTGACAAAACCCAACATTAGAAACAGTCTCAAAAACACTTCTAAAAACACATGATTAGTTACCTTAGTATAATGGCGTACCACGTCAACAGGTAAAGCCTTAATGAACAGTGCTGGCATCACACTCGAGATCCCATTCACAGCATGGGGGATGTCCCAGCCAGGGTTATTACGGGCCTCTGTAAAAGATTATAGAAATGCTCTAATTCACACTTAAATGTAAGCAAAAATACAAAACATTATGCAATAATGACGACTGCCGTCATAATGTATGGGCCTCTATGAAACACTGTACAAGATTGAACCAAGTCAAAAAACGTGTACAGTTGTAGATGTATATGTACATGTATGAAGCCATTCAACATGTGGGACATGCGTATCAAGACCTTCAACATGTGGGACATCCTTATCAAGCCATTCAACATGTGGGACATCTGTATCAAGACCTTCAACATCTGGGACATCCTTATCAAGCCATTCAACATGTGGGACATGCGTATCAGACCTTCAACATCTGGGACATCCATATCAAGCCATTCAACATGTGGGACATCCTTATCAAGCCATTCAACATCTGGGACATCCGTATCAAGCCATTCAACATGTGGCACATCTGTATCAAGCCCTTCAACATCTGGGACATCCGTATCAAGCCATTCAACATGTGGGACATCCCTATTGAGCCATTCAACATGTGGGACATCCGTATCAAGCCATTCAACATCTGGGACATCTGTATCAAGCCATTCAACATGTGGGACATCCGTATCAAGCCATTCAACATGTGGGACATCCGTATCAAGCCATTCAACATGCGGGACATCCCTATCGAGCCATTCAACATCTGGGACATCCGTATCAAGCCATTCAACATGTGGCACATCTGTATCAAGCCATTCAACATGTGGGACATCTGTATCAAGCCATTCAACGTGGGACATCCATATCAAGCCATTCAACATGTGGGACATCTGTATCAAGCCATTCAACATGTGGGACATCCATATCAAGCTATTCAACATGTGGGACATCCATATCAAGCCATTCAACATGTGGGACATCCGTATCAAGCCATTCAACATGTGGGACATCCGTGTCAAGCCATTCAACATGTGGGACATCCGTGTCAAGCCATTCAACATATGGGACATCCGTGTCAAGCCATTCAACATGTGGGACATCCGTGTCAAGCCATTCAACATGTGGGACATCCCTATTGAGCCATTCAACATGTGGGACATCTGTATCAAGCCATTCAACATGTGGGACATCCGTGTCAAGATGGAAATTTAACAAGTCAACTGGTGATCACCTCTAGTCATTAGATTTAAGTTTTGTGAACAAATGAAAAGGTTAAAAAAGATCGCAGTTTTGATAAGTTTCTAAAGGATTGTTTAAGATTCGACTCATACATGAAGTTAGACTTCAAGGAGTAAAATTCACAACAGGTAACACTGCAAGATAAACAGCCTTGAAGAGTGTAATGCCATCTACCAGTTTTATAATCTACATCAGATCACATTTCTCACCTAAACCCATCTTTGCAATCTGTAGGTCTAAACACCAATCTTCCCGAGCAGATGGAGACTGAGTGTGGAACACATATTTAGTTCGGCCCATCCTGGACAATAGATAGCATCATAGACAGACATTACTCACAGAATTTCAGTCATACAATGTTGAATTGGCATAGCGCCCGAGCCATTTTTTATCCCTAGAATTAAAAAATTATAAAACATATTTCACACCTTTACAGCATACATGTAGTTTAATATCCTGTTTTGGTTGCTGTGAGTTTAAATCCAGCTCATGATGGCTTCGTCTCCAGTCGTATATGGCAAGATCTGTCAGCAAGCCGGGAATGGTTGTGGGTTTTCCAGGGGCTTTGCCATAATGTTGGCTACCGGCGTGTAAGTGAAACATTCTTGAGTATGGCATAAAACACTCATCCAATAAATAAATAAATAAATAAATAAATAATATCCACCATTGGAAAATCAGGGATTTTAAAATGCATTCAAACTTAAATTTTTTGCTTCCAGACATCAGTGCGTTATTTCTGACCTAACCTTCTATCTTCCCTAGACCAATCCATATTGTACACGCCCATTTTGAGATACACTCCCTCACCCCACCTCAGCCACGGTGCTGTACACCCCTTTCACCTCTACACATCATTAATACTCCACTTTTATCTCTCCATTAAAACACGATTTACTCCCTTTCTACCATTCTACACTGTTATCAGTCTACATAACACTTTATTATGCTTCCATCTGTTCCTCCCACTATAATGGTGGCTGCTGTCGTAGACATGTAAGTGATATATTCTTGAGTATAGCATAAAACACTAATCAAATAAATAATAATAAGATACGCCTCTCTTTAACATCGTATACCAGTGATCATCCCCTACATGTACATCTTCACCTCCCCCGTCAAGATCCCAAACAGCACTCACCCCCCAGTAACGGTCCTACACGGCACCGACAATGTAATGGAGCAGCTCTTCACCAGTCTCAGCTGTTCGTCTTTCACGTGGATGATCCGCTGAAGGTCTCGGATCAGCGCGTGGACAGATTCCTCCGACAACCCCTACAGTGGACACGGTGACAGAATAATGACAAGCACCATCTTGTCATACATGCCATTTTGATGTATAAAATCTACATGTTTATATCATAAGTGTTTGCAGATATGAATAAGACCTACATGTTCAGCCAAGTAGGGAGAGCCCATAAAAGTCCATACATAACTCACTGTGATATGCACGTTAAATATACATTATTTATTTTCCACTGATGAGTATCTGGATTTTGTACTTATGACATGTGCCAGGTAAGTTTTCATTCAACCTGTCACAAGCGAAATTTACAGCTTAACATGTGAACATTTTGCACCCTGAATAGCTCTAAACTAAAACATGTCCTTTCAAAAACTTGCCAAACTTTAGAAATCCATGGCCTTTTAACAACTAATTAACTGGTACTTACCGTGTAAGACCTTTTCAGGGCGCTGACCAGTGCAACAACGTTGCTCAGGACGCTGAAGTCATGATGAAGTTCACTCAAATCTGTGACCAGATGAAAGGGATCTTCATCAGGATTCTCTGTACAAAACACAGCATTAAAAATCTTACAAAGATAGCAAACATTCAATTATGGGTTACCAGTATGATTAATTTGGTAGATGTTTAATGCATTTCCTTGAATTTTTCACTTCTTTAATGGCTGTCAGTTTTACAAGTGGAGAAAACCACAGAGTGCCACAGGTAGACCACCAACCTCTGGCAATTTACTCACAAACTTTTTCACATATGGCAAACATTCTTACTCGCATACATGGGGAGGCCTGACAGCAACCTGGGGCTAGCTGTAGATTTCCCCCTGGCTCTGCCAGGTTTCCTCCCACCATGATACTGGTCGCCGTCATGTTAGTGAAATATCCTTGAGTACGATGTTGAACACCAATCAAATAAATAAATTAGTAAATACAGAATTGCTTGCCATAATGATTGAGGGAATACAAATGATCTTCCACAAATGTATCAATTTTGAACGGATACACATATTCCAACAGCAAGGAACTACACAGATGTATTTTCGTACGTTTTCTAAATTTCCTAACAATCAAGGTTTTCCATGGGCAGTTAATGATGACCTTTCTCCTCTGTACATCGCATATTCCCTTGAACCTATTCAGTTTATTCAATCTATAAACCTGTCAGTTTAAATTCAAACCTTAACATAAAAATGCATGTAAAGAGCCCACAAAGCAATAACAACATACAGAGCATTCTGATTGGTTGTCCTGGGAGATGATTACACTCTAACTAATGAGGGTTTTATGTTCTCAGCTTTTGCTGGCCAAGCTACACAATAAATCATGATGATTATCAGACACCTGGCAAGGTGTGGTGGCTACACTGGCTTACTCTAAACTCTACCTCACCACAAATATTCCTAAACTTCACAAAAAACACCAATGAAATAAAATACAAAAAACTTTAGTGACAACAACGTCCATTAATAATACTCACCTGGTTTAGCAAAAACAACGGTAATTTTGCCTGGTTCACCTCGTACAGAGCTTTGCATGCTGGATGACAGTGAGCTCTCCTTAAGCTCCACCTCTGACAGGGGGCAGCACCACTTCAGCTTGTAACGCTCTGGCTCGACACCATCTCGACTGCCAGAGAAAAAATGGTCAAATTTACTCATTCATCCTGCCTGAAGACTGTTGTTGCTTCTCTGCAATGGTGAGTTTAATCCCTAGTTGAAATATATGTGATCCCCTTACACCTAAGGGGATAATTCTTAAAACTCATGGAGTTACAGCTAACTGTCCTACAGAATGACAGTCAATATCAGAGCAATCTCTGCACTAGGAACAATGAAATATCCAGTACAACTGTCACTTTGATCCCAGATTTTCAGGGTACAAAACCACTTTTCACTTTCAGAGAAATGGTGACCAGGTTTACAGATGGAAGTAACTAGAAAGCCAAATGTAAAACTATCGCCATAAGGCAAGACCACCCATGCTAATCTTTCTCCTATTCAACCGGCCATCAACTGAAGTTCCTAAATTCTTTCATGATTTCAGTCTCTACATAATAAAAGCTAATACTTCAACCAACACAGAAAATATATAAAAATTACGTCAAATTTATCACACATTATATTATTGTATTATACATACAAGAATATGTCTTTTAAATTCCAACCGGAGAGCTAAAATTCACTAATATTAACACAAACCTTGGAATAACTGTTGTCAAAATGAGGAGATCATCTAGCAAGATAAGGCGTCTTTTCTTGAATTTGTTTGATGCTTCAACCTGAACATAAAGAAAGCGCAGAAAACTTTTCAGATATGTAACCTGAACACCATGTGTAAACTAATCACATGTTTCATTAAACAGTGCACATCTCATCTGATCTTCTGTAAAAAAGCAAAAATATTTTTTTGTAAAAATAAAACAAAAAAAGTGCTGCACATATCCAAATTGATGTTTTCTTTAAAGAAACCTATTAACTAAATGCAATATCCAGCATCTTATCACCAGGACAAATCAAAGCCCACTCCACTTATCCACTTACCACCTGGTCTAAATCATCAACACGGATCATTTTGCGGTTTTGTTCATGGCCTGTTTTGGTTATCATGTGTTCCTTAAAGTTGGCCAGCATAGCTTTGGCTTCTAGTTTTTGTTCACTTTCACGTTTCCTTTCATTCAGTTTATGAGCAATGTTTTCCAGCTCAGTCAGTGCGCGCTGAAGACCAAGTCTGTCATGATGATCATGAGGAGTGTATTTCAGCAAATCCTACAACAACAAAAAATCAAACTTGTATGATGAATATCAAATTAAGTGAAGGAAAAAAATGAGTAGGTGTCAGTGAAAAGAGCATTTTGAAAATTATAAACAAAAGACTAATTTTTTTAGATTAGTGTTTTGATTGAATGCTGAAATTCTATGCTGGGCTTTACAGACTATATCAATTATTTTGGATGCAGTCATTTGAAATAAAAAAATATTTATTTTCACCTGATGAATCTCTTATGTATTATTTACTCATGGACAAAAAGCAGCTATTTAAACATCAGATATTTGTGATAAGGGAAAATAAAATGTTTGTGACGACAAGCGTCACATGTCATCATGGTACATTAGAATCTGGTCACTGACCTGTAGACAGGTGATGAACTGAGGGAACCTCTGCACTGGCTTGACCATCAGCCCAAACAATCCCAGTCTGTCAGGACTACTCATCTCTTTTGCCTGTAAGTATAAGAAATGTTCGTGCTTGTTGTGAGCAAATATTACTCTATTTCATCCAGTGTGTATTATTTAAAAATGCACTTTCAGAAGCACACAAAGTCCCACATATCATGCTTTGAACACCACGACTCAAGTCTTTCTGATAAGAAATTAATCAAACTTCACAAAAAAGTTGAAGTGGCTAAGTAAGGTAGATAAACCAATCAGAATCAAACAACATGTTTTCCTTTAAAAATTCTAAACGTAGGAGAAATACAGTAGGCTAGGTAAACTTCCCGATGCAGGCTCCTAGGTCAAAATAATTAAAATCAAATGAACATTTATGACAAGCCATAAACCATCTTTAGAACCCTTTTGGAGAATTTCTCAGGGATCATAATATAACAATTCCTTCTTAAGACAAAGTCACTGCTGATTGGCTACACAGAGATCACAGGTTATATCTCATGTCTTGGTCACAGTTGTACTCTTGTTTTATGCAGATTCACTGTGTGAATAATTCAGCTTGGACTTTTAACCATATCCTATATAACAGCCAGTAAGTAACAGATAAATGGTGGCAATTTATTGAAAAAGAAAAAAGTATTTCCATGTATCTTTACAAAAAATCAGTATTAAGTAAGAGTTTAGTGATCAGCACTCAGATTTCAGGTGCTTCGGTCATTAACAAGTCTTCATAAAAAGAAACAATCCAGCAGCCTGCGGATGGTCGTGAGTTTCTCCTGGGCTCTGCGGAGGTTTCCTTCCACCATAATGCTGGCCGCCATCATATCAGTGAAATATTTTGGAGTATGGTTTGAAAGGCCAATCAATTATATAAATAAATAAAAAGAAACACACCTTCCCAACCTTAAAATGACAATAAATGGTAAGAACACCAAGGTTCAAAAAACATAGGAACTAGGAAAAATATTAGGTATCCTATCCAATTTTGCTGATGAAAAACAAAAAAAAAAAGTATCTTATAGCTTAAACTTGCAAAGAGAGGTTTCATAACATGGTGGTCCCTCCTTAATTCTACAGGTCATCTTACCTTGAGGTAGTCCCTGAGGGATGCTCGTTGTCGTGTCATTTTTTTTATCTCCTCCATTGCTGCAGTAAAATTGTTGACATATTCGCTGTACGCATCTAAGACTATGGCTTTGGAGAACTACAACGAAAGTGAAATATCATTCAACATTTTGAAGATATTTACTATGTACTGTAGAGATATATGTTTATTACATTTTAACCATTTCACTTTGGCTACAGTAGCCAGCACTCACAATTTTCTCACTGGATTCCTTTATATGTATACCGGTATTTACTTCTTCACTTGTGATGTATATGGCATGTCCTGTGAGCGGAGGAAATTCATGGGTCTTGGGAGTAAACCCCAAAACTTTGGCAAGGTACTGGCTTACTTTCTCACCTTTCAAGTTGGAACTTTTATCGTCGAAGGTACAAAAAGTCCAACTCTATCATGTGACCTGACAGAAATGTTAGGTAACTATTTTTGATCACATTCACTATAACACGGGCATCTGAAAAAAGTGTCATAAACAGTACTTTAGAAAGGAGGAATGATAGACAAGATTGAGAATCTGAATGTTGATGAACTTGACAAGTTCATACAGGAAAGAGGTGTCATTTGTGCTCCTGGAAAAAGGTGAAACAGGTGATCGGCATATTATTGTCAGCAAAGGTTACCTAACATTTTTCACCACACAACACAGTAGGACGGTTTTTACCTTTGATAACAAAGACTTCCAACTTAAAACTCCCCTATTAAATCAGTCTCCTGGAAACATCATGTCAGGCCACACATACATCGTCCCACATTTCTTGCCACAAAGGCCCCATGAACAATGAAAGTAAGGGTATAAGGGGAAATATGTGGAGTGCATTACCGAAGCTGTGAAGACATCTCCAATTTTCTCCTGGGCGTGCCACATCTTCACCTGTTCCGCAAGTTCTATCTGGAACATACGATGGTACTGGAGGATATCCTTTGCTTTCACCAGCTCGACTCGTACCTTGCCTCGCTGTAAGGAAGGGATTTCCAACAGGGGCTCCTTAAAGTCCTGAAACCAATAAACAAATACACATACAAGTGACTGATTGGTCCATAGTAGTCCCACACTGTGAAATGATCAAAAAAACTTCACACGTACAGTACCAACCAGAAATATACTTCTTTAACTGTAGTTCAACATTATTCAAGAATATTTCACTTACACCATGGCATTCAGTTGTATCAAAGGAGAGTGCCCGGAACAAACTACTAGCCAGTGGCGAGCTACATGTACAGAAAAACTTTGCCACATGTGACGTAGAGATATAATATTCACAACATTTTTGGAAGCCAAGTTGTAACTTAACGTCAGATTACACGTACATGTATGCAAATGGGCAATGTTGACCACTTGTTGTCATCAAGATAGAATGACCAATGACTGCAAAAGAATCTAGAAATTAAATACACACCTTGTGAGTAACAGGTCTTTTTTTCAACTTCCACCCCTACCATTTACTTTAACATTGATTCTAATACACAAAACACTAAGTCATGAATTTTGTAATTTATGGTGTTTAATATGCACACCACGAATCAATGATGGAACATCCCCCATCTCCCCCTAATTTGCTCTGAATGTCTGCAATACCTGAGCTCAATCCATGCAATATTTCTTAAGTACTTTTTAAACTTTTTAAAAATTTTAGAGCCTGAATGCAAAAAAACCTCTTACATCAAGCAGACGCTGCAATGAGGCAATGTATGATTTCTCACTGTCAATTAGCACACCAATAGCATGTCGTCTCTTCACCTAAAACAAGAAATAAATATAAACGTTATGAATTTTCCGATAAACTGTTTCAACTTGACATGCACAGGTGCATCTATTACACAAAAGTCTTCCCATGACAAAAGTAATAATAGCAGCAGTAATTATCAGATGTCAATTTTGAAAATAAACACACTTAACACTGTTAATGTGATACCCGCAGAAGTCCGAAGTGGGACATCTTACATCATTTCAGTGGCACTGAACATTCCACTGCAGTATCAACAGCGTGACGTCACAGTGGGCAGACCAAATACGTCACAGTGGGCAGGCCAAATACGTCACAGTGGGCAGACCAAATACATCACACTGGGCAGACCAAATACATCACAGTGGGCAGACCAAATACGTCACAGTTGGCAGACCAAATACGTCACAGTGGGCAGACCAAATATGTCACAGTGGGCTGACCAAATACATCACAGTGGGCAGACCAAATACATCACACTGGGCAGACCAAATACCTCACACTGGACACACCAAATAGGTCATAGTGGGCAGACCAAATGCATCACAGCGAGCTGACCAAATGCGTCACAGTGGGCTGACCAAATACGTCACAGTGGGCAGACCAAATACGTCACAGTGGGCAGACCAAATATGTCACAGTGGGCAGACCAAATACATCACAGTGGGCAGACCAAATACATCACATTGGGCAGACCAAATACGTTATAGTGGGCAGACCAAATACGTTATAGTGGGCAGACCAAATACGTCACAGTGGGCAGATCAAATAATACGTCACAGTGGGTAGACCAAATATGTCATAGTGGGCAGACCAAATATGTCACAGTGGGCAGACCAAATACGTCACAGCGAGCTGACCAAATGCGTCACAGCGGGCTGACCAAATACGTCACAGTGGGCAGACCAAATACGTCACAGTGGGCAGACCAAATACCTCACACTGGGTAGACCAAATAGGTCATAATGGGCAGGCCAAATACGTCATAGTGGGCTGACCAAATACGTCACAGCGAGCTGACCAAATGCGTCACAGCGGGCTGACCAAATACATCACAGTGGGCAGACCAAATATGTCACAGTGGGCAGACCAAATGCGTCACAGTGGGCTGACCAAATACATCACAATGGGCAGACCAAATACTTCACACTTGGCAGACCAAATACGTTATAGTGAGCAGACCAAATACGTCACAGTGGGCAGATCAAATAATACGTCACAGTGGGTAGACCAAATACGTCACAGTGGGCAGACCAAATACCTCACACTGGGCAGGCCAAATAGGTCATAATGGGCAGGCCAAATACGTCACAGTGGGCAGACCAAATACATCACAGTGGGCAGACCAAATATGTCACAGTGGGCAGATCAAATACGTCACAGTGTGCAGACCAAATACATCACAGTGGGCAGACCAAATACGTTACAATGAGCTGACCAAATGCATCACAGCGGGCTGACCAAATACGTAACAGTGGGCAGACCAAATACATCACAGTGGGCAGACCAAATATGTCACAGCAGGTAGACCAAATATGTCACAGATGAAAGTGCAGAACGCAACATGTTTTGCGTCATGCAACAAAGGACTTGTGACGTGCAAGTTCTAATTTTATGAGAGGAAAATCTGCCGGTACCCCATTAAAAATATACTTTGTTGCAGATTTAACTTTTATTCACCAGCTATTAGTTTTAACAGGATTTAATTGGATATTAATTGACTCTTTGTATTTCCAGCCAACTTACTTGGTTTGTGGTGAGTCCACTTGGCAGAGGGGGCAGGACAGGTGGTGGATGCTTGATGTCACAAATCTCCACAGGTAAACATGGGCTGTCTTCTTCCCCACTGGATAAATCAGCTGAACCTTTAAAACTCTCCTTCAGTCTACGAAGCAAGCTAGGGTACTGTACATCAGAAGAGAAAATAACGTCATGATGTCATAAATTAGATCAAGAATAATTAAGGTGACAAATCTACCAACAATGACGGATACAAGTGTAATTCAATCACGGACATGAGTGAAAGCTATAGTGTAACAGGTGATACATGAAATCAATGAAATGAAAAAAATGAAAATGTGGAATACACATGCTTTTGATTTCTACTGTTCAGGTATTCTTCATCCACCCCCTGAACAGATCTTGTGCCTTTGTACATTCAAACCTCATTGGCCACATACGTACACATGCATCTAGTATGTATAGTTATGGCTCCCAGAAGTTTGCCTTGAAATACAAGACAAGGGAAAGAACTCTGAATGTCCCTGAAGTCCACATCAAACAAGTGGATATTCACGGAAAGGCCTTACCCTAAATCTTCAACAAATTCAACCACAGATGTAGAGCATGTTTTGGCGTATTTGTGCAATGTTACCTGGACAGGCTATTTCATAATTTCTGGTAAGCAAATATGTGTCCATTCCTAAACAATATATTTTACTTCTCAAAGTCTTATGAATTTCATTTTCAAATTGCATCAAAAGTTACAATCAACTAGCCAAATTTGTTCAGTAATTTAGGATATGCTTTGACCAGCACCTGGTGCATCTGGTCAAAGCTATTTAACCCTGTTTTGAAAAATATATCTATGCCATGACCTACTGCCACCTTTCATTTCCGACAACACAGACTGAAAATGTCGTATTCTCTACCTTTATTTGCATGTACATTAGCCTTCCTGTGAACAATCTTCAAAATCTTCAGCTTCAAAATAAATGACTGATGTAAATTTGATGAAAGAACTTCTACACATTTCTTCACAGACATCTGTGACCAGTGTAATTCTTCAATCTTTTCGCATGATACATATGGTGTTTTTCAAGCATATTCTGAAAATATTACTTTGTGTAGACTCACAAAATTACACTTGTTTTAAGCCCTTCCATTGGCCAATGTAGTTTTGTCTCCAAAATGTAATTATAAATCTGAATAAATTGCACTTAAAGTTGCAGTTGCATATGTGAAAAGGTTGAGGAATTAGGGCACTACACATTTCCACATACACATCTGTCATTAACTATCAAGCTCACCTGAGGTTCCTCCAAACCATGAGCAATATGAATTTTGCGGACTCGAGACGCAGGAGGTCCCATAATAACTGTCGCTGGTTGTGCGACCTCAGGCGCGACCTTAGGGACAGCCTCATTGTGAATGCTATCCTCGTAGGACTCAAATTCGTCACTGCTCCATGAAATGTCATCAGAATCATACTCATTATCACCTGGCAGAGGCTGAAGGTACATTGACTCATAGATGTTCTCATCTTCATCAAATTCACCTAAACCAAAATACAACAGAGAAAAACGTTGTGCAAGGGGGTGTCCATTGTCAGCTAAGAGTACGATGGAGATCTTAGTTATTTACAATCAACTTAGGCTTTGTGCAAGTCGCCCTGGACTGAGCAGAGGTTTGATCACGATTCAGAAATCTTCATGTACCCGCGATGCCAGTACATCATAACTTTTCATAGGTGATCCATATAGCATGAAGACTCACCCATTTGGTCCCCAGCATAAAATTCTTGTCCTGTCAAACAGAAGGAAAAGGTATATTAGCAATACAATGACTTTTTCATGTACATGTAAGTGGAATATCGGCTATAAAGTCAAAACGGTACCCTTAAGTCTCTGATCATAAATATGCATGCATTCATGATTTTAATACAAAGAAACAATTCAAAGATTTATCTAGAGATGTAAATGTTAGAGAGATGGCGCCCTAGTGTTTTATGCAGTTTTTAACTTACCATTATTCGATTATTCAAAATTCAGACATCACATCACATTGCCAGTAAGTTAAATACAGGTACATGTACTTCAACAGTAGAACTTTATAACAGAGAAAAATCAAACCACAACTAATACAATACACAATGCAAGCCGGTATACATGTATATTGACAAGTGTTTGGCTATTTGTATGTACATATTTTCAAGTGGATTGAAATATACTTAAGAGAATCTCAAACAAATAATGCTGTAACTACAATGTATAAATGTCAAAAAGATAGAACCTTCTCCGCTGCCTCTGTTTTTGTCCTCTGCAGACCGTCGTCTCAGCGTCAGAGATTTGTTCTTGGCAGCCCTTATATTCTCCGCACTACCCCAGTCATTTTCCCCTGTCAGACTTGCTCTTTCTGGCCTGTCCGCCAGACTGAAGTTTGGCGGCAGAGACTGTGTATATGAAATAAAGGCAGATTCTCTGTCAGACAAATTCCTGCCATGTTTGTCAGGAAGTGACTCTGTAAAGCAGTCCAAGGATGAATCTTTGGATGGAACCTCGTCGTATATTGTCGAATCGGCTAAGGACGCAACACTTTGCACTGGTGAGCTTTCAGCTGCTACATGTACTGGACTACCAGACACGTTTTCCCCCCCTGATGCACCAGGTGTTTGCATTGGATCCAGCTGGGTGTTGGCTAATGTGATTTCTGAAGTCTCCGGCATTTCATTGGCCATTATGTTTCCATTTTGCTTATATGTATTATATCTCTCTGTGAGGTGATCTCCCTTTGATATGGGCATTGCTGACCATGCATCGCTGTATACTCCTTCATCGTCAGTTATTTCCACTGAAGACAATGCGTCACTATAGACATTTTGGTGATCATTACTGTCATCAGCATGCGTCACTGCATCCTTAATTTTTTCAAAAGTGATGATACGATCTTTGACCTTGACCTTTGAGCCAGAAGAGCCCTGGTTACCATGGTAACTGGTATCTGAGATATGTTGTCCTCCTGTGGATTTCCTGTTCTCCGAGCTCATCACCCTGCTGACCATGACATTTCATTGTGACCTTCCATCATCAATCTCTTGACGGACGTTTGCAATTTCTTCAATGGTTAATTTTCCCTAAAACAAAATCACAGTGTGACAATCAATACTTAATGATGAAGTATATATGTATATGACGCACAATATGGAAGATCAAACATAAACTTTATTAACCTTAAAGTCAAGGAATGGACTTATATCCTTGCGGATAAGCAGTTTAATATTTTCCTGTGAACATATTTTTTGAATCCTATGAGGTGGCACTTATGTGAAGATGGATCTTGAGTAACCAACTGTGGTGGAAATCCGTCCTGCAACAAGCACATCACATGCACTCTACGGATTCCTTTGTCGTCATATGACTAAAATACTGTTAAGTATGACCTTAAACCCCAAGGACTCACTCACTCACCCACCAACTGTTACATCAAAAACTGACCCTAATCAATACCTGTGACATGCCACAATGCATCAGTTTCTATTGTAACATCATTCTGCCTTTATTATGAGGACATTTTGATGATATGGGAAGCCACGTTTGACGTCAATAAAATGGCATCAAAGTCCTGCTGACTGGTCCCCACTATGAAATTAGATACATGTACCTATGACAGCTGGCAGAAAGAAAATGAGCGCAAATACCAAAAGATCTAAAAACCTGGACCTAAAAAATAACACAAGTATTATGTGTTGCCTTACAATCCAATTAACAGCCAATTTCCAGGAGCATATTTACTTACTTGTAGATCTCAATATTTCTTTGACTGGTGTCGCAACCCCAATTGCAATAAACTACGCCTATTGAAACAATTACTTCGCAACCCCTAATGAAAAAATATTTCAATAATGGTTGCAACTGCAACCCCTCGTGAAACAATGTTGTTTCAATAAGCACTTTGTTTAACATTTATGACCCTTATTGAAATAAGTCGACTAGACCCCAAGTTATGTTCATTTCAATGTTCTATTTGTTAGTACTGTGTAAAACTGTAATATTGTTAGGTTTGATATTCAAAGGAGTTTGTACGTAAATTCAGGGTGATGAGTATTTTTATACGAATTCTTTTGAAACAGAAAATTATTACAAAGTTGTGCTGTGTAACAGAGATGTCCAGATACATGTCGTTCCATTTTTAATACCTTTAGATGTAGTATTGTTGTTTCTTGGGTCTCATTTGTTTCTGTCTTTTGAAAGAGTAAACCACTGAGGTGCATGCGATCAGTGAACAATTTCAATATTCGCCCTTCCATCGTCTGCTCCATAGCATAGAGTAATTTCCATTTTAATATCCAATGGCTTCTAACAGCCACTGAATGACTTGCAGTAGATCTTATGCTTTCCAGAGACTCCCACTACAAATTTGGCCCTCTTCAGACCTCAGTCCATCTGTTGCATTCTGTGTTTAAATAACTATTCTTGATTGTTGATGAGGTGCATCATTTTAATGATCTCTTCTATTTGTGAACAACATTAGTGATGACTGTTTATTTGTGCAATTTAAAGGGTGACTTGACAGCAGAAAGACTTCACCAACTGTGCAAATCCTTTGTATTGCTTTGTTTAAGTATAAATGAGCATGAGGTTGAAAAGGCGTCAATAGACCTGAGAAATCCAGTTTCTTCATTTCGCTTGACGTCTCAATAAAGTATGTCGTACAACATGAAACTAAAGTTGGTTTAGTTGGTAGATTGATCAATTGGTTCATAAGGGTTTAGTACAGTTAAGGCTACAAATGTTGCCACAAAAATGTTATTTAATCATATTTATTTATTTCATTATTTGATTGGTGTTTTACGCCGTACTCACATATATATATATACATGTATATATATATATATATATATCAGTTCACTTATACGACGGCGGCCATTATTATTGTGGTAGGAAACGGACTACAGCCTGGGGGAAACCAACGATCATCTGCAGGTTGCTGTCGTACAACCGGAAAGAAAGCCAACATGAGTTGGGTTTGAACTCACAATTGCACTGGTCAGAAGCCTCTTGAGTAAGAATTATGAGGTTCCTACATGTTACCCGGAATTCAGCAAGTCTTGTGAACAGAACAGAACTACCATAAAACAGGATTTTCAGTAACATTTAAACCACCCCAACCCAATGCCACTTACCCGTCATGGAAAAATCATCAACAGCTCAAAATATTTGTAGAAAATGAATGAGTTTCTGATATTTTGAATACGTGGTATTCTATCAATTAGAGAGATAATGCCTTTGAAACTATAATATTACAAAGGTGTGAAATATTTCAAATGGCGAGTAGAATATGTGCAAAAGTGTCTCATTGAAATAAATCTTCTTTACTTCAATAGGGGTTGCCGCCGTCGCAACACCTGTTGAAAAAATGCAACCCCTAATGAAATACGGGTTATGACTGCAACCCCTATTGAAGTAACTGTTTTAATAGGTGTAGTTTATTTCAATAGGGGTTGCGACAACTGATAAAAGTAGCCATCATGACAATCCTCACAATGACTTAGTATGCCTATAATGTACCTGTAATTAATATGCCACTTCTAATTTTTTGATTCAATCCACAGCCAAATAAAACACAATCATGCTAATAAAAACATCTTGACTTAGACAACATGTACTTGACCACTACTTGTCCAATTCTTGCTCCTTGCTGTGTCATGGCCTGTATCAGGCACATGCATGTAACTGTTACATGTACCACAATGATCATACTTCATGTTCCTCATCATGTGAATGACAGGCTTCACACAACATGAAATTTCGAGTAAACTTCTCTGGCCTGCCATGGCTTGGGAAATTATTGACACTGGAAGTGTTGTGAGGATATTCTGGGGGTGTTTTAGGCACTCTGAATCCAACACCTGTTGATCGCTCGATAATAATTCAGATGTGACCATGCACCTGACTAAGTTCACCATTTCCTACTCAAACTAACATTTATATGATCACAGGCCACAAACCTTGTTAAATTAAAATTTGTGTACTTTGTAGGACTAGGCCAGCAGCTTTTTCATTCACTTTTGGCAATTAATTCTTAAGTCACACATGAACTAAAACACATAAATAAAAATGCACTTATTACATACGAAGGATGTTTGTGATCAATTCCTCCTTACAGACACTGAAAGGTACATGTACCTTCAACAAGGAAGGGCGATCCCATTATCATGATAGCGGAGATGAGTTGCAAATAATTTCGCACAGGTAATGTTTACTCAAGGTACTAACCTACATGCAGACACAAACACTGGCTGGCCATGGATCACCAGTTAAAAAAGCTCACAATGTACAATGTACATGTATATATGCAAAAAAAGAAATGGATCATAACTAGTAACTATAGGTCAATCTCAGTCTAAATACATTACTGTATATTATTGGTTAATACTGTAATTTTTTACCTCATCTAATCTTCGTCAGTACCGTATAAAACATCAATAAAATAAACAAATAAAGAAATCTTAGTCTGGTAACTGAGATACATGTAATTTCAGACACATGTAACTTGAGACATACATATACACTTAGCTGCAATAGTAGGTTTTACCAAGATAACTTAACATGTGGATGCTCTTACAGCATATACATCTTAACTGACCTCATAATTTGTACACACATTATCTTACCAGTTAGTACTTCCTAATGACAATGACAAAAAAATTAGTGCTACAATGAAAACAAAAGCTACATGAAAACCAGCATGCAAATTTCGGGGACATATGAGGCTACTTAAAAGGACTACTAAAATGTCATGTACATGTGGTACAAAGTAGTACGCAATGGTATTTAGTACGAATTGGTATCTAGAATGCAATGGTATTTAGTACACAATGATATTTAGTACATAATGGTATTTAGTACACAATGGTATTTAGTACACAATGGTATTTAGTACACACTGATATTTAGTACACAATAATATTTAGTACGCAATGGTATTTAGTACACAATGATATAAAGCAGGCCCACAGGACTATTTGCTCGCATCAACCAGTTAAGAAAAGGCACTGGTACTTTGCAGCCCTGGCCTATATTAACATGACTGACAAACACACTGCCTCTTGAAATATATTGAAATATACATGGATGAAACATACATGCATGTACATGTACTGCCTGGCATAGGCCTATTATTGTATCAGCATGGATACACATCCCAGTTTAAATACTGTGTTTCACCTAAAGTTTACCTTTCTTCATTAAAATGACATATTTTGATTGATTCTGACTAATTCATCCACCAGTGTTTTTTGTGAAAAAAATATTTCTTCTTATCAGAAAAACACAAATGTTGGCATCAAAAGTAAATGCATTTTTTAAGGCCAAACTTTGTACTGTATCAAATATATGATTGGAAGAGTTTATATATACAGTGTATGTAGTATAAGGGACAAAGACTTACACTATATTTACATCTAAAGGGGGTGGTCTATTGAGCCTCACTGAGCCTCAACAGTTGCCTATAAAACCAGGACATAGCCCTATGCTGAAACACAATAGGTCAGCCCTGTTAACAGATATGGTAGATGCTATCAATTTGTGGCTACTGTATGGTGAAATGCCAATATGAAGACCTCACAGCTGCTTTTATAGCTTAACTCTGCACAGTCACTAAATGCTCACATGTCAAATTAAGTCGTATAAATTCGTATGTATAATATAGTATAGTATAATAAGTGTGGCATTTCATCCATGTACATTACTGTAGGTCACGGCCTTAGAGTGGGAATTTGTACAGATTTCTCCTGCTCTCTCAATGCTTGTGTGACCCTGCTGACCGTAAGCGGTCATAATGCTCATTTATTGAGTAACACTGGCTTTCCACCAATATGGTGCCCATATCAGCACAGGCTGTATGTAATGTGTGTGAAATTTCATCAGCAACATGCCAAAGGTCTGTGGTTTATGTTAGGATTTTCTCCACCCATAAATCTGACGGCCATCATTTAAGTGAAAAATTCTTGAGTCTCAACAAGCAATAATTGCCGGCTATGATGGTCAAAGTGATTGATAACTGCAACTAGCAGACCTTCAGCAAGCCAGATGGATTGTAGTAATTATAAATGTATCATAATAAAGGGGCCATATTGCAGATACGAAGCAACTAGTCGCTGACTAATCAGACAGCATGTTTGAATCAATAAAGCTGCCATTGTTTTAGTTATGAGTTAATATCATGCATGTTATTAAAAGGTGTCATTTACAAGTACCTGGTCAAGTGGAAAGGTTGTGGTGAGGTGACAGAGATACTACAGATAGGTGAGGCAACTTCCTTTAGGCTCTGTGTCCTCCACTCAACTGAAAATTTTCACACAATGAAATATTTTTAAAAAATATTCTGAGGAGTTAAATACATATATGCCTAAACACTTTTATAAAAACACTTCAATGCCTTTATGATAAACCGTGGCTTGCCTTTATGATAAACCGTGGCTTGTGACTCCCACACATTAGCTCTTGCCAGTACAAATACCTTTCTCTCAGTGTTGACAATACACAGTATATATGCACAAATATGTGGGCCTACGCCATGAGCAATAAGTAACAGATGTTGCTATATTCTCTGGTCATAATATAACAACTGAAAAGAAATATCTTGAAAAAAATTTACATATATTTTCTATTTGGACAACTGCTATTCAATAAACCAGGGTTCCGCAAATCAATACCTGTTAGTATGTGTCAGTATGATAACGTGGACATTGGTGATATATTATTTTCTTATATGATTTGATGTATTCAAGGAATTTCCACTTACATACATGTAATGGAAGTCAGTTTAAATTTATGAGTGGAGTAAATCAGAAAGTTCAGGGTTAGCAAAAAATGCCAGACCTTGGCAAGGTACTAATCAATTTTTCCACCTGTGACCTACAGACTTATCATGACAAGCGTTCTTCAAACAACCTGAATGTAAAATTCCAATGCTTCACTGTCTGTCATACTGTCTAGCACACAACCACTGAGCTGAGAGCAGGCAAATTCCTTGTCCAAGCTGCTGCTGCCATATGCAATGGGAACATGACATATTTTTTAATCCTTTAATCCCATGAGGTGGTGCTAATGCGAAGCTGAACCTCGAGCCTTTTTTTCGTCAATAAAAATTGTGTATGGTATTAATTTCTACTGTAAGGTTGACTTTTATAACGTCATATTGACAAGAATGATCAACTGGGGAATGAACGTTTGACATCAATAAAATAGCGTCAAAGTCGTACTGCTGGGCTTTTGACAAGTGCCCATTGATTATATCTTTTGGAAACAGATGTACCTCACTGTCACACAATCCATTTTCCAGCAAGATTTTAAAAAAAATTTATAATTGTAGTGGACACATGCCTCAAGGCACCATGATTAACTAGAAAATCTAATTTACAAAGCTTTGTGAAAGTGGGTCCAGAATAATAATTCCATTTAAAATTCAGATGTGACACTGGACAATTGAAAATAAAATTCATTCTTAGTATCAGTTTGTTTCAGCTACATACATGTAAAATGCAGTTATAAACCATCACGGGGCTGGCTGACATGTACTACTTGAGAGCCGTCATAAGCCATATAGGGCGAAATGTAGTTTCCTGAACATCATTAACAACTTCCACTTTCCAATCAAAATCTGATTTTCCAAAAGCTACACACACACACACACACACACACACATATATATATATATATATATATATATATATATACATATTTTCATGTAAATGCATACGTTTTTTTGAAAACTTGATTCTTACATTCATATTGTTATATCACTAAAACAATAGTAAAAGTGTTATTTCCAACAGCAAACTGAGTTTTACTCCTGCTTGAGAATTAGCACCTAGTTTTATATATTTTAGCACTGTTACCCTTCACCATGTCCACGCACATATACTTGTAAACTTAAATGTGTGTCATCATATGTACAGACCGAGACTTATGCACACACAAGTAGGCAGCTTCTGGCATTCGATTACTCTCCTATTCAAGCGCTACAAAAAGTAGACCAGGCTTTGAAAGTTAGGCCACTGTACATCAGCCACAAAAATTCAAACATTAGGGATTGCATGCTGCATGTAGTCATACAGCCCTAGTACCCACCGTAGCATGCTTAACTCCCACAATGCATTATGTTTTCATCAAGCAGTTAAGTGTGTAACAGAATATACATGTACATGTACAATGTAGATGCCACTTGAAATTTCTGACCACATAAGTTTCCTGTTCTTATTAATCCTGATATTGATCGAGATATGCATGCAGATGTATGTTACTTTGTCCAGTTTTTCCTACATGTAGATATTCCGCTCTATATAGAAAGCTGCACCATGCACTGCACAGTCATGACAGTGTGACATATATACATACAAAAACGTGTTCATGCCTTCACTGAAATCATTCAGAATTATTTCAGTTTTTGCAGGCTCATGCAGTCATTAATAGTTTGAGCACCTGACAGTTTGAATCAACCATTGCTGTCTAATCAGTACAGTATAACAAACACACAAAAGCTGCTGGGAGAATTAACTGCATCAAACAAAGAATTACAGGTGACAAGGTTCACAATGGATATATTCCTCAACCACAGGTGTAACTGGGGATTCAAGGTCTCTATGAGCCAGTGGGTGACAAGACACAAATGCCCGAACAAAACCTACGGATACTGCTGTGAAGCTCACATGACTGTCCTTTATGATATTTAGGAAAATGATATCGCACAAGCAAGTGAATCACCATCAAATCAAATGTCCCAGATAGTTCACACAAAGTCAGCCGAGTCTTACAGACTTTTTTGTTGTAAATGTACGCTGTACATGTTTGAAAGCTTCAGGTTTCACTTTCAATTCGCTCCTTCATGCACCATATATGAAAAGCCTCCAGTTAAATCATAACATACATGACAGATGTTTCATCTACATGTTCAGATGTACTTTCACAATATTATGCTGTTCATAATTATACACACTGAAATTTGTTTGAAAATATCATAATCCCATGCAGGCAATTTTATTTTATTCTGTACACTAACATGCTATATGTATATCTGACTAACACTGGCAATTTTCATATACATACACAGAGTAAGAGAAAAAAAAGCTAAATTCTGACAGCTTAATAAAAACTAAAATTGAGGAAGTGATGATTGATTTATTTATTTAATTGGTGTTTTACACTGTACTCAAGAATATTTCACTCATACGACGGCGGCCAACATTATGGTGGGAGGAAACCGGGCAGAGCTCAGGGGAAACCCATGACCATCCGCAGGTTGCTGCAGGCCTCTCAACGTACGGCCAGAGAGGAAGCCAGCAAGAGCTGAACTTAAACTCACAGTGACCACATTGGTGAGAGGTTCCTTGGTCATTATGCTGCGCTAGCGCACTACCCAACTGAGCCACGGAGGCCCACAGGAAGTGCTGAAATATACTTTATGTTAAGCTACATGTGAAACTCATCATCTTTATCTGATTGTTTTTTTTTCATAAAACATACTCAAGAAGACTTCTGTGCCACCATTCATACTTCAAGCATTATGGTGCAACAAAAAAGAGCCTGGGGGAAACCCATAACCATCGGCAAGTTCATGGCAGCTAGACTTTCCCAGATACAGCTGGAGAGGAAGCCACCATGAGCTGGACTTGAACTCACTGCTACTGCATTGGTAAGGGTCATTGTGCTGTGCTATCTCCCTAACCATCATGACCACTCTGCCATCGAGTTCCCATGAAACTCATAAACAAGGAATTGATAAATACATGCCATATGCGTGTAACATATGTTAAAACATCTTTAACATCACATATGGCATGCAACATATGTTAAAACATCTTTAACATCACAGTTATCAAGCATATTTGAAATTTTCAGTCCTCCTGGAGTGACCATGAACATCTTTTTATCCTCTAAGCTGAATTTGGCCATCAGAACTTTACATGTACACCGAGTACTAGTCACAAGCCTGTATATTGCCCTGACTCATGTTATCCTACACAAAGTTTGTGCATGTTATAAGCACTTAAGTATATGACACGAATGATGAGCTACGCTTGCGTTAGATGATGCCTTTATATCATCTTAGAACATCATTAAGCTCTTAATTTATCCATGCTCTTATTCTAATGAAGGCATAATTAAGACAGTACAAGTGGGAGGTGAAATAAAAGTGTCCTTTCATACAGGTCGAAGACAACATTCTCTAATAACTACATACATGCACATACATGGAATTTGCTGTATGACAATGGGCTATTGCTTACCTGAACAAGTAAGCTATACATTGTATTATCTATAATTAGGTGAAACACTACATGTGCATCTACAGTGTATAAGTAACATGCTCTCCATCAAGAACAAATGATAACAAAAAAATATATGTAAGTCCTATTTATATGTACAAAAATCTAGATAACTGTAATATATCCACAGTATATGTGCAAACATGTAGATCTAATGTACCAATACTGCCTGTGGACAAAGACATGTTTTACCTTTGTTGCTTATGGCCTTAGTGACAAGCAATATGATAGAGATTATCTAACACTTGGCGTTTCTATAAGATTAACATAGTTAGCATGCAGCTAAATCAATAGTGGAAAACATAAGAGTGACATAAATTATAAACACAAAAGTTAACACATGTTGCTTTTTCTCTCTTTCCTACACGATGCAGAATCCTACTCTGACTCAGCTATTATTAGGCTCACTGATTTAAATTTTTTAATCTGCTTAATATTTATCAAATTTGGATACTGGTACCCTATTAACCTAAACTTTAAAAAAAAGCAATATATCCATTTAAACACTGTGTTTTTATTTACACAAATTCCCATGACTTCCATGTATGACGGCCACATGAGAATACCCTTGTCAAGGACAATTACATTGGGCATTTCTAAAGACAAGGCATTTTAACTAGTGTAATTCTTCAAGCTTTTCACATATTTGCAAGGTGTTTTATTTAATCTTATTCTGAAGGCATTATTCTTTGTCGATTGCTAAAATTATGCTTTTTTGGAGTCTTTGAATTGGTCAATCCAATCAATGTAGATTTGTCTCCAAAATCAAATTAAAAATGTGCATAAACTGCATTGAAAGTTGCTCTTTTACATGTGAAATGGTTAAGGATACTTGTAAAAACCAGAGTAGCATTCCCCTGTCAGAATACATGTAAACATATTCATTCATTGTATCATCACATGAGCCATCTTCTGGCAAATAAGATACAGCAAACTGGTTTATCTTGGTTTCATCTTACTTTATCATGTCATCTGTGATTTTAAACAGGTTTTCTCTCTGTTTTTACATATATGACTGCACTATTTAAACAAACACTCTAATGTCACACATAAATACAAGATACATCTACATTTGTATGTGTTCAATTTATATGGCAGAATAACACAGCTAAAGTGTTTCGTAACTTAACCCTTTTTCTGTCCTTTATCTGATATAACTTCAACAATTTTTACAGAATTAATTTAATGTGGAAATTGATCTACAATAAATGTACATGCATTCTGATGACTGCACTTACATATTATTGTCATGAATGTCAATAAAATAACTCACTTTAGTTTTTCAATCATCATTTCTAAGTGTAAATGCATACATGCTCATAAAATCATTTTTTCCATATTCTAAATAGTTAAAACATATAGCAATCAAATAAATAATCCACTGAAATGAATCTAAAAACAATCAGATATTACTATATCTCCCCCACAGCCTTGCGTGTTTAAATGAGGCACCATTTTTCAGAACAAATGAAAATGTACATGTAGGTCAAAATATCTGCAACAAACATCAAGCCCCAGAGACAACTAGTTAAATCCTCTCAAAACTGCTTCATACTAGATGATCGCATGCAAGTCTTCTAAAGGGCAGTAAACTAGATCAGTCAACCTTTGAACGACAACCAAAATTATCAAAGTGCATTATGAAATCTTAGCACTACGATCTACCGAATTCAAAAGTATTACGTACTACTTGTCTGGCCTTACAGCCAGAGACAGATCCTGCTATTCTGACAATACAGTCACAACAGCCTAAACGGTGAGTATCAATATTACACACAAAATGGTCAATAGTCAAAGAAATGTTTCTATGATAATTTCAAATGTCATTTCAAATATGTGTTGGATATATACATTTTTTCTACTGCATATATTGGGAAATCAAGAAATCATTTAATGCTGTCTTCTATCAAAATTTCTTTCATCTTAATAAGGATTTATCCACCTTCACATGAAGCAATTCCAGCATAGCCTTAAAGTTTAATATGTGATGACGCATAGATCTACATGTAGGCCAACACATAGCTAAATTCTTTTATCTAGGCAGATATCTGATTGCAATACTTGTTTTCCTGAGATTTGCCTTTTTCACCCCAAATGTCAATGTTTGCTACCAGTGACTAACATGGCGACCCAGTAAAAGGTCATTCTATCACCTGTTTTGTATATCATACATGCTTCCATCGAGTCAAAGATCACTATTTGTATATGCACAGGTATCATTTATAACTATAACCTTTGGGAGGTCAAGGCTAAAACATACTGATTTCAAGCATTTATAAGACCATCTAAGCACAACCAAACCACAGGTAAATTTACCAACCGACCAGCGGCATACGTGTGCATGTATAGACGTGGACATGAATTGTGATCAACTGCTTCGGTGAAGGGAGTACGGCACGTTGTGCAGAGTGTTCTCCCCTGAGAGTTTTGAGTCTACAGCGAAGGTTGATCATGTTGCGCCCGGGAATCCCGTCAGCCCAACCGCCAAAACTTTAACCAGTAAGAAGTGGTTTGATAAGAAATCTGAGCCGATTTGAACTCGGTGGAATACTCGGACTGATGACCGACATATCTCAGTAAGATGTAAGCCACTGATAAAACATAGCCAGGTCTTGTTGCAAACTTTCTTTCGTGAAACAGATCGAAGTGAACGTTGGTGTGAACACGGCGAAAATGGCCACTGCATCTGCAAGCCGACTGCGAATAGTGGCTTCGAAATCGGGACAGTTGAAGCCCAACAGCGTAAGTATACTATGAATTCGCCATGATGAGATCTAAGTGCAAGCCCTACCATGAAAACAAGCCGCTTTCAGTTTGCCACCAGAGTTGCGCGGACACGAATTTATGTCATATGATATGCTTGGTCACGCTTGTAGCCTACCGAATCCAGAACTGTGATTTTGCTAAAACAGTAAAACTTAAAGTTCAAGGCCGTCCGACAAGAAATACCCTTCTAAAAACCTTCTATGTCAGTCTCTTACCTGTAATTGTCTTATCTTCTGTCCATTTGGTTTGTAATCCGTTTGATAGGATTATAATTGAGGAGGGCTTGTCTGTCGGATAACTGTAATGTCATATAACTTCTAACACCAGCTTATCCTGTCACATGATGTTTAGTCGACGCCAGTGTTTTGGCGCAGAATGGCTCGCGCTGGTGGGCGGAGTCGCTAGAGGTCACGGGATGTCAGCGTACATCCAATCAAATTTTACGTGTATCACTTTTGACCTTTTGATGTATAGATGGATTATAAACTGACAACATGTGTTATCTGGCTCTTCACAGTTCACCAAAGGAAACAGAAAGATGTCATCTATCACAGCACCACCAGAATGCTTGAAGAAACGTTTGAATTTCCCCTTGAAGCATCTTTTGGGACCAGGGCCAACAAACGTTTCCCCTCGGGTCCTGGCAGCCAATGCTTTGCCACTTCTTGGGCATATGCACACGGATTTCTTTGAGGTTAGTTAATTTTGTTTACATGTATTTACCATCCATATGGTGACGCCCACTTACACACGTGCAGGATATTGGACATTCACTCGATGTAATTAATTCATTAACCTTTTGTGTGAAATGTCAAATCCATAAGAAATTTCAGTGTTAATATTTACCAAGCCTTTGGTACAGCTACCCAAAAATGAAAATTAAATATTTTTCATTATTTAGATGTACAGGGTAGATCTAATCAAGGAAACTAAATCTCTGCTTTAGCTGCTGAATATCATAATTTTGCAGCAATGTTATAGCTGCTCTGAGCAGAGCATTGGCACCATCTGTGGTTAGGGGAGGAGAGTACTGGAGATGTAAAAAAAAGCCAACTTAACCCAAGTCATGTAGGCCTTGAATAAGAATTTACCATAAAAGAAAAATGAAGCTTTTAGATACGAAATTCTTTCTGGAAGAGTAATAGTGTATAAAACTGGAGAAATCTGCAAAAATCAGCATTTTGCCCATGTATATATCCTTGTATTTGTCACCACCTGCTCCTGCAAAGAACCAAGGTGCTAAAACTTGAACACTCTAACTAAAATAGAAATCTTAGGTAAATGAATTATTTGTAACAGCTCAGGGCAACTTTCTTCATGATTAATTAATAATGATATTTATTTTATACTTGCTACGTTTATATATGGGCTTACACTGTTCCCAGCAAACACACACACTGCATGAACTTATGATTATCTCATCTGTTTCTAATCAAACATATGGGCATGGCATAGATTTTATCTTTATTGACTTCAATGTATATCACTTCTACATGCACCTGTGGGGAGTCACATGTAAGTCATCCATGTTAACACTGCTCATATGACCGTTTCTGCAGTCTAGGATGGATCATTTCCAATTGAACATATGTGGTACACATAAAAAGAAAATGCAAAAGTATGTAAAATGTCACAGATGTTTGTTTCCTTTCTACCACTAGTACTAGTGTAATACCACTCTGGTATGAATTGTTGGTGGTAATAAAGAAAAGAATCTTCTATGAAATTTTTGCTTATGTTGTTGAGGATTTTTTGTAATATCCTCTTTCACATTACTGTGTTCCAGCAACTTGTTTTGATGTGATGTTTTTTGTTGTTTGTTGTTATTCAGTACATTGTAGAGATTATTATATACCCATTTTAATATCAGACATTGTATCTTTGGTATGACAATCTCAGACTGATATCTATGGTTGATATGAAAGTGTGTTTATCACATTGTATTTATCACAAATTCTTTCATTGTCATTGCAAAATTGATCCATCATTGTTAAACCTGAAAAGTGTTGAGCTTGCATGAAATAAAACAGGTAAGTAATGGTCAGTTCATTTGTATTAACTATACCCCAATTTTGTCTAGAAAATGAACATCTGACCCTGATATTTCTCTGATAATTGCATTTTTGGATCTAAGAAGAAATGTTACTGCCTGTCTACGTTATAGATTAACTGCTCATAATGTATATGGATGTACAGTAGGCATAACAGTCTGACAGGAAATGCCGATGTGTTTAATATAGCAAATATTGATGCATGTATCTGACCTCACTGCATATAGTCAAAGCATTGCTTGTGAGAGGCAGAATCTTCGGTTGGATTGGATGAAAGACTTCAAAATTGTAAAAAAAAATAGGTATTTCATTATTTTAAAGTGATCATAAAGTGATTTGCCATGAACTAGTTGGTGTCATTGTTGTTTTACTGGGTGTTCTTAGCATGGTGTTCTAGTGATACTGCACCAAGCATAAAGCACCTATAAGACTAGGCGGATAGAAGAAAACACTTATGGGGCATGACACAAATGATGTTGAAAACAATATTGAAGGTAATTTCTATATAATTCTACCACGCTATTAATTAAGGGCCGTGTGCAAATATACATATTAAATTGAGATGACCATTCAAACAACATCGAGTGTGTCAGCAACACACCTGGCGGTACGTTTACCACCCTGGGTAATATCATTTCAATCTGTTTATGTCTACAAGTAAAATAATTTGAGTTTGTTTACTTGTTAGATTGAACTGTTGGAATTTCCTTCAGTGACGAAAGTATTATCTCGCACAGTTTATAGATATTTGCTTCAAGACCTTCCAATCTGAGCTCAGCAGTATGACATCATAATACATGTACAGTAAACTTTTACATTCCTACGTCACGCGACAATGAGACACAGTGTCATACATACGCTATATTGGTCAACTGCTACAGCCTAAGCTTGCCGTTGATTGGTCTAAAATGCATGACCTCTGAGGAGGAAGTAAAACAGAATGGCATCATGAAATATGCAGTTTTTCCCACATTTTCTTCAATTTTGGGGTAGAATAGACTTTAACATCTTTGTCTTGGTGTTTGTTGCGTAGCCCGATATCGCTGAACCTTGTTTCGTACCTCATCAAGTCTCTCGCATGTTGCGCATTCTCAAGATTTGACTCAGTTAAACCCTTAAATACACAATATGTGAAATGTATGTTTCAGATTCTTGATGAAACAAAAGCCGGAATTCAGTATGTTTTCCAGACCAAGAATGAATGGACGTATGCCATATCTGCTGCAGGTAAGAATGAATGAACATATGAAATATTTGCAGCAAGTAAGAATGAATGGACATATGTCATATCTGCTGCAGGTAAGAATGAATGGACATATCTGCAACAGGTAAGAATGAATGGACATATGCCATATTTGCTGCAGGTAAGAATGAATCAACACATGCCATATCTACTGCAGGTAAGGACGAATTTACTTATGCCCCATCTGCTCCAGGTAAAAATGAATGGACATATGCCATATCTGCAGCAGGTAAGAATGTCATATCTGCTGCAGGTAAGAATGAATGGACGTGTGCCATATCTGTTGCAGGTCAGAATGAATGAACATATGCCATATCTGCAGCAGGTAAGAATGAATTTACATATGCCATATCTGCTGCAGGTAAGAATGAATTTACATATGCCATATCTGCTGCAGGTAAGAATGAATTTACATATGCCATATCTGCAGCAGGTAAGAATGAATGGACATATGCCATATCTGCTGCAGGTAAGAATAAATGGACATATGCCATATCTGCAGCAGGTAAGAATGAATGGACAACGTCATATCTGCAGCAGGTAAGAATGAATTTACATATGCCATATCTGCTGCAGGTAAGAATGAATTTACATATGTCGTATCTGCTGCAGGTAAGCTTTGAATGGACATATGCCATATCTGCTGCAGGTAAGAATGAATGGACATATGTCATATCTGCTGCAGGTAAGAATGAATGGACAGATGCCATATCTGCAGCAGGTAAGAATGAATGGACATATGCCATATCTGCTGCAGGTAAGAATGAATGGACATATGTCATATCTGCTGCAGGTAAGAATGAATTTACATATGCCATATCTGCAGCAGGTAAGAATGAATGGACATATGTCATATCTGCTGCAGGTAAGAATAAATGGACATATGCCATATCTGCAGCAGGTAAGAATGAATGGACATACGTCATATCTGCAGCAGGTAAGAATGAATTTACATATGCCATATCTGCTGCAGGTAAGAATGAATTTACATATGCCATATCTGCTGCAGGTAAGAATGAATGGACATATGTCATATCTGCTGCAGGTAAGAATGAATGGACAAATGCCATATCTGCAGCAGGTAAGAATGAATGGACATATGCCTTATCTGCTGCAGGTAAGAATGAATGGACATATGTCATATCTGCTGCAGGTAAGGACGAATGAACATATGTCATGTGCAGCAGCTCTCAGAAAATTACGATATCACCTACAAAATATCTGTCTCAGTTTGGTTAATAGGTCGTTTCCATATAAAACTAACCTACTCTTGTATGTGACAAGTGTATAGCAAACCGAAAACAAAAGACTGTTACTTTCGTTATTCAGCCATTTTATTGTAACATTTCAGCGGTTCCACTAATTGAGAAATGTCATATCCATATTTATTTAGAATTCAACATTTTGATTTCATATTCATACATTAAATGCCTAAATACTGATATCCATTCATGCTGATGAGTAAACAGTTGCATCAAGCAACTGTTGTTTGAGTTGTATTCATTTATTTCATTCATGTTTTACACCGTACAGAATAATATTCCATTTATAGGATGACAACAATATTCTGGGATGAAAGCCTGGGAAAAACCCACGACCACCCGTCGACTGCTCACAGATGTCTCACATACGTTTGAAGTTTAAGAAGGATTGAATCACCTGTGTTTAAGCTGTTAATGTCTTTTGATAACAGGTCATGGTGCTATGGAAGCCGCATGTTGTAATCTATTAGAACCTGGGGAGGTGGCGCTTGTAGGTATTAATGGGCTCTGGGGGCAAAGGTTTGCAGAAATGGCAGACAGAAATGGTGAGTTCTGTGTGTGTCTAAACAGATTCAATATACATGTATTATTAATATCAACACATATATATATAGATAAGTAATTATTTTTCTCAGTATTGATCCCAGATTCTCATGGCTTTGTTGTCATGCTAATTAGCTATTTCGTACATCTAAAAGTTCCAAAGCTGATTTACTTTGTACTTTCCATCGTTGGAAATATTCAACATTAATTTCCTAATTTTGCTTTATCACATGCTTTGACAGAAATGTTTTTCATGAAATACAATTTACTTTGTTATTGTCACAATTTGACACTATTCATTGTGGGAGATCTAAGGTTGCTAAGTTGTCTCCCCTTGATTGCCACTTGTGTTTTGGGTTATCTCCCCTGATCCTGACAATAAATAAAATGGAAAATATGCTAGATCTGAATACATCTTATTAATTTTGCAGGTTGTGTGGTTCAAAGAATGACCAAACCTCAGGGACATGTGTTTAGTATGGATGAAATAGAACAGGTAGAAAATGTTAGACAACTATTTTTGATTATATTTATTATAACATGGGTACCTGAAAAAGGGTTTAAAATAAACAAACAACGAAGAGGATTGAGGAAGAAAGATTTTGTGAGCTTTAGAAGTTCCTGAAGAATAGCGATGTCAGTTGTGTATCTAAAAAATGATGAGACAGCTGATAAGTAAATTAATGTCAACAAATGTTACTTAACATATTTGACAAGTTATATGATATGAAAGGACTATTTTTATTTTAGCGACAAAAGAGTTCAAACTCGAAACTCCTCAATTAACTTTAATAATGATAATGTTCAGACAAGAACAAATTGTGGCATTAATATTTCCAAAACCTTTTATCTGCCGGATTATTATTGGAAAATTAAGGAGGCTTTTTGCTACAAACTAGCCTCTAGTGCAGTTAAAAACTGGAAATCCTTTGGTACATTAGTAATTAGCAGTAATATACATGGGATATCCAGGGATTCAAGAGAAAGAACTCATAGCGTTTTCAAAGTCTTTCTGCTTTCGGAAAATGTATTCAACAGAGAGAGTGACAAGAAGTGCAGACCAGCTGACCCTGTGTACAGTCATGTAATAACAATACAGATATTTGCAATTTAATAAAGGATACTGATAATTTAAGACTGAGTAATGAAAAACCTGCGAATTTAAATCTTACCAGGGCTTGAAGGAGCACAAGCCAGCGGCGTTGTTTCTGACCCAGGGGGGAATCATCAGGGTCCACCTGTCACCCTTTGGAGGGGGTTGGGGAGTTGTGTCACAAGTGAGTAGAAGGTTTGCACGGATAGGTCAGGGAATATTCTATAAATAACCATGAACAATACAAAGTTTAAAAATTTGAAAAGAATGTGAATATGTTAATTGGAATACTGGGTTACTGCCAAGCAATTACAGTGTATCAATGAGGGACTTGTCATTGTGTCACTGAAATTTGTGTTTACTTAGAGTATTGTGTTAATCATTTTAGTTGCAACTATATTTGACCACACAATTATATATTTGTTTGATTATGGATTAACACGGTTCTGAGAAAGGTTTGACTTAAAAGATGATCATACTTTATGAATGGAATTTACAACTGAACCACTCTAGCCATTTCTTAGTTTTGTTTTGCCATTGTTTGGCCTTTATAAATTGGTCAGTTTACCTTGAAGATTATGGAGTTGACTCTCAGAATTTCTAAATTTGTTTTGATGGGCATTGTTTTGTCTAGACATACCCCTTTGTTATTTTACACTTTACAAAAAGTTGTTTTTATATGAACATTGGTTAAGCTTTGCCCTGATTTTCCCCGTTGTTGCTTTTTTTCTGTTTGATTTTTTTAGAGCATCACATAGTTTTGCCTAAGTACTTCAGACTTTGAGAAAGCATTAATATAATATTGTTATTTTTCTCACAGACATAACTGCCTGTTGGTGGTAGACTCAGTCGCAGCCTTGGGTGGAGTCCCTCTCTTCATGGATGCTTGGGGTAAGTCAATCATGTGGCCATTTTGCAGTCTAGCGTTCACTGAACACTATCTTGTCTTCCACCAATATGGTGTGCATACCATTACGTCACATGTTTGAAAGTTTGTCAGTGCCTCGCTATAAAAGGTTAGTGATGTATATGGGAAGAATTCTTGATCTAGGTATCAAACAACAATCAAAGGAAAAACAAATAATATAAAACTGATGATGCTGTCTTATTTGTTTCCTAACCTGTCAGGTATTGACTGTCTCTACTCCGGGGCGCAGAAAGTTCTCAGCTCACCCCCTGGGGCTAGTCCAATCTCCTACAGTGAAAGAGCCAGGTATTTGTACTACTGTACATGTTAATGTGGCAGGCCTGTGATGCCTAGAACAGTGAAGCACTCCATGAAAACAGATGAGTAACGTGGTGTTACAATAATGCTAAGAACCTTCATATGTCAGGCATACAAGAGACAGACATTTAAATGTAAACCTACGGATGAGGAATCATTTTTCACTTATGTGATGAGGCCCTGGTGTTTCCTGAATTGTTATTTGTAATTTTAAAAAATTTAAGGGAATTTAAAACAAAGATAAAGAAAGCAAACAAATAAACAAACATGCATTTGACAGGCCTACCTAGTTGATATTTATAAGAATCATAGGTATAGAAGACAAAGTGTTAAATGTTTTATTGAAATTCTTGTATTGATAACTCATTTTCTTGGTGGTTTTGTTGTTGCTGAGATGCTATAAAGTCTACCTTTATTTTGACTGCAGACAAAAGGTTCTCAACAGAAAAACAAAGCCAAGGTCATATTATTTTGATGCTATGGAATTAGCCAATTATTGGGGCTGTGATGACAAACCAAGGAGGTAATACTACTTATCATTAAGTGAGGAAAAAATATATTTGGAAGCTTTGTCTAGGTGAAGTAAATTGTCCCAAAGATCTTTTTTGTCTTGTTCTGAATCATGGTTCATATTGACAAAACTTTACAGAACTGACTTTTAACAAGAATCTCTTTATAGATGGTTTACAACGCCATTTCTGAAAATATTTATTTATATGATTAGTACTTTATGCCGTTTTCAAGACCATTTCACCTATACGCCGGCGGTTAGCGTTATGGTGAGAGGATACCAGGAAGAGTCCACGGGAAAATGCACAACCATCTGCAGGTAGCTGGAAGAGGAGGCTCCTTGGTCATTGCGCCGCGCTTACAATGCGTGCCTCCTCATCCATGGAGAGACTCCCATTCTGAAAATAGTCACAAGAAAACTAGTGTTCAAAATTTCTAAACATCATGCCATAACAGAGTGCAAACGTATTCTTGATACCATGTTGTGTACAGTGCTTGCCTGGGATTGTTTACCAACAAAAACAAGGAAACTGGTAAATGTTTTTTTTATATATTTGGTAAACTCTCTGTATGTGGCTTCTACAACTACTTTTACATATTTCACTGATGTTTGACCCTGTTCTCCAGAACTGTTCACCTAAACAACTGCATTCAGTTTAAGATGTATGTGTTTTGCTTGAGGAGCAAACATGGGCAAGTAAAAGATAGATTTTTAACAACCTGCCGTAATGGTGTGAGGTAACTTCATGTAAGACCATGCATCTAACCATCAACCTCTCATTTCCACTGTGGCCTATAGGGATATTGGCGGCAAGGGGATCTCAAGTATTACCTGTTTTTAATCAGGCTAATATAAAGACATTGTATATGCAGTAATTCCTATAAGTCAGTGGCTGTGTTTAAAATTAGTTACTATTTGGTGACCTGCTTACTTTCTGTTTTAGATACCACCACACTGCACCCATCAGTACAATATTTGCTATCCGAGAAGGCCTGGCCAGAGTAGCTGAGGAGGTATGTGCATGTAGCTCTGTTAGTTCCAGGGATGATATTATTGT
The DNA here is from genome assembly GCF_032854445.1 of Liolophura sinensis. Classification (NCBI taxonomy): domain Eukaryota; kingdom Metazoa; phylum Mollusca; class Polyplacophora; order Chitonida; family Chitonidae; genus Liolophura; species Liolophura sinensis. The sequence continues at coordinate 14,541,573 of NC_088303.1, read as the reverse complement.
ATTTTCACTACAATTATATCAGCAAAAGTTCACAGAAACTTATGATAACAACTGGAAATTTAAGGCAACAGAAAGGCCTACATAACATACATAAATTGTGAACAAAACCTAGTTTTGGTTTTATGTTTTGATGCAGAGTTTTGTATTAGCTCCCATGCTGACCTCCATGTCTGTGCAAGTAAATCCTGTCACTAACTGGCAGTGTCTGCATGTGTTGTTTTTTTCGAATTGTGCTGTGCAAGACAAACTTCAGAAAAGATAGATTAACATGTACAAGTAGGTTGGATTGTGGCACATATCTACTTGTTTTCAGACAGCACATGTATTGTAGAACTATTGTTATTTTTTTTTTTTTTTTGGTCAAAGTAAGAAATGGTAAATGCTTTTTTTCTCCAGGGATTAGAAAACATGTGGGCCAAACAAAGGGAAGTAACTCAGGTGTTGTATGACGGACTGGAGAGGCTAGGACTGGAGCTGCTGGTCAAAGATAAGGTAGGTGAAAACACAGGTGGTACTCACACTGTACTGGTCGTCTTTTTAGGATAGGCTTCACTTCCAGTGTTTAAGAAATCAAATATTCTGGGGCGATATATATTAAAGTCACTGTTATTAAAACACTGAAAGAGTAAGCAACATACACACAGGAAGAAGAAAAATACTGTCCTTTTTGATGTATCAAGTTATTTGATTACTGGTAGTGTTTAATGTTTGATGTTGTTTTGACCTGCATGATTACTGTCAGGTTTATGTGTAAAGGAAACCAGAGCGACTGTTGTCCTTTACCAATGCTTTAAACAATGCTAAGATACTGTGCAGCTGAATGTATTTAGGCACTGGTCATCACATTTTTATAGTAATTTTATTTTGTGTGCACCATTTGCAAAAAAAAAAGGTTTTATAAGACGGAGGTTAAAATGGTAATCGGATATAGTCTTGTGCTGAGTTTGTTACCTTCCCTTTGTACAGAAAGTGTGGTAATGTAGTCTTTAGAAATACTTCTTATTTTAAATGACACAAGGTACTTCCCACCTCTTATTCAGTAACTCTGCTCTTTGTTTCAGTCAATTCAGTTGCCAACAGTGACAGGTATTAAAGTCCCAGATGATGTAAACTGGAAAGTTGTGTCTGACTTTGCCATGAAAGAGTAAGTTAAAAACGAGATTAGTTTTGATGTTAGATTGGACATTCTACTGTAAACCTGCCTTGAAACCAGAATGATGAGCAGTCTAATGGGTTCTGAGACTCTCTGAATTCAGGCCACTAGCCCTTGTCCAGTGAGGGTACACAACTGAATAGAACTTCATCTAAAACCATTGTGGTTGGCTGGGGTTTTATGTAGGGAGGTTTATCAGGTACCCGGTGAGTTGCCATGCTTTCCCAGACCAGTGATCCACAATATCATTGTGTTCAGACAAATGATCTTGTGTGTGGCTTAGAACCATATAACTAAATTTGACAAGAATTAGTGGAATAATTTTGAATACATTGTTAAATATTAATGAAATAAATCAAAAGAATGAAAGGATGGACTTTATTTTTACCAGGTACAATACTGAGATTGCTGGTGGTTTAGGTGATCTGGCAGGAAAAATCTGGAGGGTGGGACTGATGGGATATAACTGTACCCCAGATAATGCAAGGCTGGCCCTGAGAGCCTTGGAGGAGGGACTACAACATGCCAGAGCTCAGGTGAGTGTAGACAGGTACACAGAGGTGTGCTCAGGGAGCTAGGATGGGACTGATGGGGTGTAATTGTACCTCAGATAGGTTGGCCCTGAGAGCCTTGGGGGAGGGACTACAACATGCCAGAGCTCAGGTGAGTGTAGACAGGTACACAGAGGTGTGCTCAAGGAACTAGGATTGGACTGATGGGGTGTAACTGTACCTCAGATAGGTTGGCCCTGAGAGCCTTGGAGGAGGGACTACAACATGCCAGAGCTCAGGTGAGTGTAGACAGGTACACAGAAGTATGCTCAGGGAGCTAGGATGGGACCTATGGGGTATAACTGTACCTCAGATAGGTTGACTACAACATGCCAGAGATCAGGTGAATGTAGACAGGTACACGTTGGTGTGCTCAGAGAGCTAGGATGGGGGCAAATCTGTGAGCGGAGGTTTTCGTCATAAACAAGTCTGCTGTCATATGGATAAACCTGTTTTGTTTGTTATATGTGGGGTCTCCTCCAAACTCCACTTCTATAACACAGATATGTTAACCACTTGGTTTTATATCATTAGCAGTTAAAATCATCTGGAAGGTAGTTTAACATGTCATCTGTGTGATGGGAAGCAGAAGGAGTGGTAACTTACACTCTGCTTCTTCACTGCCGGAGATTTTCAGTTGTATGTCAACTGTAAAAGAGATATGAGAGTTGTGATGTAAAAAGTTTATTTCACCTTTGTTTTTCACAGAAATGAAGCACTAAAAACCATTGTATTTTTATTTATGTACAATGTACAGTACTTATTCTATGTACATGTACTCTATAATATAGATATGCTAGTGGTTATGTTAATATGTTGAATTTTACCTCTTTTACTCACAGAAATGAAGCATCGAAACTAACTGGTGCGAAGGTCAAGGTCAGCCTGTTTATCATCCGAAGACGGATGCACATGTACTGAAATGTGATTCCAACAGTCATTCAGCATTTTACTTGTACATTTACAAGATGGGAAAATCTGTACATCTGCAGAAAATTTGAGAGGCTTCATGTCAATGCACATGTAGCGCAGAGACTCCACAGAAGATCTCCATTACCAGAACATATGTATTGCTTGCTGAGAAAAATTTTGGGCTAAACTAGCGGAAGATGTTCTTATTTTTGGTACCAGCATCCTCATTAACATGATGGGTGGTAAAGCATTTTGAAATTACGTGTAGGTATGAGTGTCAGATGTTGTTTATGTTGAAAATGGCCCAAAAATTCATGCATGGAATTAAACAAAACAGACGAAAGCAAAAAATCATGCAATCTCAATAAAACAAAATGTCTCAAATGGAGCATTTGATGTTGACGTTTGTGAGTATTGTACTGTAATTCTTCAAACTTTTCACATGTATGGAGAGTGTTGAAGCATATTCTGATGACATTAGTCTGTGTGGACTGATGAAATTATACTTGTTTTGAAGCCCTGAAATTGGCCAATACATCCAATTTAGTTTTGTCTCCAAAATCGTACTAAAAATGTACATAAGCCGCACTGAAATTTGCTCCTTTTAGGTTATACTGTTTGGATTATGTCACCAAGGTTCACCATAGTTCTTTCAATCAACTGATGATTGTCCTACTTTACTTCTGTCATTGTGTGCTGTGTCATTACAGTACGTAAGTACAGTTGTTAGAGTGTGAAAAATTAATCGTGTGTTTAAGTTTAAATGATGTGTATATGTTGAGACATTATCAGATCAATGGGCTATGTAAACTTTTTGATAACTATAGTTATTGCAAATCCCTAATTGATTCAAATGTATAATTTAATTACTTTTAAAATTTATGAAGTGTAAGAAAATATTGATAAATTATGCAAAGACCAGTGCTGATTGGAAACATAAGTCATTAGTACAAGCCCCAAAAGAGGGTCAGAGTAACAAGTATACTATTACTTAAAAAGTAAAAACTAACATTTCTTCAATGCAACAGAAACAAATGTGAAATTTAATAAAAATTGAAATTGCATGCCAAACTGAAGGGTTTCTGCACTTGTTCAAATATTGCTTTGTGATACCTACCCCAGTATTTTCACATACCTTTGGAACATGTTTCAACATTTTATCTTATAATGAATGTATCCCCATGCATGCATATACAGTCTACACTTAAGTGTATTTTCGTTAATAACGTTGTTGTTGTAAACCTCTGTCTTTATGTACATGTATGTGTACCTGTTTGAAGGTAAACTGTGTGTGTCTAAACATGTGGCAACATACAAGTGCAAATCGTATATATCACCTTCTGTGTCAAAGGGCATCACATTAACCAAAGGTCAATATGTCATCAGGCATACTATAAATGTATAAGGCAGAAAATATATTTTTCGCCATGAACACACCAAAAAAAATTGAACAGTACTTTAATAAAGATGATATGGAAATCATGTGTTGGTTGCTATATCTAAGTTTTATATGATCTATAAACATGTATGTTGTTAATAAATGAAGCCTGTGTAATGTGGTGTCAAAATGAACATTTTTTTTTTACATCTCTGTTACAGTAGTTACTTTGATTGAATTTACACAACAAATGAAAATTGTGGCTGTCTTTTTGACCAATGATTTTACATTCTTCATGATTTTGGAATGTTTTTGACTTTGACCAGTGTCAAAGTGTAATTTTTATTAATGTGTCCTGCTCAATTTGTTAATTACTTCACAGAGTTCACCAAGATTTACATTTGCTTACAGTGTAAGCTCATCTTCTGATTGGAAAGGTTTACTTTTAATTTTTCCAAATGTATATGTACATGTACAAAGTACATGTAGGCCTTCATGTTTTCAGATTGTTGACATATCATTGTAATGTTGTGATTACAAACTTTTGCAAGGTTAATGAAGTGCAGGATTATCAGCATATGGAATGCAAGTGTGATGGCAAAGTTAATTCTGCTTAATTTGTCATAACTGTTAATAGTCATACATGTATGTATGCGTGTCAAATGTCTTTATATCTTACAGGTTTTATTAATAAAATGTCACCTTCTAAGAGAGCACTTTGAGCTACATGTATTTTATGTTGATTGTTGGAAAAACAGTTAATAAAAGAAGACATAAAATTCATGTAAACTTTGGATAATAGAGTGTGAAAAGCTACAGTTTTTGTAAATATTGTGTTCAGTATTTTTTGGATTTTCTTTTAAAGAGAAAAGGACATTTGAAAATAATTTTTGTACAATAGGTATTTGAGACCACCTCTTGGTATATATTGGCTTTGCATAATAATTCTAACAATAATAAATAAATTCACATTTATTTTAATAAACATTGTCATAATTCGGATTAAACATGTGTATATGTATGAACACAAGATTACATTCAAATACATTTTTTAGACTTACATCACATCCTTATATATCTATAACATTATTATTCCAAGGCTAAGATGATGTGTAGGCCTGCCAAGAGGTGGTAACCATACAAAAAATATTTTCAAACACTCCTTTCTCTTGAGAGAAAAATCTGGGGGCAAAAATTATTTGTGAATCCTATTTACGGGTAACTATTCATGCTCTTTCATCTGATTAAGTTTGCATCATCTCTATGTTTTGTTAATGGCTGCCTGCCTCTGTGAGCAGGTGGTAAAAAATAGTAATAATTAAGAGTCATTTGCTAATACCAGACTATTCTGATAGACTTTGTTTAAATCAAAGTTCCTATGGCCTGATTGCAGATTTAATCAAGTGGTAAAAGAAATCTTATATTACGCACAGAATCGTGTCCGAAAGCCTAAACTCTTTCTATATTGAGAATAACTTAAGGTGTGTGAGTGGCATTTCACTGTAGACTATATAGGTTGCACATATCCGGATCAACATGCCTTATATTGGATAACTGTATCCTTTACCAGTGAGGCCACAGGTTCAAATCCAACCCTTGTTAGCTCAGCTATAGGTTTTTAAATTAGGTAAACCTGCTTTAATTGACAGATGCAATGATTTCACTTGGTTTCCACTCATGTCCAGAAAGTGAAAATGCTGCACTTACTATTTACCTGTACAGCACTGATCTTATACTTCTAAGTAATTAAAGCACATTGGCATGGAGCATAGGTGTAGGGGTTAAGGGCACTAGCCTTTTAGTCCCTAAAACAGGCTCGAGGTATGGCTCCATGTGGACAGCCACATGGAATTTCAAGATCGTAAATCGAGCATGTACATGTATACAATAAATGAAGTATTACAACTTGTTAATGAAGATCAAAATTCACAACATACCTTTTTCGGCCGAGTTGTAACACTGTCACAACATGATGAAAATAGGATCTGATATGGACTAAAACACTGATTCAGGGTGAAGAGTTAGTTGCCCTTGATATGCCTGAAGATCGCATGAGGGCGCGTCAACGCAACAACAACAACAGTAACATCAGCCTGAGAGACTTCTACACGTGTTGTGTTGACAACACTTTACATCGTCTGTTTTTTGTTTTGTTTTGTTTTTTTTTTATATCCGAGTAGTATTTATTGTCGCAAAGTAAGATCCTCCTGTTCCTTAGATTCTATGCTCTGTATTGGGTTAATAACGAGTGATTAAGTTCTGTCTAACAGCTGTGAATTAAAGATAAAAGTAAAAGTTTGCCGTTTAAGCCTAAAGTTTAAACAGCAAAAAATATCATCATGATTTGATATTACTGAATCTGTCCAATCTGGTTTTCTTCGTAGCATGGGTTTCCACTAGCCTAGGTGGTGACTGTATTTTTTTCATAAGCGATTTAATGTTATTTCTGTCGCTTTTCTGCGACCATAAACCTGAGAAGTCTCCAATGTTCTTGAGAAGATGAGACTTCAGTACAGTGTAACACTCGGAGTAAAATGTGCACCTTTAATGATAATCAAGTAACGAAGTAATTAATAAGGATATTTGAATATATGATTTGTTTCAGCTTGGTTCAAGGGTCATAGTAAATCATATGCAGAAAAATTGTAATTGTGCTGTGTATTTTAGCAGTACCGGTAGGCGAGAAAAGATGGGGGACAGTCCTGGCTCTGATCTGTACAGAGATGCGCTTATCATGGGACCCATGGTACGGGTCAGCCTGCTGCCTGCACGATTACTGGGTCTTGACTACGGTGCCGATCTTGTGTATTCAGAGGTTAGTCAAATGATCGATCCACTGCCAGAGGTTGACACTGTAATGTTTGACCGCTTAACCCAACAAACCACGTGAACGATTTAAAACACAAATAAAAAGAAAATACCTAAGTTCATTCCTGCCTTTGTGGCTGAAAGAACATTGCCTGGCTTCAATTTGAAACATATTCATTTACCTCCTAAATCAAAGTAGGGACCTCTGTGGCCAAGGATTTAGTGTGCCAGTGTGGCATAACAACTCAGGAGCCTCTCATAAATGCAGCCACTGTGAGTTGAAGTTAATCTCATCCTGACTCCCTCTCCGGTCGTAAGTGGGAAGGTCAGCCAGCAATCTCCAGATGATCACAGGTTTCTCACGGTTCACCATTGCTGGCTGCCGTTGTATAAGTGAAATATTTTTGAGTACAACATAAAACATCAATCAAAAGTACCGGTAAATAAATAGAAGACATAATCCTATCCGAACAAGTCTTTGCATTAAAAAAAAAAAAGAAGCAAAAGGGACTTGACTTAGAAATGTAATATATTTTACTGTTATGTAAGCAGTCACATAGATATTGATTCAGAATTTAGGATAACCTGTGCCTTAAGCATTTGCATTAATCTGAAGTGAATAGCTGAACACAGCTTAAAAAAAATATACCCAGGCAGGATTGAGCATTCTGTCTGGTTGAGTTACCCTGTGTTACCAGGGGTAGCCGGAAAAAAACTGAAAACACCACAATTGTTCAGCTGAAACTCATCTTGAATTAAATAACTTGCTTCAGTTGACCACTTGCCAGTCATGCTGTCTATGGTGGCGTAGCATAATAACTCTTGATTTGATAATTGGATTTTGCCTGCACCCGATTAGACTCCTGCGTGTACAGTATTGAAGCCATGCTGGATTTATGAGATTGAGCATGTGCACATTGTGTGGCAGTAAATTGAACTGTGACAGCTCACATGAAGCTCAAAACGTCCACATGTGTCTAATCTCATTTGTTAAAGAGGCTGATCAAATCAAAGTTTCTCCATTTGTCAAGAATAGTTCAAATTATTACCTTTTGAAAAATATCAGACTCGCACCTGTCCTATCTGTAGTGGTAAAATAATTCTAGCTTGAAAAGATATAAAATTTAAAGGGAACTCCATGGCCTAGTGGTTAGCGTGCTAGCGCAGCACAGTGACCCAGAAGTCCCTCACCGATTGCTGTGAGTTCAAGTCTAGCTTATGCTAGCTTCCTCTCAGATCATATGTGGGAAGGTCTTGCCACAACCTTCAGATGGTTGTGTGCTTCCCACGGTCTCAGCCGGGTAACGTGTGCATGGAGGAGGTTGACATTTTGTGAAAGGTGGTCATTTGGGCTATTCTGAAAACAATGGCAAAGATTTAAGTGAATTTACTTTTATTGACTTCACTCTTTGATGAATTAATGAAGGATTAAGGACTAACACCACTTTGGCAATATTGCAACCATGTCATATCAAGAACAGGTCCATGTGTTAACACACATACACAGAAATCAGTCCTGTATGGGTCTATATATAGGTCTTACATTTATATTCACACACTTGCCTTATATGAACATATATGAAATATATGAACATGATGAAGATTTTTTTATTTTGTAGGAAGTTATTGACTTCAAGATACTGAATTGCAAAAGACAAGAAAACTGTGAGTAACAATTTGTTTTCCTTTCTTTCGTTAAAAGATGTATGCATTTTGCATGAATATATTCTTTTCATTCTGGGATACTTGTGTTATCAGAAGTCCATTACCTAGAAGTATGCAACTTCCCTATAGCTAGTCTCCACAGCACCTTTCTGCCATCTTTAACACATGATGTGATGGTTCTGTGCAGTCATATTTTTTTTTCTCTTTATTGCGTAACTAACATTTAAGAAACAGCTGATGCATGGTGGGATCCAAACACGCTTGTGTTGAAATAGACTTTAAAAAAATTACTACACCGAAGAGTGTTGTATAAGGACAGCAATGTCTTTGACAGAAATTGTTTTGCGACTAAATATAAAAATAGCAAGTGGGTTTATAGCCGCGTGCAAACAATGATTATTGAAATGGTAGTTATTAAATACTGAGTTTCGGTTTCAAGGTGTGGCCGGTTCTTCTAGCAGCCATTTACGTTTAGATTACCCATGATTCAGTTCACAATTTCCACACAAGAGGTTGGCATATTTCCCCACCAGGTGGCGCGGGCGTCTACAGATGACATTATATGTGTACTGTGGTTTGGAGACTAGCTATAGGCAAGTTGCATACTTCTAGGTAATGTACTTTTGGTGTTATTTGACTCTGTCAAACTTAAATATTTATTTCTACATGACTAGTACAATAAACTTTGAACCACATGTAATGTGTCTAACCCAAAATATTTATTTAAATAATAATATCTGGAATTTTCTGCAGAAAGGTATGAAAGCCATTGAATATTGTTTTCAGATTTCAGTTTCACAGTATTTGAACTGTTCGTGCATTGTTACAGCTATTCTGAAAACAGTGGATTTTGTGTTACCCGATGGAACAGTTGTGTTTCAAACATGTGCCAGAGAGAAGGGAAAAGTCATCTTCCAAATGGCAAGTGTCTTTGTAAAGGAAACAAACTACATGTATTTATGCGGGCCACATTTGCTTCATAGAATGAAACATACTTGTCCTAGTAGCCTGAACTGATGCCTTCTTTAAAAAAAAAAGATATTGGCAGATTATTAGAAATAGAGAATGTTCCATTTTTAAAACAATAGGAAATTATCCTTGTTTTATTATGCATGGGGTCAAGATGTCTGTCTGTCAGTCTGTCTGTATAAACATGACACAATCACAGTATAAGTCAGTGGCTTCAGATAAGGATTTTTTTTTGGGGGTATACAAGTTGACATTGAGGAGAACTAAGTTCCTATGTAAACTGTGACAATTTTGATCAAATTTCTAGTTTCCATGACAAAGAGCTAAACACTTTAATTTCAACAAAGTGGCCTCTGTACAAGTTAAACAGCTTCAGATAAAGATTTTTCATTTGATATGCTTGTTCACATAGAATTCTTAATCATCTGCAAATTTTATCAGTTTTGTTTCTTCTGCTGATGTTGAAATGAAAATTTGTCTCTGATCTTCTGCTTGACTAGTTTTGTGTTGTGCACTGCCCAGGTCATTTATACGTGTATGTGTTTTATTCTACACAGGGCACATCCAATGGTAAGAGAGCTCTGGCTGCTGCCCGAAAAGTGTAAGTGCACATGAAGAAAGTCAAGGTGTTGAAAAAACCCTCAATAAAATAACTATTTTCAGGATAAGGTGAAGGATTTGTGTTTATCTTTTTATCACTTGTTTTAAAAAAGGAAATGTTTTTTGAGTATTGCATTAAACTCCAGATAATTAATTGAATGAAGACATCCAATTCTCTCCAGATGATTTTTAGACCCAATGGTTTGTATAACTATTTCTTACATAAAACAAATAGACAACTGAAATGATGTGGTACTAGAACAAGCTGAAAAACCATTTCCTGTAGTGAATGGTTTTTGAACATTGCAAATTCACACGTATGAAAATAAATGAATCAATCAAGTGTTCAGTTTTGATGCCACATACATTGTTGACTAGTATATTTATTTACTTCAGAGAAAAAGATGTAGCTGGTATCGATGTGAACATGGGCTGTCCAAAATCCTTCTCACTGCAGGTGTGTACAACGTCTTTGGTTTACAGTACATTTATCTAGAGCGTTTACATTCCACTCATGTGGTGCATGGGAATGTTGTGAACAGGAGGTGTGAACTTCACTCGAATTCACAACTTATTTTATGAGTTTAAGTAGTAAACCTACAAAGTTATGATTTTTACAAGCTCTGCTAAGTAGGCCTACACTTTACATCTTGGCTTGACAACCAAATATCCTCTTTTTAGAGATTTATATCGTAATTCTTCAACCTTTTCAACCATCTCTGCAACCAGTTTTTTTGAAAGATTCCATGAGAAGTGTACTGAAATGATATGCACAGTTTTATGAAGCTTGCATCTTTAGTGACACAAGCAAATCATTTTTAGTGTCATTTTCTGAATAAGTGTATGCTGAAAAAAATGCTTTACTGTTTGAAAAGGTTGTAGAATCAGAGTACTTGATAGTTCAACTCGGACATGTCAAAGTTTTGTTCATACTGTGACATTCAGAGGGTATTCATCCCTTATCTCTGGCTAATAACTTTTGTTTTTGACCTCATTATCTTCAGTTCTTATCAAAACACATTTAACACCCAATTAAACCTTATTTTCCAAGAGCCTACAGAGGTAAAGCAGTAAAGAAAGGCCTGAAAAGTACATACTCTTTTTTTTCACTTTCTTTAAGGGAGGTATGGGTGCTGCTCTTCTTACAAAACCAGACAAAATAAAAGAGGTAAGGATACTAGTAATAGATGGTTACCTGAACACAAGTGCATTGCCTGATTATAATGTCATCACTTCCTTATTTGTACATACGACAGAATTTTTTGCAAAATGACAACACTGCTTTTGCTTGTGACCTCAGCAATCCGCATGTCAAGCGTGTCGGTTACTTTGATGAATGGTGATAGAGAAAATCAAAGGACAGACGTACATATCAACATATGTAGATGTAACCTTTGCCATGTTGTATTTATCCTGTTCGAAAGAAGTCAAAGTAGCACTTTAAATCTAGAGCTCAGTTTCATTGTTCCTTACCAGAGTCTAAAAGGATTTCCGTACATTTGCTTTACAGGAATCCTGAAGAGTCTCATTCTAATCTAGTACTACAAGTCTGTTGCTCTAAGTCAAGGTTGTAATACATAAAAAGATGAGCGAAGTTTGATGGTTCCATGTTCATAACTTTAACGATGCGAAATAATGTATGTTCTATTTTAATATGTACATGAGTTTGAATGTGACTTTTTTCAATCTACTTGGATTCCCATAATTTTGGTTTACGCGAGTTATCATGACAGGAATCGAATTCCAGTTGAAAGTAAAGCTCTGACAAAAATAGGGAAAATGGAAGCAACTTCTTGCATTTTTGCATGTAATAGTAACAAATTCCTGTTTTGAATGGATGCTTGGGAGGACTCGTATGATTTTATTTGATGAGATTAATACGTACAATAGTACGTTGACCTCGTTTTTGGTATATCTTGGGGATATCTGTTAAACTGAACAGATGCTTTTAAGAGCAAGACCAATTTCTGTATATGGCTTGCAGTTTGGTTTGTAAGAAAGTAGACCACGAAGAGCAATGTACTTGACTTTAGTTGACATTTGAAATTGTTACTCCTACTATTTGAAGAGAACAGGATACATAAAGTTCATATTGTGATGGAGAAAAATCTAAATTTTGCTGATGTATTAGTTCTGTATATCTGTATATAAATTTCAAAGAACATTATTGTGCATGTTATTAGGTTAACAGCGTTAAGTCTCTCCTTCACTGTGCGACATTATTATGGGGTTTTTCTTTCAATCTGTTGATAAGTTTACGTGTAACATGGTTTAAAAAATTGCTGTCAAAACAGATTGTGTCTTGTCACATCTTGAGGATATGCTTTCTTTCTTTTTTAAGCATTGAAGGTTTTTTAGAATGTCACAAAATTATGAATACAACCATATTTCCATCAGGAGCATGCAAATATAACCGTCTTTAGTTTTGAATATGTGCACTTACAGCATATCATCCAGTTCAACCCATATTGCATGGTTTGTTGATTACAGATTCTAACAACACTAGTGGATGGGTTGTCTATTCCCGTGACATGTAAAATACGCATCCTTCCGTCGGTAAGCAAGCATTTTTAGATGAAGAGTTTTCTGGGTTTTTTTTTTTTTTTACCATTATTAATAATTTGTACTGCTAGTTTATGCCTTTAAAAATGTATTCTGTTTGGTTGGATGTGACTATGTCAGGAGTGTTGAATGATACCTTTTGATTTGTGAATCATTTTTAGTCCACACATAAACGTGACCACTGCTTCATACACACCATAATGTGTATAAAGTCCGACAGTAATGTTGGCCACTGTGGTATAAGTGAAATACTCTTGAGTACAGCATGAAACACCAATCAGATAGATAATGTAAAATACACTCAATGGTAATGATTAGTTTTCTGTTACCAGCTTGAAGATACTCTGTCCCTCGTGCGGCTCATAGAAAGCACTGGGGTCAAGGCCATAGCAGTTCACGGTCGAACCAAAGAAGAACGACCAAGACATTATAACCACAATGATTATATCAAAGCTGTTTCTGCGGAGGTCAACATACCAGTCATAGCTAAGTAAGGTTTTTGGTCTGTCTATATGTGTCTCATAGGGTCATCAGCAAGGTACAAGTTGTACTTGAGTAAAATAATTGTTAAAATTACATGATGAGGATATTGGAAGTGAAATAGATACCTTGTCAGAGGTAAGTAAGATTAGGAGGTCATTTGAAAGTTCACCAGTGACGAGCATATGTATTAGGTTAAGTGCACTTCAGGGTAACTAGGAATGTTTTTTTAGCATTTCTTGACCATTGACAGATATGATGGAAATGCTGAATATAGTCTACAAAGTTATCTGTAGTTGGGAAATTTGTAGATGTACGGTACAGCTGGATCCTAGACGAATATCTTACGCCCGTCTTGGCTACTCGGTCTGCGTATGGTGTGCCCTTAATGGTTGGATGGTGTTCAGTTGTTGGTACATCATCAGCATTTGATTCAATCATGATGCTCATATCACGGTACCATCATTGTGCCATCATGGGCGCATGATTGCTGTATGATTTTATGACATTTAGACGAGCACATGTACATATATACTTGTGCCTTTTGCTACAACAGCCACGCGTTTTAACATATAAACAAATTCGTTCATATAATGATACTCAGAAGTTCTACAGCCGTGTCGACACGGTTTTTGTCCCACCATAATGCTGGTTGCTGTTGTGTGAGTGGAATCCTGTTGAGCGTGGTGTAACACACCCATGGTTTCCTCCCACCATAATGCTGGTTGCTGTTGTGAGAGTGGAATCCTGTTGAGCGTGGTGTAACACACCCATGGTTTCCTCCCACCATAATGCTGGTTGCTGTTGTGTGAGTGGAATCCTGTTGAGCGTGGTGTAACACACCCATGGTTTCCTCCCACCATAATGCTGGTTGCTGTTGTGTGAGTGGAATCCTGTTGAGGGTGGTGTAACACACCCATGGTTTCCTCCCACCATAATGCTGGCTGCTGTTGTGTGAGTGGAATGCTGTTGAGCGTGGTGTAACACACCCATGGTTTCCTCCCACCATAATGCTGGCTGCTGTTGTGTGAGTGGAATGCTGTTGAGCGTGGTGTAACACACCCATGGTTTCCTCCCACCATAATGCTGGTTGCTGTTGTGTGAGTGGAATGCTGTTGAGCGTGGTGTAACACACCCATGGTTTCCTCCCACCATAATGCTGGTTGCTGTTGTGTGAGTGGAATGCTGTTGAGCGTGGTGTAACACACCCATGGTTTCCTCCCACCATAATGCTGGTTGCTGTTGTGTGAGTGGAATGCTGTTGAGCATGGTGTAACACACCCATCAAATAAATAAATTCTGCCTAGTCAGCATTTTTCAGTGGTAATCAAATGTTAATCTACATTAAAATCCACAAGTCTGCATTCCTCTAGAATTTGTCACGAAACAGACATCCAGGTTCAGCCTCTGCCTATACGTCAATGTGAAAATTCTACAACAATGTAACTTTTTGTGCAGTATCTAGTAGCTGATTATGATGTCACAGCATCATTCGCCTATGTTCCCAGGATTTACAAACAGGCAAGTTTATAAACGGCATGGTATTATACATGTATGTGCTTGGCGTATGCATGCTTAAAACATCAGGAAAGTCTGAAGTAGTGGGCTACTAACGCACACATGCTACACTTGTACTGTCGAATTTTGTGAGATCAGAAAAACATACTTCTCTATCTACATGGAGATACGATGGGTGTTACGAAATAGGTTTGTAACAAACTCAGCAAATTTTGATTGGGATGGCTCAATGATGTGCTCATGATGGTACTATGATGGCTCCACAATGGGCGGACGAACGTGTCAGGATGGCAGTAGGGAGAGGATCGGGGTCCACGCATGTTGGGGTATGATCCGGCTATGGGGGCATAGGATGTTCATCCGGGATCCGGGTGGTACTGTAGCTGTGGCGGAGGTTTGCGGGATTGTCTTGTAAGTTTTGTGCCTGACACAAAACTGTAATATCTTTATACGTGTGTGTGTATCAGTTATCAGTAATGTGGATTGTTGCTATTAGTGTGTGTTACCATTATGCCTTGATTTTTGTTTTTTTCCTGTGCACTGACTTTGATCCACTTTCCACAGTGGAGGTTCCAAAGCTATATCCACACATGAAGACATAGAGACTTTCCGGCAGGCGACGGGGTGTAGATCAGTCATGTTGGCTCGTGCCGCACTGTGGAATTACTCAGTCTTCAGAAAGGAAGGCAAGCTTCCCATCATAGACGTCCTCAAGGAGTACATAAAATATGTGAGTTCAACTTGAATCAATGAACTACTAAATGAACCCTTAAATAGCTGGATAGTATTTAGTGTTTTAAATCCAGATTTCACACAGCACAGTTGATATAAACTGAACCTATAGAAACTCCACATATATGGTATTCATTCTATAAGAGTTCTAATGTACTGTATTTTTAAGGCATGAATTATATGAGCAATATGTAATGTACCAAGTGGGTACAGGCTTTACATGGCTACATTTAATGTACTGTACATACCTCAGCAGATTGACGTTAACATTGAAGTGTAAATCACCATAGTTACAGTTCAACACATTGCATGCTTTACTGGATAACAACAAGGTCTTTAGACATTTTGATTCCATGGTTGAGGCTTTGGCCCTGGGATGTTATAGGAAAGGTTTCTTTGAATGGAAGTTTATTCCAATGTTTGGGATTGGCTTTGATTATTTGTTAGAACAGAAGAACAACTTCATTTGTTTAGCTTCTGGTATTGTGTCTATCAGCAGTACCTGTGCCTGTATATTGGAATAACAAGACTCATTCCCACGTGCCGGACATACAGCCTTTAATCTGAAATTTGCATCATTTTAATGCTTTTTCCTCTTTTAATCTTCATCATTTATTACAATTAATTAGCTAATTCAAAGCAGATGCATTGGAAACAGCTACAACGGCAACTATAAACGGTCTCCACTGTTTTGAGACAAGGATCAAAGCCAGACACCGTGCTAAGAGCTGGGTCCGGTTTCATGAACCTCACTTAGTTAAGTATGCCCTCAAGTACCCTGACAACGAATGTTACAGATATAAAGGGCACTTAGCTAAGGGCAACTTAACCCTAAGTAATCTTCATGAACACTGTCTCAGGATATTCTCAAGCTTCTGGTTTTATTCTGCCTCTTGAAGACTTGTAATACATGTTATGTTACATGTATTTTGTTTTGACATGTCTTTCAGACAATTCGGTACGAGACTCCTCAGCCAGTGGTGAAGTACTGCGTGCTGCGATCCTTACAGGATGGTATAAGCACCATTCCACAAGGGGAGGCAACTCAGCATGCCTATACTATGGAGGACACATGGTGAGATTCATGAGAAAGTAGTCTGTACTACCTAGTTTAATTAACCTTAGTAGTGCTAGTTACAGATATCTCCTGCTTATTGTACAGTTACTGGTACACCCTGAAAGGAGAAGAGTTAAATCCAGATCATATGTAAACATGTGTTGTATACTGAAACATAGACCACATTCCAGGCTGAAGGCCCAGCTGGTTGTGTGTCTGCAAGTGCTGTTCGTTACAAGCCAGATGCATTTGCATGTGTGCAGTATCTCACTACAAACCATTTGGTGTACATTTTTTCAGTAGATGAAAGCAGTAACGCCCATTTAGCTGCAGTCATAGAATGGTGATGTTTGGTTTTACAAAATGCTGTGAGTTCTGCCAAAAAGGTAGCCTGGCCTCTATGATTGGGCGACAGGACTACAAGGTGTATGCTAGGTCATTACCACAGAAAAAGTTCAACCAGTTTTCAGTTTAAATATTATTTGGATATTCATTACTTTCTTAGAGCTATTTGAACTGATAGGCGTAGTCTTGTTGAAGTATTTGCATTGATGACTATGATTTTTTCGGTGAAATGAAACTTGAAATTTGAGCCGAGTATAAAAAATGTGTGCTTGGCAGTTATATGTGCGCTTGATCAAAAAAAAGAAAAAAAAAGGAAAATAGTTCAAAATTCTGGAAAGCAAACTAACAAGCAACTTTGGCAGCAGCTTGAAGATTGACAAGCTGTTATGAGTGTGCCCAATATCTCCCTGAGTGAGACCGTTCTAATGCTGCTTTGCTGCAATTTTCCGGGTGGTCGTACCTTCAAATCCGGCTGTCTTTGAGAAGGGTGTTAAATATCATTCAGAGAAATGAGCAAATAAACCAATATGCCTCAGGCAATCGTTGACTGATATAAGGAAGGTTAGAGGGTATAGTTTCACTGTGACTTGCAGAAGCAGCAACAGGCTTCATGCTATGTAATGTTCTTTTCCAGTGCTATTTGGGGTCTGACAGACTTCTACAACGAGATGCGCACCAGACTGAAAGCCTTGAGGGGACAGCTCTGTACAGAGGAAACCTGTGGAGAAATGTCAGTAAAACGCCGAAAGTCTGACGACAGCAGAGTTCTCATAGAAATGCCATTGAAATACATCCGGTAGGTCCTGACTGTCCTTTTTGATATTCCTCTTAACCATTTAGGGCTGTTACCATCATTAAATGTAAGGATGTATAAATAAGTGAACAGTGAATTTGTAGATTTGTCCACTCTCACTGCTTTTGGAGGCTTGGTGACAAGCTGCCACAAAGGCTGTTTGCTGTCTAATGTTTGTCAAAGACCACTTTTCTTCCACTTTCTTCATCACATGGGGGAAAGGTGGTCAGTAAGAGGTCAGGGAAAAAAATGTCTTGAATGTGATGTTAAGCAAGAATCAAATAAATGGTTAAAGCAGTGCAGCAAGTATTGATTGTATTGTATTGGAAATGTTAAGGAAAATTATGGTAGTGGTGGACATAGTTTTCTTGTCCAAGTGAAGACTTCACTTTAAAATATTACTCTGGTTCAAATGAAACATTTTGCTCTACCCTACAAGCATGACAAGAGGCAATAGTGCACTCCTGTAATTAGAGGTTAAATACCCTAAAACAGGAAAATGGTTCATGTTATAGAATTGAAACTTGGTCCACAGTTTTCAGGACTTTTTTGCAAAATGGGTCCTCATGTTTGGTGTAACATGCAAATGGCTTCATATTGGTAAGAGACCAAGTTAAAAGTTTGTGAGGATTTGTGTAATTTTTAGCGAAATTATGGCTGCACTTTGTTTCGTACATGTTTACAGACATTTGTTTTGGAAAATGGTTTGCTCCTTTGCTAATGAATTAAGATTGGTGCAGGACTTCACTGAGACTAGTTACAAATAAGGTTCATTTTTTGGGTAGTTTTCATCCATTTTCATACCAATGATGGCCATATTTGTTACATTGTGGATTGTACCCTAACTTGTACACGTTTCTGTTATTCTGATGACTCCAGTTGGTGCGGAATACATTTTACTAAATCCACATATCCTGATACAAATTGCTTAATTATTGATTTATTATTGTTTTATTTTTTTGCACTTCTGTTGAATTCCAGGAAGTATTACCGTCAAGGCTGCAGCCCAAAACTAATCCTATTTGAGTACACCAAGAAGAATAAACTGGCTCCACCGGAATACCAGACTGTGAGTGAAATGTATAGCTACGTTGCTAGTCTGAGGGTGCACTGGCTCAGTTCTGGGATTCACAAGGTGCACGCATTGTTTTGCATGCAGTGAACTACCATGGCAACCAGGACTGTATTTCCTTGTCCTGGTAGTTGATAAGTGCACATAGCACCATGAAATGAACTCCAAGTCACTAAACTTTACTCAAGACCAACTGAACTCCCACAAGTTTATGTCGGGATTTTGGGGTACGTTCTTGAGGTGTGGTTGTTTTTTAGGGGGTTCTGGAGAGAGACCATAGAGAATGCTCTAGTAAATCCTTGCAATTCTGAATATTCTATGTTAGTATGGTACAATCGAGATTGAATTGTTTCATCAACGCATGATGAATGTTATACTAAACTTTTTGTTTAGTAATGCTATTCGTAAGCAGGTACATGCACGTAAGTAATACACATAGTTATGTCTCACATAGCATTGTTCTTTACTGCAGATCTATCAAGCTGAGGAGCGATTGTTTCACTGCACAGTTGTTGTTGATGATGTTAAGTATGCTGCTACCTCATGGTAAGCTTGAGACAGGAAAGTTGTAATGTTTCACAGTACATGTAACCATACAGATGAAGACTTTTAATTAGGTTGAAGCACAGATATTTGTGTCATCTTCTTTGCCATTTAATCACCTTAAAAAGGAAAAAAATCACAAAAATGTGATAAAGATCATCAGAAAGACTGTGAGAAACCTGTCCGAAAAATACCTTTACTTATTTTTTTAGAATATTGTGTCTTTAAATACAGGTAAAATTTTGATAGTGTGGCAGATAAATGGCCTAAAATTTCACCCTCTAAAGTGCATTTTAAGAGACAAATAAATGTCGCAAAATGTTATTTACAGTGTTGAAACTTACAATTTTCCAGTAGATTATCATCCCATCTTCCAAGCAAACCTCAAAACACCTTTCTAAAATCAATAGAACTCTCAGAATCAGGAAGTATGGGCAAGTTAGTCATGGACGAAATTTACGGTAATTTAGGGTATGTGATAGGTCTGGGTTGGTTGGTTTGATCAGTTACCAATGTCGGTCAAAATAGTATGTCACCCAGTTGAAAGAAATTGTACTTAAATAATTTTCATGGCCCAGATATTAAATCAGAATTACTTCCCTTTATGTTTCAGTCACTTTGGTGTACTCCTTATTAAAAGAGCTGTACATTGTGTGCTACAAGTATATGACATCATACCTTACTCAAATACTAGTCTGTACATCACAACTGGGAAAGTTTATCAGTAACTTGCCAAAGGACAGTGGTTTGTTCTGGGCACTCAATACAAACAACTGACTACCGTTGTGAGAGTGAAAAATTCCTTAGTCTGACATGAATCAACAATGAATATACAAATTTTTCAGATATTGTTGTATTAGTAACAGCTTGCAAAATTGTGGGATTTTTTTACAGGGAGAAGTCCAAAAAGTGTACAGAACAGGCGGCAGCGTTGGTTTTCCTAAAATACAACAATCTGAAAGACCCAAGAATGATGACTCCAGCAGATGCATTTCGCGACGATAACGATGTTCGACAGTCAGAAGAGTCAGCTAAGACTTTGACTACTAGTGCTTCAGACGGTGCCTCAAGTCATGGGGCAAAATCAGAAGATTCATCTCTAATTTCATGCTCAAAACACTTAGGTAAAAACTTTGATCATGAAAGTGACAGCAAACAGAGTGAAAGCCCAGATGTTCAATGTGTACTGTGTGATAATAATACCGACAATGTAAATCTGACTTTTGAACAGAATAAGGAAAAGTCAGAATTTTTAAACTCGAACCCTGCAAAGGACAGTATTGGATTGGAATGCAGTGGTAATTTAGGGCAAGATGGACATGGGTCAGATGATCTTTGTACCACTGGGCAGATTTCTTTAGATGACAAACACAGACAGCAGCAGATTCCCACAGCTGAGAACAGCAGGTGATCCTAAGTGACAGAAACAGTCAAAACCTACTGTGATATTGATAGATAAGGTTTTTATTTATGCAAATTTTAAAATTTGACCATGACAGAGTACATCTGTTAGCTGGAATAGACTAGTCTGATTTACCATATGCTTGGAGTCAGAGTGCTACATGGACATGACCACAGGTGATGCTCTGTCATAAGTGTACATATACATGTGTGACTCTGTTTACTATGCTTTGATCCATGTGATTTACCTGATGATGCACATATGGTATAAAGTGAAATCAACACAGCTTTGATTGACGGACAATTTCAACTTTGTCTTACATGCAGATTTTAAATGTGGAATATGGACGATATCCAGTGTTATTCTTTGGCTTAATGTTTGGGTTAATTCAACATGCAGATCTTTGCCAGAAATGAAACAGGATATGTCACATTGTGATTTTATAGTTACATGTATGATAAAGAAATGAAGATGTGAAAATATCTGTTTTTCGTGCCGACAAAAAGGGTTTATGCCATGTTTATGTTATTTAATGTGGTTACCAATGTATGTAAAGTCAAAAAATGAAAAAATAAACACAAAACAAGTCTTCATAAATGAGGGTTTGGTTCTTTTTATTTGTTTTATCCATGTACTTTTGCACTTTTGTCTCAGAGGTATGAACATGGTCATACCTCTGTGTATTGGTGGGTGTACCTATGTTAATGTTATAATGTTATTGCAAGAGTTTCATCTACTTACATGGAGGAAAACGCCAAGTTTTTACAGAGGTTGAGTTCTTGGGCCATTCACGACAGATTTCAGCTTATATAGCTGGGCTGTTTGTCAGTTCATTTCTTGGGTCAGGGTTTCTGGCTACTTCCTGTGTTCAGTAAACAAGTGAGTAGTTTTTTTCTTAAGCCCAGCATTGAATGTTTGCGAAAGAACTTCTTTACAAGACATAAGTTACTCAACTGAGCAATACAGTTTTGCTTAAGGCTCCTTCTGTGTGAAATCACCCAGATACAGTTTTGCTTAAGGCTCCTTCTGTGTGAAATCACCCAGATACAGTTTTGCTTAAGGCTCCTTCTGTGTGAAATCACCCAGAACCCCATAATTTCCTGAACTTTTAGGAAATTAGGCCTGATTTACCCTTGTAGAATGTTAAATTTTTACACCCAATGGTTTGCAAGATGTGAGCTTAAAAAAATGTGGTACCAAATGTGGGGTTAAGCCAGTTCAGGATCATCAAGTGGGCTTAGGATGAGAGATCTCATCAAGGGTAATGCTGGGGTAGGAACAGCGTCAGCTTAGGATGAGAGATCTCATCAAGGGTAATGCTGGGGTAGGAACAGCGTCAGCTTAGGATGAGAGATCTCATCAAGGGTAATGCTGGGGTAGGAACAGCGTCAGCGTAGGATGAGAGATCTCATCTAGAGTAAAGCTAGGGCACGATCATCAAGTGAGCTTGGGACGAGAGATCTCATCTAGGGTAAAGCTAGGGCAGGATCATCAAGTCAGCCTAAGATGAGAGATCTCATCAAGGGTAATGCTGGGGTAGGAAAGTCAAGTCAGCTTAGGATAACAGGGTGAAACCAGGGTAGGAGCAACATGTCAGTTTAGGATGAGAGGTCTCGTCAAGGGTGAAACTAGGGCAGGAGCATCAGGTCAGCCTATGATGAGAGCTTTTCACAGTGTTGTTTTCTAACCAGTTGTACGAACACAACCTCCCCATGTGTTCATTTGGTCAAAGGGTCAGGTTGCCCTGAGCTAACATTTTAAAACTGTGTACACGTGGTGTAACACCTGTGGTTACGACATTATGTTAATGTTTTTCATCCTCATGTTAATACCACTATCAATAAGCATAACTAACAATACGGGATACACCGTCAAAATGAACGCCTGTAGTAGACTTATTGATCTTTGCTGTCAGCTGTATGCAGATCGCATAACGGAGACATCCGCACTTGTTACATCCACTAGAGTGTATTTGAGATCACGATCAATCGTCGCTAGCAGGTGCAACAGGTGGGCATCTCGCTGATATTAGAATGACGGAGTGCACAAATGCAGTTTTTGAACTTATCGAACGTTGAAGACTATTTAACCCTCCAAAGTATGAAAGAGGTAAAGTCTCTGAAATGTTCCACTATGGAAATAGTGTCTTAGTCTAAAACTCTTAGAGTCACATTACAAGATTCTGGATATCTGTATTGAGCTGTGACAAAGACATGAGAAGCGGTATGCACTCTTTGTATTTATTACAGGTATCTGAGTCAAGAGAAGGTCAGCCCAAGGACATCTTAAGGACGGGGGGGAATGTGACGCGGTTATTCGTACTGAACGACGTCAATCGACTCTGATGACGGATGACACATGAGCTCAAATCAGCTAGACTACATTCTGGATGTGTTGATATTCAGGCTTTAAAGTGTTTGTACAGGAAGTTTGTTGATAAAGTTTAAAGTACGGACAACACATCAGAAAGTTTAGGAGGTTGGTTTGGGTATTTCGGATTTCTTGTCAAGAAATTTCAAGATGTCTGCTTCAAAGGCGCCAGCGCCGGATTCCAGGAAGGAATTTAACAAGCGGCGGAAACTGGTGGAGGAGCGATTACAAGCCGACTCTTCCGAGTCTGAGAGGAAATTCTTGGACGCGGCTGAAGTGGGTGACAAGGATGTACTGATCGAGGTTTTGGAGACCGAGAATGTTAGCGTGGAGGCATTGAATCTTTCCGGGAGAACCGCTCTAGATCTGGCCGTTGATGGAAATAACATGGAAATCGTGGAGTATCTGCTCCCTAAGTGTTCCCACTCCACTGTCCACAGAGCGCTCCTCTGCGCCGTTGAGAATGATCGCAATGTCATCTTTGAGAAAATCCTGGAACACCCAATGTATCAGGAGGAAGGTACAGAAGTAGTCAAGGAACTACAACAGGACACCATGTATGAAAATAAAACGTTTCAAAACAAGGACCCCGAGGGGGACATTCCAAAGGATCGCAGTTCCTTGCTGAGGGAAGCTCTCACCCTAGCTGCCAGAGAGTGTAACTTTTCCATTGTGCGAACGCTGGTCCTTCGGGGGGCCTATATAGACCCGCCTCACGACTACTTCTGCCTGTGTACCCTTTGTACCACACAAAAGGCTTCCGACATGATGCAGTACACAAAATTACGGTTAGACACTTTCAAAGCTCTGGCCAGCCCCGCCTATATCTCTATCACGGAAAAGGACCCTATTGTTGGCTCGTTTCAGCTGAGCTACAAGTTCCGAAAACTTTCGGATATTGAAATTGAATATAAGGTACAAACAACATTTTGTTTCTTTATTTATTTATTTATTTTCTCATTTATTGTTGTATTGCTATTTTTATATATGATCTATTGATATTATGGCGCAAGTATTATGTTTGTACGACGCCATGTTTTATCCATATAAAATCCTTACCTCTTTCGCAGAACGTGTTTACTCACATGTAGAGGAAGGTGCGGGTCTTGGTCGAGTAAGGTGTATGCTGTTCTGAAGTTCACCAGTTTAACTTGCCAAATGTCGGGGGTTTCCTCAGTGCATTCCCGTTTCTTCAAGCCATTAATATGTATGTACCATAGTGCGAGTGCCACGACAATGCTAGCCCACCGTCGTCTAAGTGGAATATTCTTGAGCACAGCGTAAAACACCAATCAAATCAGTAAATCAAATAAACACAGCATGAGTGAACAAACCCTGAGTAATGCACAAACGAGGTACGTGTACAGCACCGACACCTAGTGCAGATTTACTGTGTATTCTTTCGCTGGGAGATCATTGACAGCTCTCCAAGTGACACTAGAATCACCGCCAAGTTCTTCAACATTGACCCATATGACTTTGAGTCAGCTTGATAGTTGTGTTTAGGGAGAAACAACAAAGAACTATTGTATACTTTCTGATCTGGGCACCTCTTTCACGTTGTTTGTTTGTTTGTAAATGTTTTAGTGGACCACTATCGATTTTCAGAATATGGACTTAACGTACATACGCGAGCGAAATGTAGAAACAAATCCAAGATAAAGGAGAAACTATTTTTTTAAAATGCAAACAGTGCAGTCAGGTTGTGAATTGACAAGTTTAAGCTACACACTGAGTTGCTTATAGACAATCTTTGATAACACATTGGGCATTATCACCACCCATTGCCACAAGTTTTGCACAAGATTAAAACGCTCATTACATTTTCTTATTTTTTGGATTTTTGTTTAAAGCCACACTCAAAAATGTACGACTTATATGATGGTAGTCGGTTTCATGGGTGGAGGAAACCATTGATATGGCAGTCGTACTAGTGCTTCATGGGTGGAGGAAGCCATTGATATGGCAATCATACTAGTGCTTCACGGGTGGACGAAGCCATTGATATGGCAATTCTAATATTGCTTGTAACTTTCTGTGTGTGACGTATGTTTGCCCACACCATGTTAGTGGAAGGCAAGCGGTCTTCGGCAATAGTTAAAGACAAAGAAAATATTAAGATAAAGTATTTATCATATGAAAGACCATTAAACACTGTTCAAGAAAATATTTCGAGTTTTTTTTTAATTTTTCCAACCAAGCAAAATGGTTTTAAACATCAGATCTCACGGTTGTCTGATGTCACCCACAGGGCATCAGTCACGTCACTTCCATATTTTTACTTGAAACAGTTCGTTTCGAGGTTCATTCGACAATGTATTTATATGCATATTCATTTTGAATAACAGAATAACTAACACTCTTTGTGTGGTAAGTGGTAAAAACCTGATGTGACGTAACTAGTCCTAATATGGTCAGAAAGGCCATGGTAGAATTCAAAGTTTATGAACGGAGTTTAATAGTCTTTCGTCTGACATAAACTTCGCGTCACTAATTTCTTTGCTGTTAAGACTGGGCAAAGGTACAAACGAGGGCCGTCCACTTCAGTGCCACCAAGGCCTAACGAAGAGTGAAAGCGGGCGTTCCACAAATTCCTGACACACGTTGCGACTTGTTCTCCAGACATTGTTACATTCTGGGTTGCAGTCAGAAATAATTACCATGTAATTAAATAAACATGACTCTATCGTTGGTCTTGACCAACCTCTCAAACCATATCGAGTCTATTATGACTTAATTGTTGTTGCTTTGTCACATTGCCAGCAAACCTATCTAGATCTAGACGAGCAGTGTCAGCAGTTCGCCATCGATCTGGTGGACCAGTGCCGGACATCCATGGAGGTGTCCAAAGTTCTGTCTGGTAAGGTGACCGGTGGGCACGGTGTGGACGAGGATTCCGATGGAGAGGACGATATGTTGCCCGTCCTCAAATTAGCCATGCGTCTTGAGCAGAAACGGGTGAGTGGCGGCACACTAGTCATAGTGCTTTCGTCATTAGCCCATTGGCTAATCTGTTCCTTTAGTTTGTTACTGTACTGGAGTACGTTTTCCTGTGCAATTGTGACTCGGGCGCAAGCTTAAATGACCTCTGTTCTGTTGCAATAATGGAGTGATACGTTGCGGTTTAACCATAAAACGTCATCGTAAATGTAGAAAAGGACATTGAAACTGCAGAGCTTACGACCGAAAGACTTTAGGTGGGAGTTGTGAAAAAGACCATTTTTCGGTCATATGACAATGAGGAGTCGTTAGGTGTATGTGTATATACAGTGTCTCCTTGTGACAAGGCGAGTCCATGCCGTAAAAAGCTACCGCCACTGAAAAATCATGCCGGAGACACCAGACATGGCACCCCATCCAGTTATATTATACTCACACTCTACCCCTCTGTGCTGAGCGCCAAGCGAGGCAGCAGCAAGTGCCATTTTTGAAGTCTTTGGTATGACCCGATCCGCGTTTGATCCCGGGTCTCCCGACTTCGTCCGCAGAAAGAAGATATTCCTTTTCATCTCCACACATCAGCCTAGCTGTACTAACTGTTGCTTGCTGGGTATCTCGATTCGACAAATCTTACATAATTCCTACATTGTTTCTGTCTGTAGCTTCTCTGTATTGCATTTGAAACATCAAAATATAACAAAAAATGACTATGATTTTTAGAATTTGTGCTGCATCTCCCTGGTTATGTAACCTTGTGTTCATCTTATCTAAATATACATGCAAACACATGGAAAATATTGCGTATTAGCGAAGAAGAGGCTGGTTCCTTTTTAGTGAATTGTAATGCAATTGCCAGTCCTGTTAACCATTCTCGTTTTGTCCGGTTTCAGTTTCATGTTGCTTACTTGATTTCAGCAGGTAACTATTCTATTGCTCTCTTGTTTTGTCATCTTTCAGTTTGTTGCCCACCCGGGTTGCCAAGCCCAGGTTGCACAGCTGTGGTTCAGTGGTCAACCCGCGCTGCGCTACCTCAATAGATTTGGCTACCTGGCATGTGCTATACCCGTAGGAATGGTTGTCATACCTCTCATGTCACTTGTTTACCTCATGCTTCCGTTTAGCAAGGTGACTATTAAATGGTTTCATCTCTCATTAGTGTTTTGTCTCTTCGTGGGCTGTCGCCCAATGCATGGACGATTGACAATTAAAAATAAAAGAATTGAAGAAAGGGTTTGGAGTACAGAATTAAGTTTTCATTCATGTAAATAAATTCCAAAACTTGCCACCAAGAAGAAGTACATGAAAATAGAAACCTGGACTTATAACCGGTGTGTTAGGCAGCCAGGCGAGTCCCTAGAGTCGTTGCATACAATGGTTTAAGCAGATATTAAAGGTTGAGATTTTTTGTAGTCGCGTGTAAAACTACAGACAGATTACTAACATATTTACTTTTTAAATGAGAAGAAAACATAAAAATAATGCAAATTTCAGATGAAAGGGTGCAAAAAGTTATTCGCAAAGATAGTCAAATATTTTTTCGATTTTCACTTTAGGAAAAAAGGATATTTGAAAATAATTTTTGTATGGTGGGTATTTGGGATCACCTTTTATGGTGTTTATATAATAATGTTCCATATTATGTGACGAACGTCTAATAAATTTATTTGAATGCAAATTTGTTGTTTATATCTAAACACATGCGTACAATATGAATTATGATAATATTTATTTTTTAAAAACATTTGCTAGAAGGAAAATCCAAATCCATGGCCAAATATATTTATTGGACATTAGTCACATCCTTATTTAGGCCTGTAGTATGCACAGACGATACCAAGGGGTTGTACCAAATACTCACCATACAAAAAATATTTACGAATGTCATTTTCTCCTTAAAGAAAAATCGGAAAAATTATTGATGATCATATTTACAGATAACTTTACACTTTCGTTCGTCTGAAGTTTACTCCATTTTTATGTTTTCTCCACATTTGACACAGGATGACCTAAAGGATCGTCTTGGAGTTTTGGTTTTTTTAACTTAAGCTTAACTAAGGTAAACTGATCAGAGACCGGATTACGTGTGGCCATTTTCCATCTATCACACTGTCGTCGCTGTATTATGTTTACTCTCTGTAGTTCAAATATAACTTTGCAAATATCAATTTAGTACTATAATTATTCAGTACTTGGAAGATAAGTATTTCCCATAAAAAATACGTTGAAGTGGATGCCGTACTTTTAACATAGAGGAATGGAGAAAGGAATTGACTGATGGATGCGTTAGTGGATTGATTGGTGGATGCGTGCATGCGTGAACAGATGAGGTGTTTATGCATTCGTGAACAGACGAGGTGTTTATGCATGCGTGAACAGATGAGGTGTTAATGCATGCGTGAACAGATGAGGTGTTCATGCATGGGTGAATGGATGGTGTATTTTAATTAATTGAATGTTGTTTAAAACAATACTCAAAAGTAAATAGTGTTAGAATGGACAGAGATTATTGTGATATTCACAGACTAAAACATTCCAGTCTCTCTTATCCAATTTTATATCCACAGGTGGGCGAGCTATTGAACACCCCGATCATGAGATTTGTGAGTTACACTTGCTCCTACATTTCCTTCCTGGTGTTTGTCATGGTGGCAAAGCTCAACTACGGCATGAGCATGAATGAAATCGGATGTAACATCATCAGTCCTGTACAGCAGGGCTTGTTCGGGTTTCTACTGGTCTGGCTCTTCTGTAAGCACTAGCACGCTAATCACTACCACACGGTGCATATTTGATTAGTGTTTAACACCATACTAAAAAATTTTGCACTTTCAATGGCGGCAGTCTTGTTTACGGATGGTAGAGACAACATTGCTTTGAGTAAACCACCGACATTCGGCAGGTACCTAGCAAACGTCTTGACTCAAAGCCGCAGTCGAAATATTGAGAGCTGAATTCAAACACGTGACGTCATTAGCCCATGGCCTGATGCTCGCAGCGGGCCAGAGTTTTTAGTCATCTGGGCCAGCGAGATAGGGTTATGACTTAGGAACATTTGGCTGCAATGAACTACAGTCGTGATGCGGCCGTGGATATAACCCAGTGAAAACAGGTTGATAAATATTTGAGCTAAAATACGCCCCTGCCAGAGATAAATGATAATAAATTCCAAACAGATATACATTTGCTGTTTAGGAAGCCATTGTCTGTAGGCACGAGTTTGGAAAGGCTTGTGCATTCCATGTCAGAAGAATATTACAACTTTTTACTGGACGAAATCCGTGATTTGCCAACCATCAAATTCAATGAGACTTAAATTATCTCGATACAATTATATTCAAGTAAATGAGTCCATAAGAGGCAAAACGTCTCACGGATATAGGGGAAATCTGTTTCAAATCGTAGACTATTTCAAATCGTAGACTA
This sequence comes from Liolophura sinensis, assembly GCF_032854445.1. NCBI lineage: Eukaryota > Metazoa > Mollusca > Polyplacophora > Chitonida > Chitonidae > Liolophura > Liolophura sinensis. Next base: position 14,512,300 of record NC_088303.1, on the reverse strand, counting down.
TGTTATCGAAGCTGTGTTCAAAAAGAAATACGACTCGAAAGTACTGCAACTATCCAAATACAATTTGTGGCTCTGTCATTCGAAGTTATGCACAGACGACCAAATTCCTCGAACAACCTAGACCAGAGAGGGCCAAAAAGGTGTTATACGAGGATGCGTTAATTTGTAGGATTCTTAATAAAGCACCAATTTATGAATATAATAGTATTATTGTATCTACTATTTAAAATGTTATCTATACAGGCCTTCTTGAAGACAATAATATAGCTCTTTAGGTGCACTTGTATTCCCGGTGTGATTATCTTCCCGATGTGATGATCGTGAATGATGATAAACACTGCCAGATCCGCTGGCTTTTGTTCAACTGTTACAAGGCTTAATAGATCTGCAGTAATCAAAAATCAGTCATTCTATTCATATATTACCTATGAATGTCGTGTATGGTATTCTTGTTCCTGACAAGAATATATTTATAAAGTAAATATTTATTATGTCATCGGTTACGTTCAACCATTTGCCAGCAATCACACTATCGTCACTCTCCTAGTTTTACTCTCCGTTCTGTTCTATGATATATTCTCTTGTCCCTACATTCACAGCGCTGATGTGGCAGGAGAGTAAACAGATATTCGAGGCTGGCGGGAAGGAATACATTTCCTCTTTCTGGAACATCCTGGACACAATTATGTTGTCCTTGTACATGTGTACGTTTAGTTTGGAGCTGATTGGTCCACGTGTTCTGCAGAACATGTATATTCGGGAGTACGCGACGACTGGAGAACCGGATTATTGCGCCAAACTGAGAGAGAACTCTTTCACTTGTGAAAACATCTACAAAGACAGACAGCCCTTAAGTGAGTCAGACTATATATGCAATCAGACAAAGTTTCAACATAGGGGAATTAATCCGAGGGTGTTCAGCTACTCTCTAAACTCAACCGTATACAAAAAGTACAAAGATGTGTGTCACAGACACACATCACGGTACACATTTGCTTTTTGAGACTAGCTAGATACAAAATGTACTTCACTAACGTTTATGCCTGGCGAAACCATTGCTCTGAAAGCCAAAGTCTGTAATATTCAACATAGTTTGGGAAATGACAGCATATGTATGTAAATCAGGATCAATACACTTGATTCCCCGACGTTATCTTTTCTTTTCCAAATTTCACAATTTTAATTCAGAATAGTCTCAAATCTATAGTAGTGGTTCGTCAGTTCCTCATTAGTCTGCAATCAAGAAGTCAACCAATCACTTTACACAGCGACCATGCACAACTTTATATCTATCCTCTAAACCTTAGTCGTGTGGGAGCCCAGCTGGTTGCCGGACCCGTCCCTCCTCTCCGACATCACCTTTTCCATCGCCGTCCTCATGAGCATCAGTCGCTTCTCCTTCATCATGCCGTCTAATGAGCAGTTCGGCACTATGCTGGTCAGTTTCGGTCGAACGATGGGGGACATCGTAAAACTCCTCTCCATGTTTATCCTCGTGCTCGTCGCCTTTTCTTGTGGGATGACGGTTTTGTACGGAGCAGAGGCCTGCAACAACTCCGAGTTTGCTGGGTGAGCGGGAATGTATTATGTATATCGAAACTAAACTTGTGTTTAAAACTCAAGCTATAAGGCCCAAACAATAGTGATGTTAAGTAAGGGTGCCAAACAATGGTCATAATTTTCTGTATTCGTTCTCAAAAAGTGATGGAAAGTCGCATTAGTTGATTCTGTTCATACCATAAGAATGTCATGTACCAGGTAGAACGGAATCTAGTAACAGAGATATAATTATTATCGAGTCTTTATGTGGCTCGTCGAAAAGCTGCGAATGTCACATTCTGTTCCTCTGGTGTGACTTCAATTCAACTGTACGGTCATTTTGTTTGCTTCTGAGTTTTAAAAAGACGTTTTCAACACTATTTCGTTCATTTCACGACGGTGTCTTTAATTACACTGTAATATTTCCTGATTGTACCTGTAGCTTTGCCTCACTTTTCCTGCCCCAGATTAATCGAGACGATGCGGACACTGACGTGGGCGATGTTTGGTATGGGAGACAGCGCCTCGACGGATATAGAGGCTGAGCCTAACCCTTCCTTCCCACTTCGGCCAGATATCATCGCTAACATCGGTTCCATCCTTTTCATGATATTTGTCTTTGCAACAGCCGTGGTTCTGATGAACTTACTTATTGCTATGATGGCTAACACTTTTCAAGACATTCAGGTAGGTTTACTGGTCGATATATGCTGGTCGATATATATATATATATATATATATATATATATATATATATATATATATATATATATATATATATATATATATATATATATATATATATATATATATATATATATATATATATATATATATATATATATATCAGCATATAGTCAGCATATAGTCATGCTGAACTTTGTGATCCGTACTTTTACACACATTTCTGTTTCACGTTTCTTTCGTGTTTATTTCTTGGTCAAGGTAGTGTGGCGTTAAGCAGCAATCAAGTGGATAAACAAATAAATTCTAGGTCGAGGTCTCATATACTTTGAAGGATAGTGTACAGTCAGATGTGTCATATGGTTAGGCTGACTGTCAGTTTTACATATAGAGAAACAGACGGCTTATTCATATGCATCCTAGATGTGACAACAGATGTCTGAACTGTGACAGCATCAGTACTGTCGCTTAAGGGCAGCCCATTGTCACTAAATGTACCTCTAACTCTCCACGGTAGACGGCAGTACTTCGACGAGAATCTATGCTTCGACTTTCGTGTGCCAGCCGCCAACCAGATTGGGCTGTCCGGGTCAGTAATCGCATGGCCACTTCTCAAACGACGTGTAACGCGAAACACAAGGACACTATATTTAAATTCATTTGTGAAGCCAGATTGTACAATTCCAGAATAACTGACGTCAAACGCCATGCCTGGTGCCCTCGCCACAGTGTTCAGTCAAGCATTATGAACGTGTAAACTATGACACAGAGACAACGCTGTGATACGAAAAGCCGTCTAAATCCCATGATCTGAAACAAAGAGTGATTATCATACAGGATAACCTTTATGACTGACTTCAAAATGAGCGATCCTTAGCTGATGGTGATGATTTATTTCCCTGGAATAACAATAATGCAGATAATTTAGATATGCAGATATTAATGGCATGATGTGTTGTAATCTCAATGAAAACAGACCCCATTGTTATTACACATGATGACCACCATGTACCATGTTACCACAAGTTTCTGCCTTTGGATTGAGAATATAAGATGTCATATAAACAGGTCATATTTGTCGACGGACTGTACTTTGACAGCGCGGTTCCTAGACATTGTGTAGAGTGTGTTTTGATTCCTAACCTCATGTAGCTCATGTAGACCGAAATACACCTACGTAGCGAAAATTGGGATATTAATGTTTATTAACATATAAACAGCAGCTGCTTTTTTCAACAATACATACAAGGAAACTGGCCGTGTAAAACATAATAAAGTATTAAAAAAAAGACGCACATCACAGAGAGTAAAACCTGACAAGCCACGACAGTGTGGTAGACGTACAACACAGAGAGTAAATCCTGACTGGCGTCGACAGTGTGATAGACCTACAACACAGAGAGTAAAACCTGATTGTCGACGACAGTGTGATGGACGTACTGAACAGAGAGTAAAACTTGACGAGCGACGACAGTGTGATAGACGTTCAGCACAGAGAGTAAAACCTGACTGGCGACGACAGTGTGATAGACGTACAGCACAGAGAGTAAAACCTGATTGTCGACGACAGTGTGATAGACGTACAGCACAGAGAAGAGAACCTGATAAGCGACGATAGAATGACAAACGTACAGAACAGAGAGTAAAACATGACTAGCTTTGACAGTGCAATAACTAGTAAATGGTCGGTCACACGTAAACGGGAATTACGACTATTTGTCAGTTTAATTCAGTTCGGTTTAACTGTTCATTCTAACTGTTTATGTAAATGCTTAAATAGTAGTAAAGCACTCGCGCCATAGCACCATCGCTTATACAGAGTTGGGTAAAAAAATGTAATGGAGTAATGTGTCTGCAAGTTACTAGTATGAGAGGTCACTGGTCTAGAATTAGGGTCGAACAACAAATAAACGAATCGATGATGTTTTCAAATTATTTATTATACAATTACCCCCAATGTGTATATTTGATGCCGTAATATATTTATCGATCCTTCATCAGTACTTGCCTTGCCCTCCTATGTCTTAACAGGACGAGAGAGAAGTTGAATGGAAATTTGGACGCACGGAATTATGGTTGAATTTTATAGAGCCCGGAAGTGCTGTTCCTCCTCCTTTTAACATCATTCCGAGCACGAAAAGCATTCTGGGCTTCTGTTCCACACTCAACAACTTTTTCTCTCCACCTCCAAATGAAATTGGACTGATACAAAGAGCGGAAACGGAAAAAGTTCGAAGGGTACGATACAGTTTAATGTCTTTTAAAAATTTCATGACGAATTGTTGATTAAATCTGGTAATGTTTTGATATATTCTGTTTATGGCAAAAATGTGCATTGCAAACATTTCACTTTCCTTATTATTGCTGTAAGAAAAGAAAACAATACTTATAATGACTCACGGAGAGAAAATTATCCGGCATCAGTTAAGAATGGTGCCCCCTGAATATATTTTCGTCAAAATTTCGACAGGCAACAAACAGAATGTTATTTTGTTATAGTGTATACAGGAGGAATTCTCCACTTGTTGTTTCCTGTAACAAAATGTCCTGTTATAAGACACCGAACAGAAAAAAAACCTTTTATTACGTCAATCATGGCAGAATGGTGCTTATTTAATATGCCTTTACATATGGTTTCGATAACAGTAAAAAAATGAATTATCACCGAGGTGGAGCAATAAAAAATATGCTGCTTTGCTATCTCTACGTACCAGTAATGTGCCTGAACGTGGTACTATATCATAAGTTTTTTTGTTATGACATTTAAACAGCAACCAGGTGTTTTTCACTCTCAAATCTGAGCAATCGGGTGTCTTCACCCTCAAATCTGAACAACCGAGTGTTCTTCACCCTCGAATCTGAGCGTCCTCGTATTGTATCATCAATCTTTTTGTCTTGACACTCAAAAAGCCACCTGCTGGCTTCCTCTCCGATTATATGTCGGAAGATCTTGCAGCAACCTACGGATGGTCGAAGGATCCCCCTGGACTCTGCCCAGGTCCCTCCCGCCAAAAGGTTGGCCGCCGTCGTACAAGTGAAATATTCTTGTGTACGGCGTAAAACTCCAATATAAAATGAAATAAATAAATAAATCAAAAAGCCATCGGTTGTTCTTAACCCTAAAGTGTCGTCGTGAAACATTCAACAGTGGGGCGTAAAAAACCCTGCAGATTATTACAGGGATGTTAAAGTGTTTCCATCCGTTTACTTTAGGGTGTATTGTCTCGACTCGTACGGAGATATGTCAGGAAGGAGGAGAGAGATAGGCTTGAAGAAGATGAAGGTAAGTGAAAATATTTCAGGCTCAAATAAAGGTTTTCTCCACGGTAAGCCTTGGGCTTATGGAAGTGTCACTGTACCTAAAATATTCCACCTCTGGTAAGAAGAAGTCGTTAACGTGCTAGAGCAGAACGATCGACCAGGGGCCTCTCATCATCGCGGTCGCTGTGAGCTATACTCCAGCTCATGCTGGTTTCCTCCCTGGTCGTGCGTGGGAAGGCCTGCTAACAACTTGCGGACATGTGTGGGTTTCCCCGGTTTTTGCAGGTTTCCTCCTACCATAATGCTAGCCGCCGTTATATGTGAAATATTCTTGAGTATACGGCGTAAAACAAACAAATAAAACATCAATGTGATAACATGGACTTCCACACTGCTTGCAGTATGCGTCTCCTAAGATTCCATATATTCGGCTGGTTGTAATTTGAGCTCGCCTATGCTCGTAGCTTATGTCATACCGCGAGCGTCGGTGTCGGGGTCCAATTAACTTGATGGCAATGTTAAACAAAATGTCAGGGGTGGTATTCTAAAATGCACTGCATTTATTCAGCTCAGGTTTTTCCCACATGTAGAGCACAATAACACGACAGGGATGTGCATACTAAATACTGTTCATTACAAAATTCATGACTTAGTTTTTAGATTTATTTGAATGGTGTTTTACGCCGGACTCCCTCACTTACCGTATTGTATATCCTAATCAATGCTAAAAAAAGTGTTAAGGGGGTATTTCAAAAAAGTACTCCATGTTTTTAGCTGAAGTATTGCATGTTTATAACGCAGTGACACAAGGGGGAGGTTCAATCGCTTTGTGTGCATATTATTTTATTTTTTTAACTCTAGTACTTTGTGCATTGAGCTGAAGTTTTGCATTCATATGTCTGCTACAGATAGGGCCTAAGTTTTCTTTCCCTGCAGATTTTCTTTGGCAGATACTTATCACACTGCTCTGTTTTGTCAGATTAAAGTGGCATGTTGCTGTGGATAAAAATGTGCTATGTGATAATTATAATTAATGATTATTATGAAAGATAATTGTACGCCTTATTGAAATAAAAGAAGTGTAAAAATAAAATACCAGGATTTACTTTATAATTTTACCATCCATGGGATTAATTTCATGATTGTGGGCCACGTGCTATCCATGTGTTGGGCACCCTTCTGATCGCAAGTCACACAGATATATGCATGGATTTTCGATTCACTTCTAACATTCGGAATGTTTTGAAAATTGCTATAAAAATCATTGTCAGAATGAAAAATCACTAACAAATGGGAGTGACCGAACTACTTTTTTTGCCTACAGTAAGTAGACAATGCCTTTTTGTGAGCGCATTGGATACCTGAAAACATACGAATGGGTCACATTACATAATTTTAGTGACGCTGAACGTTGCACAGCAGTGTCGGTAGCGTGACGTCACATTCAGCAGATACGTAGCCGGGCAGATTACAAATGTACCGATATCAGCGCAGAATTAAGCTTGCCTTTGTACAGAATACGAACAAATTCTTACAGTTTCATGCAGCATTTACAAATTTGTATACCATTTCAGATTCGGCTAAAGACGATCTTTTGAAACGAACCCTGGAGAGAGTCACGACTAAGCTTGAGAAACGCCTTGATCACTTGGATGAAGAAATAGCTACACTTGGAGTAGATCTTCGGAACGTTATCGACCACCAGAATTCAATGACAGAGGAGTTACAGAGAGTTGTGTGATCACGTAAACAGATGGCAGCTATAATTAAATTCCCACCAGTCAGTTTTGGTCAAGTCTTAGGGATGTACTGAATATCATGCTGTTTGTGTTGGTATGAAGGGGTAGACCTTGATTGTAATGAACAGCAGATGTATTTCTTTATTTGATTTATGTTTTACGCCGTACTCAAGAATATTTCACTTATACGACGGCGGTCAGCAATACGGTTGGAGGAAACCGAGCAGAGCCCGGAGGAAACCCACGACCACACGCAGGTTGCTGGAGGCCTTCCCACGTACAACAACAGATGTACTCCACCGGATTTGTATGATCAGGGATCAGATATTACACTGTCAAGAGGGGACACCGTTCATGTAATGCGAAATCCCGTTTCTAAGTGTGAGATATTTTTCAAAATTCTATCACTGACACGTGAACACGAGTCTGTATGAAGACAAACATTCGACATAAAGCATTTTTATACCCTGTCATGTAAGTCATCTCACTGTCAAATGGCTGTACTCCACAGGTTTTGCGGGATCTAATGCCAGGTATCACACCAGGTATCAAGTGCTATACTTCATCACTTTTCTGTATTCAGATGTCAGGTATCACACTGTCAAGTGGCTGTACGTGTACTTGACAGTCTTGTGTGGTCAGAGGTCAGTTATCACACTATCGGGTTGCCGTATGTGTACTTGACGGTTTTGTGTGGTCAGAGGTCAGTTATCACACTGCAAGTGGCTGTACATGTACTTGACGGTTTTGTGTGGCCAGAGGTCAGTTATCACACTATCAGGTTGCCGTATGTGTACTTGACGGTTTTGTGTGACCAGAGGTCAGTTATCACACTGCAAGTGGCTGTACATGTACTTGACGGTTTTGTGTGGTCAGAGGTCAGTTATCACACTATCGGGTTGCCGTATGTGTACTTGACGGTTTTGTGTGGTCAGAGGTCAGTTATCACACTGCAAGTGGCTGTACATGTACTTGACGGTTTTGTGTGACCAGAGGTCAGTAATCACACTATCAGGTTGCCGTATGTGTACTTGACGGTTTTGTGTGACCAGAGGTCAGTTATCACACTGCAAGTGGCTGTACATGTACTTGACGGTTTTGTGTGGTCAGAGGTCAGTTATCACACTATCGGGTTGCCGTATGTGTACTTGACGGTTTTGTGTGGTCAGAGGTCAGTTATCACACTATCAGGTTGTTGTATGTGTACTTGGATCTTTTGTGAGGTCAGTCTAACTGTGTAAAGTGGCTGTACATGTACTTGACGGTTTTGTGAGGTTAGAGGTCAGTTATCACACTATCAAATGGCTGTTGTTGTGACCAGAGGTCATTTTTCACTCTGTTTGGTTTACCTCGCTTTGTCGTACGTTTTGTCCATGTTTTACACTGTATAGGCATTATCCCCATGTTTATCTATTTTGATTCTATGATGATACCGGAACATTTAAAATTCATGATATTTCATTTCATTTGTTTTACCCAATAAAAAGTTTATTTCAGTTATAATCTGAATATCCATCATTAGTGGTAGAACAGCCATCGTATACGTGGCAATTTGTTTAGTTTGACGTTAAAGGAGAATAAAACATATAAATAATGCCACAATCAGGTGAAAGAGCGTAAAAAGTTATTTGCAAATATTGTTTTTCTTTCATGTAAAAAATGGTATTTAAAGCTATTTTTGTATGGTGGTATATATTTGGGACCACCTCTTAGAGTATATTGTCTTTACATAGTAAGGTTCTAAAAAAGGATGTGATGCATGTCTAATAAATTTATTTGAATGCAAATTTGTTGTTACGCAAACACATGCATTTGACATATTAAAAATAAATGTGATCAATTTGTTAGCCGAAGAGATCAAATTCTAGTGCACTATATTTATTAAATATGTGTTATATCCAGAGGTGGTATTTATTACGGGCATGGGACAAAGGTCCCAGGGGACAAAACCCCCACGGACAAAACCTTCGGAGGACATAAGCAACTTGATCAGTATGAAGTGTATATGGATAAATGACATAAGTTGTTTGCTTGTTTGATAAAACTTGAAACTCTCCCTGAAGTCACATTTCAGATTTCATTACGTGTTTGCAATCAATAGAGCCCCTTCTTATTCGTTCGGCCTCCACGTATTCTAACGTTTTTTACGACATCGGAAAGAGCTGTAAATCAACGGTAAACAGAATGCTTGACCTCCTGGAACTAAAGAAGTCTACATTTATGGAGGAATAAACGCTAACACAAGCTGCAACACGGCAATTGTTAACCATAAATGTAGACTTCTTTAGTATTTCTCGATTTTCGGGGAATATATATATTTTAATTTATGCAAGTAATATAGAATGCTTCCGCTTTAACGTTAAGATCACTGATTCGTTTTATTTGTCATATACATCCATGTAGGGCACGCAAAATGGAAAAAAATACACAGTAACATATAAAAGTGAATTGCTGTTTTTTATTCTTTTGAAGAGTATTCAAAAGTTTTCTTGTGAACTATAATATGATTTAGTTTAAATTTCTAAATACTTCTGCTATAGTGTAAGGCCAAAAAATTGCATAACATGCCTGTAAACCGACAGGAAAACCAAGTCCACTATATGAATTCCCGCCAATAAATATTTAACATCATGTTTGCTAGATTGTCGTAAATTTTTTCTCGTAAATAAATTCAAAAACGAAGGGATAAATATGAGTGCTGGTCAGTAATATGATATGGTGCTCTAATTAGCAGGTAACGAGAGTAGAACTACTAGTGCACTTCTGACCACAAGCCCGTATGTTTGTACTAACCCACATTCATTACTACGAAATACACAAATATCCACAATGAATGTAAAATGACACAAAAAGATACTAAATAAAAACAAATGAAGGTAAATGAACACAAATAAGAATAAATGAAGCACAGATGAGCGCATATGATTCAAATGAAAGAAACAATTCAAAGAATTAATTGAATTAAAGAAATTTAAATGGATGTTGTTCAGTGTAAATGAAACACAGAATTTATAAATACCTTCACGCAGAGCAATAATAATCATAGTAGTCAGTGCTTCAACAGTCAGTGATCTCCACATGCCGGATTAACTCTGGAGATAATCCTTTTTATCTGACAAATCTCTGATGTCTCTCCGCCGATAGAAATGGGATTTTACATCTAATAAATTGATATGAAAAATACAGCTTATTTATTTCATTGATGTTTTTCCCCTTACTTAAGAATATTTCACTAATACGACGACGGCATACATTATGGTTCGAGGAAACCGGACAGAGTCCATGACCAACGACCATCCGCAGGTCGCTGAAAGGGCTTCCCACGTGCGGCTGGAGGGGAAGCCAGCGTGAGCTGGATTTCAACTTACAGCGACAGTATTGGTGAGAGACTCCTGGGTCATTGCCCCGCGCTGGCACGCTAACAAATGAGCAACCTTGCCCCCCTACCCTTTCAGCTAGCTGGATTAAGAACGAGTCTATTTCAGTAGATCGTATGTATTCATTTACCTTGGTGCTTTAAGTCCATTTCCTTTAATGTGGCATTGACAGAACTTGTCCTTATGCTTATATTTTTAATGGTTACATTTAACCCATGAAAAATGTAACCTTGAACAATAATTTACAAAGGATAAGCAATAAAGTATGTACCCTCGAGCGGAAAATGTGCTGTACCTCTAACGGTAAAAAACTAGAGTGGCAATCTTGATTCTGTCTGCGCTTGCATTTGTCTGAGTAATATTTGCAGGAAAGGTGACTTAGAAAATGTGTTTCCGCTTAACCCTACTTAATGTTTCAGTTGCATTATTGTCGGAGGTGATTATACCTTATCGTATATATCACTATACGCTCATAACTCAGTGTTTGTATAGGTCGGCTACCTATAAAATAGCAACCCCATAGCTGCTAATGTTATTTATTCATGATGTATAAATGACTTCATGCTGGCTTCCTCTCCGGCCGGACGTGGGAAGGTCTGCCAGCAACCTGTGGATGATCATGGGTTTTCTCCGGGCTCTGCCCGGCTTCTTCGAACCATAATTATATCATATATTTATATATTTATATTATAAATATTCTTGAGTAGGGCGTAAAACACCAATCAAATAAATAAATAAATAAATATAAATGATTTGATGTTTATAAACACGATTTCTATAGTCAGAAAGTGTGGTGGACTGTTATAATAGAAGTGGAAGGTTGACCTCTTACTAGATCATGATTTTTCATTTATTTTGAGGTGACAGAGTGTCATCATCAGTTTTACTTTAAAATTGCACTGGGTAGCGTAATGCTCAGAGCGTTCGCCCCGAGATCGGAAGACCAGCATCGAGTCTAGTGATACCAGGAACTCTATCTGTATACAACGATCGGATAAATGATGATCCGATAAATCAATAAATAAATGGGAGACCCCAGCCCAAAAACTGTATTCTCAAGTAAGTACTTTGTGATCTAGAAAGTGATATATATAGGAACCTTATTTTCGTTTTGAAATAACTTATTGAATAAAGTACAGATATTGCAGTGCTGTAAACTTGGGATATGACAGTTTCAAGCCTAGAATCTCAGTCTTCAGGTCTTACAGTAAGTTAAAGTGACTGACTTCGAAATCTGTATAGTTTGAGACCCGAAAGAGTCTCAAGCCAACTTGCGGAAACTAGTATCTGCGCAATACTCAAAAAGTGTTTTCCGACGCAAAAATGATGTAAATTTTGTAGTAAGTTTGCACTATTTATTGACATTCATTTTAATTTTTTGATATATGCTTAACTCTCGAGCATGTTTTTTTTTTATTAATTCCGTTTGGACATTTTTTTTCAAAACTCTATCATACTATTCATTAAGCAATGCCCTTTTGCGAGGGTATAATGATATTGTATCTTAAATATGACGACAACACAACATTTTGAGTAAATCTAGACCAGTGACGTCTAATAAATTGCAATTTTTTACCTAATTCTGCTTAAGTCATGGTGCTAGATGGCGTGTAAATTGCTACTGATTAAGCACTTACAAGAACAGTTCAACAAACGCCTAACTGAGGTGAACTGACAAGTTACGTGTGACCATTTGCCAACTATCACAATGTCGTCGCTGCCCTGGTTTTTCTCTCGATGCTATATGTCTTAATTATATTCAAAAAAATGCTGCCTTACATTCTTTTTGAGAGGCAGCTTATTTCCAGGCTTGAAGATGATAGAGTTGATTGAATTAAAGCCATAAGAGCGACATTGATGTGGAATTTTCACAAGGGTTTTTACTTTTTTGCTATCAGAAGTCAGTAAAAGTAGCGGTGACTTAATTATTTAACTTCTACCGGTTGGGTTAAAATCATTTCATCATTTCAAATACATCTGTTCTCATTGACGTTTTCAGAACTCCTTAGAGCACAGCCAGAAACAGCCGCAAGAGCCTAAATTAAAAGGTCCTCATTGTGTGACGGGTTTCCATCCGTTGGCTTATGGTTTGCCCAATTTCCAAACTATCCACATGTACTTGAGACGTGAGTTCTTGAGAGTTGACGGTTCTATCTATAGAAAGGCCATGTGGAGAGCACAGTGACAAATATATACATAGTGACATATAGTGTGGATGGAAATGGAAAACAAAAGCGAAAAACAGAATTCAACCAAGACAACTTTTACTACCCAAGACCATCGACCAAAAATGAATAATTGGAGATATGGAAACAGCGGTGACAAATGAAAACGAACTTCCCCTGCTTGTTCACAATAGAGGAGGTTAGTCACTTCGAAAAGTGTAAAAGTGTAGTACGTCTTTAATTATGCATTAAGATAACAGAAGGCAACATTATGAATGTTACGACCCAAACTGTCTGTATTATAAAGAGATGGCTTGTTCGAAATACTCGATAGTTTAGCCGCACAAAAAGTAACCAAACCAGCAGATTTTAGTTTTCAACAATTTTTTAGGTTTAAAACGAACAGATAACAAGACTTATACAAATACTAAGGTACTTAAGTTTAACAAGAAAGGATAGCAATATCTATACAAATACTAAAGTACTTACATGTACAACGGTGTCAAGTCCAAACGGACGCATATACTCCACAATGCTTAAAAATGCACAGAGGCAATATTCACAAGAGGGAAAATCCACAGTATAACTGAGTGTATGACGAAATATACACAAAATTCCACATACAGGGTCTTTGTACTAATAAGCACTGTGTACACAAGAGCACAAATTAAATATACAAGTTCAGACTGAACAAGTGCTCGGTGGAAATATGATATAACAAAGCCAGAGGCTATAAAGACACCAAAATTCAGCACAAAGGCCTACTAAAGTAACACACAGCGAAAGTATCCAAAACTCTCAATAATTCTCCTTTCTCCTTTTATAGAATAAGAAAATTCTAGAACACTTTTTGTAAACAAACAGGCCCCGAACTGAGCATATTCTAAGGCAGAGGCAGACAGCAGGCCCCGGACTCAGCATATGTAAACAGTGGCAAGCTAAATTTAGAAGCTGACGGCAGTTATTCACATAACATAAATAAGACGAGATTTGTGATATAGTTCAAACTCCCTAAAGCAGAATTCTCAGTTCCGAACCAAATCACGCTGGACACATTTTCTTATTAAACTTAACCATAAGCGGGCCTTTTTATCTTTCAAATACAGAAAATCAAAACATATAAATACACTTTACCATCTGATATTATCAGTATAATGTATTCATATAATTTTCAACACATGTTTATCGAGCTCTAAATATTGACAGAGCTTAGGATAGTAAAGCTGATTGATACAGATCTGGCTAATTACTCTGATGGTGTCACTAATATCTACCAGGGAATCCCTTTGAAGAAATGGTGGCAGCCAAAGAACAGTACAGGAACCAGTTTGGACAGTAATGTTTTGGTGTTCACTATATTTGTGTGAAAAAATATCATGAGTGTTTAATAGGCAACAGCAACAAAGCAGATCTAAATTCGCGTGCCGACCCGTTGACACCAGTCGGAGACTTTGATCACACGTTTACTCTCTTAATCAAGTTGATGAACTGATTTTGTTGTGCAGAGGTAGGTTATATATTGCGAGATAAATTTTCCGCTTTTTACGGTTAGTATATGTTCAAATGGCTGAAACACGGGGACTGCACCTTCGCTTGCAAACTAGGACAGGTCAGTGTCTGTAGGCGGAACTATATTCACACCTTCCGACGATTATCCTTGGCGCCTCACCACATCTCCGATACAGCACAGTAGAGAGTTTGCCTGTGGAGCGTTATTCACTATCTCGGAGCGCGATACGAGCGGTAAACAACTGACTTTTAGCCTGAGTTGACTGTACATGGACATTAGAATAAACCATAACTGTTGTAAACCGACAAAAGCCGGATTTTACCAGCTACATGTGATCCTATGCCAGTATAATGCTTTCGCCCATGGCCTGGGTACTTCTCCGTGTGGAGTTCGTGGTGAGCATGTGTGACCTGATTTCTGATGTTATTGCTAATGTTTAGCATTTCCAGAAAGAACAGGTTTGTGAATGAATACATATATCTTTTATGAAATATAAAATTGTATTGCCCCCACAGTAGTGGTAACTTTTGAAACCACACCTACTGGGGTATCGGGTGGCGAATGTTGGAAGCGTACGTGAGGGTTGCACCATAATCGTGCTTGCTGTACATTGGAACACTTCCTTTCACAGGGGTATTATAACGTGAGTTTATGCGAATTTCATTTGGATCGAGACGTTTTGGGCAATTTGTGGTTAATTAAGAGGGGCCATGTTGTTCATTTACCATTTACTATTGAAGTTTGCCAATTTCTTGCACAGACTGCAAAGCAACAGATGATGCTGTTCAGGTCAAAGAATCAACAGGTATGTCAAAATTGACCATACTCATCATGATTTGGAGACGAAAAATTATGTCCAACAGTTCTTTTGAATCGCGTTGTCTATTATTTAGCAACATCGCTCCCATGCTCAGTCACACACGTTTAAAAATAAGAATTTCGATTGAAAGTTTTATCGTTTTTTTCTGGCCGACCCTATATATATTTGTGTGCACGCAGTTTATCAAGCATGTATTCATCTATGTGCAAGAATATGGCTCCGGTTCACAGATGTGTAATAATGGATTTTTTTGTACGATTTCATTAAACCGGCCGGGCTGATTGATGTGCATCTGTAGGCTATCTGTAATTTTAATTAAAATTTTTTCTCAGTCCCTATCTGTATTTGCCCAGAGGCCAGTCCATGGCTTGTAAATATTAGATCTTTTCAACCATCGGGCAGAATAAATTATTCATCTTCAACAGAAGGTGGAAAAGCGGGACAGGAGGTGGAAAAGCGGGACCGAACGTTAAAGCAACTGTATTTTCAACAGGTGAGTGAGACATTTAAATGTTACGACAGTGTTTCAAAATGTTAGACAGTAAAGTTTCACTTTATGCTGTATGTATTAACCTTTAAATGATTTTTTCTTGAAGGTTTTGCTTCATGAATTTAATCGTCTCCTTTCATCAAATGCCTCGCTTTGTACATTGATGTTAAAGTTCTTTTTTTCCCATGGCGGGAATCCATTTTTTTATTCGTCTATCTCAGTTCAATAGGTTCCTTGATTGTCCTGACCACCAACAGCCGTACGAAGCTAGACATCAATCAAATTACATAAAATAAAATAAATAAACATCTTCACACCAGAAATATTCACAAGCCCCATTCGTCCTTTGGTTAAACGTGAAAACACATTTCTTAAGAAATAGTTAACAATGTCATGCATAATGACTTTTCTTTCCTGAAATATTTTTTTAGAAGATTTCTAATATTACACGGTTTCTAACGTTTGTGGTGCCGAATACGACACCTGAAAGTGTTAACTGTGTTAGACCTCGACATTTTCTAAACAGGAAGCGTCAAGTTAACGTTATAAATGCTTTCTCTCGTCCACCACCGCCATAATGATGGATTTAACATTATTAAAGTTGTATAATACGTTTCCATTTTCAGAGAGTATGCATTCATATTAATTGTGACGTGATAATCTTCATTCTCCACGAACTGAACTACTAAGTAATTTAAAGTCAGAATTACTTCATAATTACAGAAAACCACTTACAGAACATTTGATGACAGCACAGGGTGTATAATCGGACGAGGACCTGGTTACTGAATAAAAGATCTGTATTCTGAGAGCTATCTTATATCTGTCGTTCCGCGCTGTTGCTGTTGCTGTGAGTTGAGAAGATAGAGGTCCATTTACGGTATTATTGTCGTTTCACTGAATTAGCTTTAGGAACATCACAGTGTGGGAACCCCAAGCTGTAAGAAAACATCTTGGTTAATTTCTCTGTTAAGTCAGTAGATAAATCCGCAATAACAAAAATCTACATGATATTAATATGACCACTTAGCATCCATTTGCTCTTCACTGACGCTATAATACGTATTCCAGCAGCTACTCCAGCAGCAGCTGTACGTCTTTAATGGTATTAATACGTTACAGGTAGAGAGCACAGATCAGGTGCCCTTTTGGTTTTGGTTATACATGTGCATGAAAACTCCTCCCAGAGAAATTATATGAATAAATATATTTATATTATTGTTATGTTGTATCGCTGTGCCGTAAAGTGAGGACGTTATATTACATCACCTTGATGTCGTAACGCCAGAAACTAACTAGTACAAGCCACGTATTATAGACAAGACTAACAACGTGATGCTCATTGGCGGTTGGCAATGTTTACATGCTGTCTGAGCTATCTTTCTAATTCATGGACAAAACTTATTTATTCATTTATTTATTTATTCATTTATTTACTTATTTATTTATTTTATTAATGATTTACACTCTACTCAAGAATATTTCACTTACCACAGCGGCCAGGAGTGGGAGGAAACTGGGCAAAGCCCTAAGAAACCCACGGCCTCCGCAGTTTTGCGGACAAGGTGCACTGAAGTCAGTATTACAGCAAGTTTATGTGAATCTTATTTATGTGGTATTATGTGGTCTTATTTATGTAGCTTTAAATGTTGGCGACAACACAACTAAATACCAGATTAGTGAATGTAAAGATTCAGAGCGGTAAATGTGGAAGTGAAGCTGGTAACATGGTCAGCCGATCTCAAAAGTAGGTTTGACCAGCGTTGGAACCCAAACCGGAGGTGAAAATTCTAGGACACGAATTAAACCAAATCTCCGTTTGTTTGCAGGGGTTACATCAGAACGCTGTTGAGGAAAATGGAGTTCAACCACTTTCTTGAGAAGACATACTGTAGTTACTTCAATTTCCTCGACATTTTTCACGAAGGGTTTATCACTAAAGCAACGTTTGACCAGATATGTGAGAATCTTTGTCGCGCTTATAAAGCCTCTCCAGAAAGCGTGGAAATGCTGAAAGCTGAGATTCCAAAATGGTGGATCCATTACCAAGCAATAGCGAAAAATGGAAAAGTCACCATGCAGCAATACATTGATGTAATTCAGTCGTGCTTTTCAACTCCGGTAACTTTCCAAACCTACAAAGACAATGTTGTTCGCGGTAACGAGATGGTTTTTGGTATCATCGATGCCAATAAAGATGGCAATATATCAGTTCAAGAGCTTGAAAAATATTACAGCGCTTTTGGGTGCACCGATGAAAAGTTCTTGGACAAAGTTTTCCGAACTATTGATACAAACAAAAACAGACTAATCTCGAAAGAAGAGTTCATGGACATTTTCTACAAATTCTTCTTCGTTGGCGACATTAGTTCAGGGTGTGAATATTTGTTTGATTGGACACAGCACAAAGACTAATATTTCGCAAAAAGCCTTTCTGCCTTATCTAAGAAGTGGATTGTGGCTTTAATTATGTGTGGGCTAGTTTATGTTTCCATATATACAAATTGATATTTCATTCTTTTATATTTGAAATATTATGTTTCGATGGAAATAAGGGGCTATAAATGCTATTCTAACGGGGAATCTTTGGAGATGGGAATATCTTACTGTCTGTACGCACGAATAATAAATTGCATTTGGAAAAATCTGTATTTATGTGGTGTGTTGTGTCATTTAGTGTTGCACCAACAAACAGTTTGTGTGTACATGTATCCATCCTTTAATTTAGGAAGCTTTCTGTTTTTGCTAGATTTGTAGTGTTTTGGAGTCTTCAGCTGTCAAGACATCTTTTGGAAAGATGCGGCGGGAAAGCTCATTTCCCAACCCGGTTTAATCCGATATTGAGACTTTTTCAACGTTAACGTTATTCACGAGCTACGAAATTTGAATTAGATGTTATTGCAAGAAAATCTTCCATGCATCACTGAAAATTGTTGTCTGCTCCTCGCTTACATGTTACCTACTTTATTTACTATCTATATATTATTTCTTACATATTTCTTTGTGAACTGGTGTTTTAAATTCTTTTGACTTGGACCGCCCTTCATTCAGTGGAATACCAATGCCTGGCTTGACGCGATGATTTTAGTGAGGCAGCACATCGAGTCTACCGACCAGCTACATTAAAGAAATGTTTGTTTTCTGAACCATGACATGTTTTGGAAGAAAAAGAAAATAAATACGATGCTATACCATTCTATATCTATACTGTTTGCTCCGTGGCTTTGAAAAAACAATACTGCTGGATGGTTTTACCGCGCAGTACGGTAGGGTGTAGGTTGACAAGTCAGATTGCAGGAATCTGTTTATTCGATTTATTTGATTGGTGTTTTACACCGTACTCAAGAATATTTCACTTGTACGTTCCCACTTACGGCGGGAGAGGAAGCTAACATGAGCTCGCAGATTTCAGTAATACTAATGTAGCAAGATAGGTGTCACAGACATATGTTATCAGAACCTACTAATCATATCCCTTCTGTATTTTATCATATGATGTGATGGTATTGTGTACGTGTGTGTTTACGCCTTTTTATTGAGGCGCTCCATCAAAATGGTGAACAACCACGGGCGATAAAACAATTAACGATAAAACAGACGCCAGGTATTTACTTACTGCCCTTAAATGTCAATCGATTTCTGTTAGTGTCTCCGAGTTGGTGTATATACTTTTACCTGCATGCGTTCCTGGTGCCTGGGCATTTTGGATATGGACTTCAGACTGTAAGTTTTGAGATTATAAGAGCGAGAAACTTCCGTGTCTATATCCACAGGAGTATAAAGCAATTGTTTAAAGCATTTATTAACGCTGTGATATAAGAAAGTGAATTGATTTCAAAGTGACCCGCGAAAAGTACACACTTTCGGGTCGCTTAGATCAAAATGTTAAATATGAAAAAAGCTTAGATATATTATGGTCCCCCCATGCCTCAAATCCTCTTTTGGCCGACCTATACCTGTTCTCACATGAATACGACTATATGATGAAACTATTAAGGAATAATCCTCACTAGTGCGGTCTTTCTCATTCACTAAATGGTATTTTAATGATTGGATAGCTATTGTAAAGATATTTACCCACCTTCGATGCATTCGGTTTCCTCTCTCGCAGACTTCCCTCGACAGGAGGGATAATTTCAATTTTGGCATTGTAAATTATCCTTACTTGGACAACACTATACAAAAAGGGTCTTGCATTTGGCGTATACACTTTTCGCCTTGTAGCATTTGTTAGATCCTGCGTGTTATGTGCCGACAGACCTTCCTACTTATGGGGAAGCCAGCATGAACTGGACTTGAACTCACAGCGACCGCGTTAGTGAGAGGCTCCTGCGTCACTGCGTCAACCTTGGCCATAGAGGTTTTTACTCTAACTGTTCATGTAAATCCTTAAATGTTAACAAATTCCCATCCCGCTAACATGGCTGAGGTAATCTAATTGCCATCAATACCTTAATTATATGAACTGCATAATGTTTAGTTTCTGGACGTTGGAAGTACTTACTGACTCGGATTTTTCATAAAATGTCGACAATACATGGCACTAAATACATGGTGCAACCGATTTATTAAAGTGTTAAAAGCTGGGATAGAAAAAAAAAACGTTTTCATGGTAAAAACGAAAACATACTCTATAAAAGATTTATAAGGCACTACGTTTACCCAGTTGTTAGAGGTGTATAAAGGTCTACTACTTTTCCAGCCTTGCATTCATTGTTTTCTGTCGATCTAACGTGAAAGGGAAATCTTAATTAATGCTGATCTGGAACAGTTGACAAGACCGGGTCAAGGTAAACGTGCTTTGATAAAACACAGCTGTTTTGAAAAAAACATAGATAAAAGACTTGAACAACAGATACAAATATATGTAGATACCTTTCATATATGTAGATAAAACAGCATAAATATTACCTTATTTATTCAATTAATTCGAGGTTTGCCGCAGCACTCAGGACCACTTACTAAGGTCAACTTTTTAGGTGAAGGCAATCGTTCTGTACGATTGAAACTAAACGACATTAAAGTTGGGAAGGATGGACGTTAATGTACGTTGGCACACAAACAAAATTTGCAGCTGGGAAGAAATATTTAGAACCACATGCTCTATTAAATAAGTCTGGCCAATTCTCATCTTATCCGATCACAAAGGATTTCCACCCTATAGTTAAATGCGCATAGCATAGCGTTGTTGTAATATGCATGTATCATTATTCCTAATAATAATAATGATAATGGCAAGAAAGCAATCAGAAATTGCAAAGATGTAATCCCCCCAGAAAAATATAAATACAGCAAAATCAGCTATTGCGCAGTATTAACATAAGTTTAAAACGTTGACTGCACTTGTGCACAACCTACATAAGACGCAAATGAAACCAAACCTGGACAACATGGATAAATGCACGACAAGAAAAATAGCAGGAGGAGGTTATAGCTTGTACTACTCTCTTATATATATATATATATATATATATATATATATATATATATATATATATATATATATATATATATATATATATATATATATATATAGGAAGCCTGACAAAGCCAGGAGGACGACACGCTACTCGGCAAGCTTCCACTAACACTGGCTTACCCACTTAGAATCATGGAGAGTACAACACCTCTCATTGGTGGGAGGCTACAACAATCGTCAGGCATGTTTAATGTGATGACAACACAGCAATTGAGTAATTCTAGCTCAGTCATGTCTTACAAATTACAATCAACATCATCGTATTTTTCTTACCTGATTCTGTTTAAGCCATGTTGCTAATTTGCTACTCTTTAAGCATTTACATGAACAGTTAGAATAACACCTTTACTGAGGAAAACCGACAAGGACCGTATTTCACCGGTTACGTGTGACCATTTGCAACCTACATAACTGTCGTCGCTGCTATGGTTTTACTCTGTTTGCTGCACGTCTTTAATTAAACGTATATATTCTGCCGTACGGACAAGTGCAGACAACTACTCAGAAAAAATGTGAAACAAATAATCTGACAATGCATCATTTCAGGCCTTCTTACAAATCGGTGTGAGTTAAAGAAATATGTTCCAAAAGATACAAGAGTTATGTCCCATATAATAGTTAAAATATGTCCAAAACAAATTTGCTGATCAATGGACCGGAAAATATGGGCAAGGGCAAACAAATCCTAAAACCGCTTAAAATGTGAAAAAGTGACCTGACGGTGAACAACTGGATTCTTGAAAAACTGGTCATGCTCTACAGTTGAGGTCCGCGTTCCACTCCCTGTTTCCGTGATTGTTGGTACCATTCAATGTTCTTTTCGAGTACGCAAATGTGACGTCATATAAAAATAACATGGCTTTCTTCTATTGATTTATGTATTTTTGCGTGTATCTATTTTGTAGTCTACCATCGTGTTGATGTAGTATCCATGACTGAAATAAGAACAGTACAATGCCAACACGCTAGTATAACTTGTAAGCCCACTTGAAGTTTGTGTGAGGTTCATGTAACTAACCAGCCTTCTGAAATCAACGGACATTTGTTTTGGGGTTATATATTGATCATAGGCTAGTCTTCCTGGTACTTTTTACCTGTTCTCAGCGCTGGTTAGGTCAAAGTCAAACCAAGCAGAACTCAGAGAATAACCAATGTAGGTAGTGTTCACCAGCATCTTCACTGAGAGCCCAGTCAGCATCAGGCTGGCTACATTCTCCGAAAAAAACGATGAGCTTTAAATGTTGAAATGTGCCGAGAGCGCAGTATTTCTAATGAACATAACATTTATAAACCAAGAACCAAATGTGCTAAATTCGAAGAAACCAGGATTCTGCTGATGGAATAAGCATCAACGAGACATGGTTCCTTGGCATTATTTTAATGTGATTATATATTGATAAATGAGATGGCAACATGACATTTTCAGTAATGCTAGATGAGTGACGTATAATAAATTGAAAATAATATCAGTACTGGAACTCAATCGGCTGACTGAGTGCATTCTGTGCAATTCACATTACTGGGCCACATGGACGTGCTTCAGTATTAATGGTTTGATCAGAGGCATTCCGCATATTCAGATTGCGGGACCTCACATGCAGCCAATTAAATCATTTACCGGCAGTAATGACGAATGAGCTGACAACACTGTTTACTACACACTTATAACTAGGAGACCTTGTGTCAGTCCATTTTTTTGTCTGACGTAAGGTCAGTAATTATATTTCGTAAATTATATATCACTTCACTACGCCATGTATCGACGACTGGCTACTAGAGGTAGATCATCATATAACGGACGTGTATAAATGTGTCGATTGTGACACGCACCATTGCTAGGCAAGTTGGAGCGTTTAAGTTGCAAGGAAATGAATACAACACTTTAGTAGGTGTAGCATTGACAACATCTGTGTATATGAAAATCCATTGTTGCACTAAGTACGTGACCGGGAGTAATTATGAAAACAATTACCCAATTGTAGTGAAACTTAAGCATGCGCAAGTTTAGATGGTTGGGAAGATGTATGGTAAGTATCATGGAAATAGGTTGAGTACTTTAGGAAGATTTGCATGGACAATATCTGAATACATGGAATAGCGCTGTTAAGAAAAGATCTAAATAAGAATAACTATGAAAATGCTTACCCGATTGCCATTAAATTTTTAAAGTAAGTCGTAAGTTTCATCAAAATCGGCGCAGTAGTTTGGGAGGAGATGCACGGACAAAATGGTGTCCACAGACAAACAGACGGTAATTCTAGTTTACCCCCTCAACCCTCCTTCCGACTTCAATCAATGTCACAGTTTATGATTGTGTTCCGCTAAACCCTATCGGCCATGGGCGATATATTCATCGTTTTGAATTAGATACCTACGTTGGATGTATGAGCAGTTGCAATCAAAGCGAAAATAGGCTGTTTTGCTTTGCCAAAAGCTTAATTATGTACACAGTCTACCTCGGGAAGAAAATAAGAGTAATTTTGACAGATATGGTCCCTGGACAGCTTTATTACAAAACAGGGATATTTGTAATAAGTCCAACCATAGATCGGTTGTCCTACAAAAACAACCAAATATGTTGTAGAGAACAATTCACACAACAGAAATAGTAAAGATCGTCAGATGTGACTAACACAAACACATCTCACCCCATTTAAATTGAAGTCCATAAACTTGCAGATCTTTCCACATGTCATGACAGGGAAATATTCAAGGAAGAACCGGATTTTCACTGACCTGGCTTCCTCTTATGAGCGTCCTCATAATGACGACATTAACAACCTTACATTTAAAGATGACCACTCTTTCGCAGTTGTTCGAAAAAAAAATTTAAGATGCTTTCAGGAATCTACCCAATAAGCCATCTCATTGGCACCCGCTCTGCATAAAATGGAAGGGTAAGTATTATTGCTGTGTCAGGTTGGCTTTCGGCTCTAGCTCAAGCCCTAAAATCTTCTTTTTTTTGATACCTTTTCTCAAGCCGCAATATTCGACCGAACAGTATAGACCACTATTAATTAACCATGCAATAAAGCCCAGTGCATTGGAATTTTACTGCACCGCACCGCACTACAATGTTTATTACAATGTTATTAAAGATGTACAGCAAAAAGAGTAAAACCTGAACAGGGACGACAGTGTGAAACGCAACCGGTGAAATACGACCCCTTATGAGTTTACCTTCGTCAGGATTTTATTTTGAAAGTTCATGTAAATGCAAAAATTGCAATTCACGCGTCCCCTTGCCCCATGGCTTAAGCAGAATTCATCGCTATGCTTGGGACGCCATGCTCATATCTTCTGCTACCTATACTTTCTGAGAACACACTAATTATGTTTGTAGCACATTGTGTTAGCAACTTAGCACTTTCTACTACAATCATATACAATCAAGCCATATCTTGCAAGCACTGGTACTGAAGAATATGCCAAGGGAATCCCACCCAATCACATATTGCACGGCAACAGATGGTCATCTTTGCCATTGCTACGATTGCCGCCACATAACTCACATAGACTATCAAGGCAAGGTTGCTCATAACATATACATGTGGCGTTAAGCCATAATCATTCATTCATTACATATACAGATGTGTGTGAAATACATCGGGGCGCATACATGTGCCTGCTGTCTAAACCTCTTCAACATCATGCCCCGTACTTATTGATGGTGAAGATCACGCCAATGCTTCTTTCTAATCCTAGAACATTTCTAACTGGCTTAGGACTTGCACTCTGATCATTCCTTCTACAGCTGCTCTCTATGACAGAATCATTAAATTAATTAACTAGGGCCAAGGTCCTCTACATGCTACACGAGATAAATCAACACTGGTGTCAAACCGACCCAACTAATATTTCAACAGTTAACCTCATATTAATCACATTAACACATTTCTATGGGACATGCATCTGTGTAGTTGAGTTATTCATTTTGATGTTGTTATAACGCTTACAGAGGTCATATCATATCAGTTCCAGTTTATTGGTAGATACTGTATTATTTAGTCACCAATTACTTTTTGATAGTATACATTCAAAGCAACTATTTCAGCAACAATTTCTAGTTTTGTCATGTACATTGCATGTATGACAGGTAGATACAATGTACATGGTCGAGTAGTACTAACTATATGATATATGCACGGACCGTACGGCACTGTTTGCTGAACTGCCTCTAGATGAAAAGACTGAATGATGAAGTCATTGCAGGTAATTGATTAGGCATCATGCGTGTACATGTGCATTGTTACTTGAAATCTACAGCTTGCACATGAACTTAACTATGATCCCGATATTCATGCTCTTGGCTTGTATATATATCTCTCCATTTGTTTGTCATGAATTCTTGATTTTTCATAAACATGCTAAGCCTTCTACATGTTCTGTATTTGGGTTTAAGTTACATATCACCTGTCAATGGTTTATATACGAGAACTTGTCTGATATACAACGAGGGAAATCCCTCCATGTACTACTTCATACCGGCTTTCATTTTAGGGATATTAAATGTTACACAGTTTCTGTTTGGGCCTGAAGTGAAGTTTTGTATCAAACTCATGCACAGTTCATGCAACATTTCATGGTTCTTAATATCGCTCTTAACTCAGCCCAGTGCATACGTTCGTCTGTGTTTGTAACATCATGTGTCGTATCCAAGAACACACGTCATCGTTCAGTCACTGCAGTGACAGGTGTCGTTGGTGTTAGATACCTTTATGTAGATCCTGAACTCATAGAAAACACGTTCATTTAACTGTTATATTTCAGCAACTGAGGCTGTAACTGTGAAAATTCATGAATCCAATAAATATATTTACTCACAGTTATATCGGTGTTATTTGATTGTGTAGAGGCCGGATTTCATCGGTTACAGGTGACCATATATACTTGCCCATTATCACTGTCCTCGTTTGTCTGGTTTTACTCTGTATGATGTAGTCTTTTTTGATGTACGCCACTAAAGTGTGTTTTTTTCACTTGACTTACCTTGAGAAGAAGCTTGTTTTCGTTGAGCAAAACATCAAAAGGTTAAAAATACCAAAACGATCACGTTTTAGAACTAAAGAACCGTCAACGCCCCCCTGACGTAATTCTAAATGTCTGTTCTCATATGTGACCTTCCTGATCAGTATATTTCAGTTTTTAACTACTTTTGTGAAAAAGAGCCCTTTCGGTACGCTTTCCTTCCGTCGGCCGTAGTCTTGACAATTGAGACTTGACTTTGTGGGGATTAGTCGAACAAGCAAGAACGCGGTGCATCAAAGACATCAGTCCAGAAAGCTTAATCTCATCGTGCTCTCAGATGTTAATCCGGCGTGTATTACCATGTATTTGAAGCAGTGCAATGTCCTTTGTATCTCATTGACTTTGATCTTTGGCGTTGTCAATTTCATTACTCACTGGATCAACGCAATGACAAATACCCAGATGCATTAGTTTCGGTTTTGTAACAGAAAGAGAACGAACAGGTTATTTTCATAACCAGTAGCAGATTTTTTTTCCATTATAGCATTCAGGAGATTGTCGGTAGCCTGGTTTCATTATTCCTTTGGGACATGTGCTCTCTTATGTCTCGACCAGTACCTGGACTACTTTAACATATTAATTTTTAAAGTTATTAGCTTGATGTTTAGCGCTATAGCCTCTCACCTACTGTAAAATCAAGAAACAATAGACGTTTCGATCTGCAAGCACACCGTCGGACAATATCCTTAGCTGAAGTTAATGGCGATGTTAAAAAATTAGCATAACCAGCTTTGTAATCTTCCACAGAACCCTGATCTCACCGAATTACCCCTTTTTCAGACTCCGGCATGGCAACTAATGGCCAGAAGAAGTTGGAAGTTTCTCAAGAAAATCTCAAAATAACTTACCTTATCTCCAATTTACATCAGCAATAATCTGTTTTGATAAAAACAGTTGTTTTTTGTTTTTCAAATTTTAAAGCAGAAAACCTGAAACTTGAGAATAGACTTTTTGCATGTTTTTTCCCTATTTTTTGTACTTTATATACTTTCCTAGTTTTGAAAGTTTGTGTTAAAAGTCGTTTTGGGAATTGGTCTTGCTAATTGACCTGGAACGTTCATATTGGTTGACGGCTGGTATACGAATGTCGGCTTCGACGCATAAATTCTAATCTAAGATAAATACACCCCAAATCCTGACAAGCAAATCCATTATTAATTATCCTATAAAGTGTTATGCTCTGTTATCTGTTATTATATGTCATCATCTCTGTATTAGTAACATATACTTATATATGTCTTGGATGAAGTCGAAAAAGTTTGCCGTTTGCCATTCGATTCCGACAATTTGTGCATTCCATTATCCAAAAATACAGCATGGACAGTAAAACTGATAGTGGGATGGCTGACAAATGGTCAGACACATCTATATGACCGTTCAACACCCGTAATCAAAGCGAGTGGCCACCTCTGTGGAGACTTCATTACTGGTCTCACAGGTTTGATTATGTTGCTGCATTTTAACCATTTAACACTTACAATAAAACTGTAGCTGAGGTAAAATGACCATTTACCAGCCATCGCACCACTGATTTGTTTTGTACACGCTGTGTTGTAGGCCTTTATATTATAAGCTACTCACATAGATACAAGTATATACAGAATATGCTAGAATGGCACTAAAAGTCTATGGACTGCATGCAGTCTGTACCTCAAGGAATAAAAAGTGTTAAACGCCTAGAACAACACAACATTATATATATTGCAAAATATTTATCTATTTATTTGGGGCTTTTATGTATGTATAGAGTGGGTCTTTAAACCATTTGCCATTGCGTCGTCGCTGCTTTTCTTTTACTCTCTGTGGTATACGTCTTTAAATATATTAAAGAGCATAGTTATCTTTCATCTACACCGATTTCGAATAAACAGTAATTCGCTGTACTGACAATATAATTCCTTCTGTGTGTTAACAAAATTGGTGGTACATATTTTTCTTGTATCTTCGTTACACTGATGGCTTTAACTGATGCGTATGTCTGCCCGAATGTCACTTTATCTGAAGCCCTTGAACTATTTCACTGGATCTCATTTTCACGCCAATGAGTAATATGCTCATTATGTGGTCTTTGTGCGTGTTTTGGGGGTGTCAGCAATATCATCAAGGTGTCTCCCTGTAGTATTCATATACTTATACATTTGTGTGTTGTCTTCCTGAGGCGCCATGCCTCGAAACCCGGGACGGGACATCAGCCAATGCGGACGATCTAATAGTCACGTCTATACAATACCGGTATTACAAACATAGTATAGTGAAATAGTGCCTTGGGAGAGCGGACTTGGCGGTACAATGGATTGATCGAAGGCTATTTTTTATCTTGCCTCATTTAACATTTGCGGTGTTGTCAGCATGTTGCTTTAGTGAAGAGAAGCCTTAATACCATTTTATTTGATCTGTAAGTTTTCTGCCGAAGCCAAGATTCCTGCAGGAGAGCGCAGTCGATAGACCAAAACAGCAAAGCTACTAGACAGGAAAAATACACAATGTAAACGATGAAATAAGCGCTATAGTACAAATTCATATACGAAAAAAAGAATTTTTTGCAAACAATAAATAGAGGAAAGGTAGAAATGATAACCCACTCGACGTTTTGCGCCTCATGGAATGCCATTTCCACCCCTCACTCGAACAATATTTATGGTATTCAATCTTCACTTTGCAATATTCTATTTATTATTTATATTCTAACATTTTCTCTACATGTATATAAATGCGTTTCAGTTTATCGGTAGCATCCGTTTAAAAAATAAGCAATGTGCCATCTTCGTCGTTTTTCTGATTCTATTCATACGCGCTGCAATTTCGTTCACGTCCGCGCTCACAAAACCTTTTTACAGCTTTAAACGCTGTCTGTAAGTAGTTATACATTCTACAAAGTTGCTTGATGCTAATGCAATATAGGTATTTACGTAAATTACACATGAAGAATTTCTACGTCTTTTTTGGCGAACTATATATTGCGCCGAAGTGCACGGCCTTGTGATGCGGTCCACGTAGATTTCACGGTCTCCAGCAGTGTAATAGCAAAATGTAATAGCAAAAGTGACATCTAACTAATGAAGATATCATTTTTATCAATGAAAGAAATACTGTAATTTCGCTGATGTATAACTAATAAAACACAGTGATCTATCTATCACTGACTAATGATATCTGACTAATGTTTCCCCGAGCCGGGTAAACTACATAATATCAACGTGTACTACAAATGTCTGAAAACTGAGACTTGTATAGTTTCGTTTTGAACGAAACAATAGAGTGACAGAGTAAAAGTTTGGAATCCAAAACCTCGGACTAAATTATGCACAAACAGTTGCAATACTTCAATCGTAATGCGGGTTAAACTCATCATTGGACAGCTTTCAAATATCTGGATTCCCGCG
This sequence comes from Liolophura sinensis, assembly GCF_032854445.1. NCBI lineage: Eukaryota > Metazoa > Mollusca > Polyplacophora > Chitonida > Chitonidae > Liolophura > Liolophura sinensis. Next base: position 14,482,825 of record NC_088303.1, on the reverse strand, counting down.
TTGTCACTGTATGTAGGTGCTTCGTGACAATAAGCGGTCGACACCCAATTTGTTTGCATAGTCTAACCTTCGTAGAAGACCATTTGACCTAGATCCATGTGGTGTGCATATATGTACGCCAAATCTTAGGAATTTGTCAGTAACTTGACAAAGGTCGATGGTTTAAGCCGCTTTAATCCAACAATAGACTGACTGCTACCGTATAAGTAAAATACTCTTAAGTGTGACGCTAATCAACAATCAAATATATAAATGCCGCTAAAATAAATTTCACGCTATCACTGACTGCTATCGTATGAGTAAAATACTCTTGAGTGTGACGCTAATCAACAATCAAATATATAAATATCGCTAAAATAAATTTCACGAAGCTACTGGATAGCAATATTCCGGATGGTCCTGCACATGACGTGTACATATCTCGCTTTGTAGCATCTGTTAGATCTTGATTGTTGTGTGACGATTTCAATCCACGTCACAAGTTACTTCTGCAAAATCTACTTTGTCAGGGTTATTCCACCAAACGCTTTCACGCTAAATTTCTTAATTTTTACGGGTACAATTCTCTTTTAAGTAAAGAGCGTTCATGATCTCTGGCACTCTGTTTCGTGACTGTGCCTAATTTCTTAGGTGGTTTGTGCTAAACGTCGTTTTGGGAAATGGCCTTGCGATTATTGATAGGAAACGTCAATTTTGCTCGATGAGTGGTATATGAGTGTCTGTTTTGACAAATAGATGCAATGAAAATGGCTTACGCCGTCTTGTTCGTGCGTTGTTGTCTCATGAATCAATTGCCTGCGTGTAAGAATACAAACTAAAGCCACAGTGAACATCCTGAGTTTTTGCATGGCGCTTGCTTGCCATATCCGAGGAATGTTATAAAAATGTTTGACTTATAATCAGTAGAGGTACATATCTGTTCATCAATAGCAACTCAAAGCTCCCTGGCGACAAGTATGTTTTCCTGGATCAGGTCTTCACCTAAATATCAATCTCGGTAAGTTTTAAATGTCTTTCAGTGAGCGGTTATTATTTGATGAAATGATGTATTTTTATATTAAAAGATGTTGTTGCCAGGTGGAAGAAAAATAAATTACTGCAGACGATTGCACCATGATGGTGAGTTGAGTGGTAAGTGACAAAGTAACAAAAATCAAAGAATATGACATTGTCCTTTGCCAGCAAACAAAAATAATTTTTAGATGTTCATTTTCCAAACGCATCAGTTACATTCAGAAAGAACTCTCTGTGAAGCGTCAAACAAAGAGCTAAATGGATCAAGGGTTTAGAATTTGGAGCAATTCCAAACCATTGACCTCTAGTAAATTGCAGCTGCCATCAATGCATTTTTTTTTACCTAATTCTGTTTAAGCCATTATGAAAGGGGCGTGTAATTTGATACTGCTTAAGCATTTACACGAACAGTTGGAATAAAACGTGAACTGAGGTAAATTGACAAGAGGCCGTATTTCACCAGCAGCGCTTGATCATTTGACAACTATCACACTGCCGTCGCTACTCTTAATTTTCTCTCTGTGCTCTAAGTCTTTAATATTACCTTTTTTAATGTCTTTAGACGAGGTAAGAGCTTCCTTATAAAGCAGTATTGGCGCCTGAAAACTGACTTTCTTTTTATTCTCATCTTTATCAACCCCTTTGGCTAAGTGACTTTCTGGCTTTTGGAGTGGTTAACTCAGATGTTGATACGGACAGAGGTGCTTAAAGGGCTGTTTCCGAAAACAAGTAGGGGAGGGGGTCATTTATTTGTTGTCATTAACCTCTCTTTGCAGATTCTGCTTACAGGTTATTGGCTAAAAAAATGTAGTTATCTTTTGCCAAATCTCTACTTTCCTTTCGGTCTGTTACAAAGTCCTGGAAGCCTTGTATTAAATCCTGGGATGGCTCTTTATCGTTAGAAATCAAGCATTATTAACCATGGTAATACCGTCGTACAGGGAAAACAAGTTTTGTCCTGGGAAACCTCTTCGTTATTTGTCGCACAAGCCTGGAATTCTTGAATTCTGCTCAATGCCGTCAGCAAGTTCCACAATAATCTACAAATATTTTAACGTGGAGTTTTTATTACGAGATGCTTCACCCGGTATTGTCGTGTAACACATAGTTTCATTACGAGATGCTTCATAAGGAATTGTCGTGTAACAGATAGTTTCCTTCTTCACCAGGCACGGCCCGTGGCTATATGTTCGTTGTTATAACACAACTTGTATCCAGCATCATCTCATCAGATATTTAGAATCTGTAGGTCCGATTTTCTATAATTTTCAGTATATGTCAAGAACTAAAAGACTATTTTTGATATCACACGTTAATGTTGATCTTCTGATTCCATATGCCAACCAATGATTCCAGATGTTAGAATTTCAGATATTTATTTTGCTGTTCTAATGTTACCTAGTAAAGATGTGGACATTGAGGACATACATATGTGCACACTGATATCAACTATCTACACACTGATAACAGTGATCTGTGCTCTGATATCAGTGATCTGCACACTGGTAACACATATATGGCGTCTAAAACATTTTACGTCCCCAGCCTTCAGGATTTTTTTTACTTTTTTTTCCAGGCTAGCAGAGTAATTTGTATTCATACAGCGACTGTTTGGAAGTTGGTGTGAATATTTCCCTAGTGTGTTCCGTTTACGGCTAATGAAGTTTATACGCTTCAACTGAATACAGGATATGTCAAACACCTGGTTTCAGAAATAAATCAGTGATTTTTGCCTGTTACAGAATACTCAATCCGAATACTCAATCATACAATCATACAAAATACTTCAGTACAGAGAGTGAACACCAAAACAACAACGACAGTGCCATAGCTGGCAAACGACGACACGTAACCTTTGAAATTCCGATACTTGTCAGTTTATCTCAGTCAAGTTTTTTTTTTCTAACCATCCATGTAAATGGTTATTACAGAATACTGAAACACTTGGTTTTCATTTCTTAATACGGAGAAAATGATGTAGCCTAACATATAAAAATACGAAAAAGCTTATCGGTTTTGTTCTTGGGGCGTAAAATGGCTTTAAACTACAGTTTTCCTACATCTTCAACAGTCAGTCCGGACATTAACTAGCCTGTAGTGTTGATGCCATCGTTGATAGCCCACAAAACAATCTTGTCTTCGGGGAAGAGTCCGAATTTTGGGCGCTTCGCTGGTCCCGCGTTGCTAGTTTGTTCATCGATGACGTCATTTCCGAATATATCCCAGCATTGAAGGGCAATATGTAATAAATAGAGAGGTGGTTAAAAAATGTAAAATGCGCCTCAAAAATGATATTTTTTTCTAATTTTTTTTTCATTTTCCGTAAAACCATATTCTTCGCTGTAAAATACCGTTTGATGTACCCTTTAGAAAGTGGAGACCTAAATGCCCCTTAGCATCATGGCCTTAACAAAATTAGGTAAAAAGAAAGTGCAGTGATTTTAATTTGTTTCACGTCACTGGTCCAGAACTACTTAAATGCTGTGTTATCAACACATTTAATCAACATGAAAAGAATTCAGTGGGATCAGGCCTCGGGGTTTATCGCCCTGCAATCGCTTTGCTTCACGTTGTTCAACATATGTCCAATGTTCCCAGCGCACTTGAGCAATGAGCACTCAAGGCTTGGATTTATTGAAAAAACGTTTTTATTATTACAAGAGACGTCACGGGAATAGACGTTTCCATGACCTTTCGCTAGTGTTTTGTCTCTGTATTTGCCCAGTTTTAACCCATGTCGCACGAAACTTGTTTGACCTTGAAATGCCATAGTTCACCCAAGCGTGATGCACATTACCCTCTAAAACAACTGAAACTAACTTTTTTTTTAGCTAATTCTGCTTAAGCCATAGCGCCATGTAAGCATTTGCATGAACTCTCAGAACCTGGTGGAAATTTTCAAAAGGACTAATTTGATTGGTCACGTGATTATTTGCCAGTTTTATTCTCTAAACTGTTATATTGTTAGCTGATAATGCTAAATGAGGTCTACAATACGAAACCCTTCATTTGTTTCGAAGAGTTAAAAACATGACTGAATTAAGGGGTCTTTGTCTCAGCGACTGTCTTTCTTTTCATGCGATCTCATGAGGAGTAAAAATGACGGAAATAAGTGGCTCTGTTCCAGATGTTTTCTTTCCCTTCAGACGTTCTTAACAAGAGTGAAAAAACATTAACTGAATAAAGTGACAATATTTTACAGATCGTCTTTAGCCAGATGTCAATCACGGCATTGTCACTAACCTGGTTTAACATCATCCTTATTTGTTATCTATATCTAGGACCGGTTGTTCAAAACTGTTTGAAGACTTATTCCTAGATTTAACTTAGTTTTCAATTTGGCACTTAGCCAAAATTAATTGCGTAACAGTATATTAAGTATGAACTAAATTTGTGGCTGTTACACTTTGTACTTTGATAATTACATTGATTGCTGGGTTTGGTTCAAATTTCAGATATATAATATGACTTAATATCAGTATTAGCTAATACATTTTCGAACGACAATGTCCTGTTCAACAAATTCGAAAAAAATATTACTCATTATTTTATGTCTGTTAGACACAAAACTATCTACAATACGAGTTGTCCGTATGGTTTAATGGATATACCAAAACAAAAAATCCAGACGATGTTCACTACCCATATAATCACAAGGTAATGACGTTAATGCTGACCTAGGATGAGTAAGAGCTGATTTTAGTAGCACTTAGATCTTTCACATTTCTCATTCAGACAATGACGATCGCACATGCTGGCTAAGTTTCAAACAAAACTTAACCTTGCACATCTGGCAAACCTGGCATTGTTAGACTAAACATTAATTCACACAGGTGTGAGCGTTTATATTATTGAAACCTCGTTCCCTTTCTACGTGAAATGACTCCAAGTGTGATGTAAATCTGGTCTCCATGGGAACATACTAAATTGTACTGAACATACTGCCGTTTGATCAAGACAGAGGCTGACATGGTGAAAAAAGAGATTTTAACCTTATAGTACACACTGTTTTTATCTTTATTGTAGTCAGTCAGTTTCATACTTAAACCAGGGTTCTTTAATATTACACTGGTCCATGAATTTATATTTATTACTATCCCACTTGGACGCTTGAAAGCATTTAGTCGGGTACATCTACATTTTGCAACACATGTGGTTTTGAGTATATGTTCCCACAGTCTTCATTTATGTTATCCAACAAAGATATAAACACGGATAGCTTACGTTCAACTGAATGAAAAACATAGAACGACAAATATTGCAATTTAATAAATAGTGTTGTTTTTCCTATACATTTGTTTTTACTTCTCTTTATTTTCGTCTTCATTACGAATAAAAAGAAGTTGTACATTCATGTGACTACTTCAGCTTGAACTATATAACGCTATTCACTTTTGAATCGTTGCGGCCGCGGTGACCTCTGTGGTTAGCGTGCCAGCGCGGCTCAATGACCCGAAAGCCACTTTGCCAATGTGGTCGATGTGAGTTCAAGTCCAGCTCATGTTGACTCTTCTGCCGTACATGGAAAGACCTGACATCAAAGTGCGGTTGGTCGTGGCTTTCCCCGGGCACTGTTTGGTTTCCTCCCACCATAATGCTGGCCACCGTCGTATAAGTGAAATATTCTTGAGTACGGGATAAAACCTCAATCAAATCAAATCATATCTTAATTGCGTCTGATTTGAAACATCCCGGGGTTTGGGAGCAGTATGAATTGTACAAATACAGCAATACCAAATGGCAGAGTAGACGAGCAGAAAATGATTGAATATTCAAAACACGTGACAGATGCAACCCAACTGCTGTGCGTTCTAGGGAGGCAACTCGTCGACCAAGGTTTAAAACTTATGCTAAGTTTTACTTAACACAAGTAGTTCATGCGAACGGAATAGTTAAGAGAGGCAGCACTAGCTATTTTGTCCAACCTGTGGAACTCATATGTACATTAAGTACACACTGCAATTTATAGGAAAAGTTGATCAAGACGTAATTGGTGATGCTAGTATTTCCCAAAGGGTGATACACAAACAAGTCAAAAGATAGTTAAAGTATTTTTTCCTATTTCACAATTATAGACAACTGGCAAGTATTAAGCTAATTATCACAATAGCGTCTTTGCTCAAGATTTGCTCTCTAAACTATGGTATTTTATATTATATAGGTATACGCATATAACATAATTATAGACATACAGCACAGAGAGAAAAGCAGCAAAGTCAAAAAATCTGGTCAAAAAATGATGTGTTGTACAGAATAGAAAATTCATATTGTATCATACCACGTGTCATATATAAATATAGGTTTTTGACTTGCTGCTTGAATTTCCAATGTTTGTCTGTGACTATAAGCAGACTTTTTGTAGAAAGTTATGCAACTTGCTCGGTAGCAAAACGTAAAAACTGGTAATTTTCTGAAAATTGTTGAGGCCCTAGGCCAGAAGCCAAGTAGATCTTGTTGGCAGGACAAAAAGAAGTGCTAATACATCATGGTAAAACTGAAAGAAATAAAAACCAATCCAGATCGTATGCTTTTTGTTATTTCACAAGTTTGTGACATCTCCGCTGTATTCATGAAACATCAAATTATACGAATATTACCAATTACACCTGCCATCTTTAGCCCTGAGAGTCTTTTGTTATCTTCATGCAATAGACTATTAATGACCGTGGGAACATATTTCAAAACGACAGATATCAAGTCAAATAATTCAGGCTCGACTTTCATCCTTCTGCATGGTTCTCCTTTTACCTTTTGCTTAATCAGCCTACATTGATTTATTATGCAGTCTAATTTGACGCAAAACCGTTTAGACTGATCAAAGCTAAAAAATTCGAAATTGGGTCACCTCCAAAATCAGAACTGAGTCGCCTCCAAAATAAACAATTCGAAAATAGAGGCTACAGTTGTAAATATAATGAAAGCTCGTTGTGCTGGACTAGCGTAAATGCCCCCGTAGTGACCATGTAAACGAGAATGACACTGAGCACACCAGGAACTGTCTTGTAGTTTCAGATTAATTGTAAAGTTTAGTCCCCACTTCGTGACCAATCAAACAAAAAAGCACATCCAGAATTACTATCCCTACTGAAGAAGTATTTGTCGTTAACATCCATGTAGTTCTCTTTAGAAATCAGCCCATTGCGGTTGATGTCCAGCGCCTCAAATACTTTCCTCAAAAACTTCTGATCAGTACATCCAAAAGCGCTGTAATATTTACGGAGTTCTTGAATGGAAATGTAGTTATCTCCATCCACATCTATGATGTCAAATATAATTCCAAAAGCTCGGGCCATATTGTCCCTGTAAGTTTTGAGCGTCGTGGGCAGGAAAAAACAAGACTGAATCACATCAATGTAGCGCTGTTCGGAGACTTTTCCATTTTCTGCAAGATCCTGGAAATGTACCCACCATTTTGGGACCTCAGCTTTTAGCAAACGCACTTTTTCCGGACTGGCGCTGTAGACTCTACAAAGGTTCTCACAAATCTGATCAAACGTAGCCTTCGTGATGAACCCCTCGTGGTAAACATCAAGGAAGCCAAAGTAAGAACGGTATTTTTTGACCATAAAACTGTTAAATTCCATCCTTAGCAATACTCGTTTGGATTCCTACAATGGGAACATTATAATTGAACACATCGCGGATGAAACCAATATCAGCATGAAGGACCCATGCGCATGCGCATGTCTGCGATCCTTTCAAAGACCACTGGACAATCAAGCGCTTCTTCGGCAACTAGATCATTCCATACGAAATGACCTATGCATTGCGCGATGGGCTTTACAGATTTTAATCACTACTCACAGACGTGACTGGATGAGTATCTCCAGTCAATTGCTGCGCCATACTGAGCTATTTCTAGACCAGTGACACCGCAATTATCATCAGTGCATCATTTAAAACTAATTCTGCTTAAGTTATGATGCAATGGAACGTGTAATTTGCTACTACCTAAAGTTTTACATGAACAGTTAGAATTAAAACCTAGCTGAGGTAAACTGACGGGAAGTTGGATTTCACCAGCTACGCATGACCATTTGCCAGCTATCATGGTATGGTCGCGTTTCTGTCTTTTGTCTGTATGCTGTAGTCTTTTTATACGCATCTATAACTAGGATGTATTTCAGTAATAATGTTTATGTTAAAGAAAATAGGACATCCGATCCGATCGTTTAAATTAACAGTTTCTGGGAATCACTGAAAAAAAATTAAGTAAGCTCCAGTTGGATCACTACTAAATATTATAACCAAAACTAGCTGTTTTTCTTTTTTAGATTTTTTGGACAGAATAAATGTAATTAAATGTTTAATTTTTAAGGTATTCAATCCCGCATTGCGTGATGACATCCATGGCATGTAACTGGCACTTGCGCCGGGCTTCTCGCTGATGATTACCATGGTCATTAAGCACAGTATGTACAACTGACCGTGTGCTCACCACGATATATGGCTGAAAAACTGCAGAGACGCCGCCACTATCATTCATTCAATCTAACTCACCGAGAGTGCTGTAAATGCAAGAAATCCAGAATGGTGCACTGAAACAACAGCCTTTCACGGGTTCGTTCCTGTGCTCGCGCCGAGCTCTCGCTGGCTCCCCTGTATGTTTAAGTCATCAAGTTTATCTGGTATTGAGTGGAAAGGCTGTTGGTTTTACTGAGCTGTGGCCTGTTTGCTATACCTTTACATCTTTGGAGAACAATCACGGGCATCCGTCATCAGTGGAACTATCAGTGGAAAAAAATCATTCACTTAGTGTGCTTCTAAGCTGTTGACTGGATCGCAATTCTAGCCCGGGGGCATCGAACGTATTATCTGTTCTCTTCAGAAGCATAATGGCGCCTGCGTAAACCTCTTAATAGAACATGGTCAAGACTTCAGGCCATTCTGTATCTGATTTGGGAAAGGGAAGAAATGTACCTTTGTCAGCAAAAGCTGGATGTAGTCTTCAGCGATAAAGCTAAACTTTTACACATACTAATTATGTGTGTGTCTTAATTATAGTTAATCATGCAAGGTACCTACACAGAGTAAGGTAGACGTTGAAATTATTTTCCCATGTGTCTAGGCCTTATAGCCTACAGGGCTTCATCGACTTCTTCACAAGGACTGACAAACCCGGGGATTGCGGTTGTAGTTAATACTCTTCAGGTTATTAAATTCTGCATTAAAGTGGAACTTTGATCATGATGCTGTACTCACCCAATAGCAAAGCGCATACACAGATCCTTAGCAAGGGTCTTCGGGGTCATGGTAATGAGACAGGCAGTCAAGTCACCAAAAATACGTAAGTATTGCGTTCCATCAAAGGCGAATAAAGTCTGATTGCAATACACTCGTGGACACATCGTCTTATTGGTAGCTCTTTAAAATAGTCCACGCGCAAGGAAAGTGTGGCAGTGACGAGAAAGAAGGTCAGCTAAATTTACGTACGGATACCTTGACCTCTTCATCATTTTTATTGAACCACACACCCACACAAAATGCATAAGCACAAGGTATATTACATTTATTGGAATTAACCGTGTTTATTGGTGGCAGTCACTTTTCACGTATGTGAGTGTGGTGTTGGGGGGGGGGGGGGGGGGGGGGGCGGGGGAATTAAATGAGCTGACTAGAAACTTCTGGAAATGCGTTATCACCAAGGAAACAGCATACGATTACATCGACCATAGGACGGCCACCAGTCGCCAACAAGTACTAGACTAAGAGTGACTTCTCATATCAAAATGTTTGTATTAAAAACAGTCAAGAAAGACACTCACATACCGCACCAAAAAGAATTAAGTTTAACATTATAGATATTCTCCTCACATATTTTTTTCACAACCGTATCGCATTTGGAAAATGTATCAATCAAACAAGACATGTCCGATATTTGCATTAAATAAAGTACAATTCGAATTCCACTTTACAAATTAATCTAAGGGACTTTATTTTGTCTTGATAGCATTTACACATAGCATTTAAGACGAAGTACTTGTCTTGGTACTAGTGACAAGGTTTGCTTATCTTAATACTGAAGTTAACATTTGTCGCTTGTTATGGGATGTGTTACGCTAAGAAATCCTCTTCAGTTGATGATTTGATGTCCGATTAAGAAACAACTACAATACAAAAGATGAGCGTGCTGAGTAAAATTAGAGCAACCATACAACACTGTGATAGTTGGCTTATGGAATTGGAATATAATTAAGACTTACAGCATAAAGAGAAAAACCAAAGCAGAGACGACAGTGTGTTAGCGGGCAAATGGTCACACGTAACCTGTGAGATACGGTCTCTTGTCAATTACCTCAGTTAGGGTTTTATTCTAACCGTTCATGTAAATGCTTAAACGCTAGCACAGCGGCTTAAGCAGAATTAGGTAAAAAATCTGCGGTCATGTTAATTGCAATATAGGCTAATCGAGCACATATCTGTGAAGTCCGTTAATAATGCAGATATTTGTGAAGATGGTTGGCTTTGTGGAGACAGCTTATGACATTATTATGAGGGCAATTTAGAACAAATGTCTAAAGTCCGGATTGGAGGAGTTCGGAGATATTGAGGACATAGTGCTCACAAATTAGGGCATTTAAGAGATTCCTTTAGATGTTGAGGTCACAGTATACAAGGCATGTTAGGGAGGACAACGTAGATTTATTTATTTATCTGATTGATGTTTTCATGCTGTACTCAAGGGCATTTCACTTATGCGACGGCGGCGAGCAATATAGTGAGAGGAAACCGGGCATAGCCTTGGGGAAACAATTCATCATCATTCCCATGCACGGCCAGCATGAACTGGACTTGAACTCAGAGCAATCGACACGGAGCAATGGAGCCCCCCCCCCCCCATCCCCCACCACCACCATCCTCATTTGTTAAGACGTTCAGGATATATTTGTATATAGTGGGAATCTGGGCAAGAGAAACTTATGGATCTACTCGTCGAAACACATGCATGAGATATCCATAGCTTTTGAGCAGACAGTTTAGGACATGTATTGCAAACATACGTGTGGGGATATTTACAGCGGATTTCAAATCATATTGAACTTGTTCTCTTCGCCTTACCTCAACCTATGTAAAAAATATACCCTGGGTTAAAAGGGTAACCGTTCAGTTTGGAAATATAAGTTCTTGTACTTGATGAACCTTGATGTATAAGTGTACAATCAAAATTGTGCTCATGTTACCCAAAATAATTTTCAGTGGAAACTTTTATTGTCAAATCGGGTTACGGCGAAATGAACATCATACAAAACCAGGTCAGGGTGAAATTAATATCCTGTGAAATTAAAATAAGCATCTTGTGAAATGTTATGCGGGTAAAATAATGATACTTTAAAATCGGGTAAGGGAGAAGTAAGGGAAAATGTATGAAGACAGATTTAACAAGCATTTTGGGGAATCTGATCAAGGTGAAATTAGAATTATGAGAAAGTCTCAGGACAGACTTTTTTCCAGAAATTAATAAGGATGAAACTGGAACAACAACGTAGAACGGAACTGGCTGTAATTTAAGTCACCAAACTTGGTGGATCAGAAATAAAACTGGCTTAGTGTAGGTGACCCCTTTTCGCTAGTGTAAACGTCGGAACCGCTCTCCAGCCACTAATTTGCCCAAGTGTAACCGCAACTGATGTGAATAGAGCCAGTGGAAGGTTTGGTGCTCCATAGAACCACTGAAACCAGTGATGACATCATTGACAAATGCAAATTTCTCTTAACTCTGTATATACTTTATTGAACTTGAAGAATAATTTGGGTTTGTAATAAACCAAACCATACCTTCATCCCTTTTAGGTCCACTTATTTAAATGGTAACGATGCACTGCCTTTGAGAGGAAATTTTCTTGATTCCTGAGCCTACACCGGTTATTTTAGCAATATAAAATAAAAGAGACACGACCAAAACCCCCTCAATGTTAAGCTGCTGTTAGATTTTTCCATTTTCCGCCACTCTGATCCTCAGAGCACCTGTGCGGCTTCCGAATAAACTCTATAAACAAAGCAAGACTCTCACAAATCTGGCTGAACGCCGTCTTATCACAGCCGTGTTGAGAAACGTCAGTATATATAAAATACACACCGCTCTTTCTCGTCCTGGAAGCTGGGAAATGTTACCCTCAACTCGGCAGTAATTTTTATCAAGTCAAGAAAGAAACCATATTAAAACAACTAAAATACCGAACTAAAATCGATAATATGAGTTTATTTTTACATTCAGGGGAGTAGAGCACGTCAGAGACACAATTTTACAATACCACATGTAAAGGGCAAATTCTAATTTGCCGTGCACAAGGCGTTTAACAGCGGGTCTTTAGGCATAAAAGACCAACAGTTGATAAAGGAAAGGTATTAGGTCAAACCACAACTGCACACACATTTTCAGGCAGATCTGTCCACGAGCGCCTGATTCTAATTTTGTGAAACAAATGTGAATACGTTATTATTCATGTTTAATTGTATTGTATGTATTGTAGTTGAATGTATTGTTCTTCATGAAAGGACTTTTACTCGACAGGAAAAAAAGCAGGATCTAAAGGGGAAATACAGGCAGCGCCTGACAGCACTTAACGTCTATATTACTTAATGTCTTTTGTGTGTCTTGAGAAATGGACTTTATGGCTTACATGCCAAATAATTAACACAATACTTCTTTAAAGGCAACTAGAATGTTTATCAATTTAAGACTGGTAGATAGCAAAGAATAGTGTTTCGCGTTTTCTTTCTGCTCAGTACAAGGGATCCCACTCTAAAAGACAACTGAAATGACAATAAAACCCGAACAGCGACGACAATTTGATAAATAGCAAATGGTTCTAGTAACCAGAGAAATTGGGCATCTGTACCAATTTAGCTTAAGATGGTTTATTCTAAGTATTCATGTGAATACTTAAGCAGTAACACGCGCCCAAGAAGGAAATAAAATGCAGCGTTTTTAATTGCTGTATAAAGGATTCCGCGCCACACCAGTAGATTAACCCAAAATGCTGTGATGCCATCACATTTAATAAAGCCTTAGATGAAACTTTCCTCCGCCTCAAAATGATATGATATGTTATGATATGTGTTGCCATTAGCTAGTATACAGCTTCCAAATGGTGTACACATGCCTTATAAAAGTAAGACTTGTACTAAAGTACGTCAAGACAAGAAGTCATTTTTTTTGTTAAATATAAATCTGGTTGCCTCCACTATATATTTATTACATATATTTTTTGTCCCAAAAAAATAAAGCTAGAATAGATCTCGAAAGTGCTATTTTCTTTGTCCATTTTTTAAGGGTTTTTTATCATAGTTTATTTTAAAACCGAAATACTGTACCTCAGATTATTGATATAGTCTTTCTATATTGTCGCCGAATAAGCTAAAAGATGTGTGCCAAAGGAAAATTTAGAAAAACGTCATTCCATAAAGAAGGTGAGTCAGCGATTTAAAAAAGTCGACAAGTTAGAGACAAGAAGATGTCACTATGCTGTACTTTTACAATTATATAGCTGATGGACCATATGTGTAAGTGAAGAATCGATATGGTAAAATACCATATCAGGGTATTATGAATACCCTGAACAACATGTTCATTTATCTCATTTGGTAAATCCTGAGTTCTCACGCTTACCATACCCTCTACTTTTCAAGTATAATAAGAGATCTGGACAGTAGCATTACCATTCACGTTAAATACGTAGCGGGGAACCAAAGCTCAATGTATAAGTCACAGGTACAGGCCTGTAAGTCATTAGGAACTTCTATTTGCTAGTGTCCTTCGGGCTAACCATAAGTATTTTTTAGGATGATTTGCCTGCACTGTCGCCAATGCAACACACAGCATACCGGTTAGTAGTGCCTTGTGTCGAAGCATCATGTGCTTAGGAAGCTGGATGTACATATAGCCTAGTATATTGTGGAGAAACAAGGTATCTACTCTTTTTGTAACTTTTAAAAAGTGTCTAAAACCCTTGAAAATGTTTGTATCAAGGACTATCACAAGAGCGAAATTTGTGTAAATCACAACTAAAACTAAAAAAAACCCAGAAAAATCCGACATCAATTTGTTATTCCAAGCGTTTTAATCCTATGAGCTTCCTCAGTCCAGGGACAGAAGAAAGTTGGAAAAACAATGCAATCGGTCAGTGCATAGTGACTTAACAACCTGAAAAAAACCAAAACCATCAACAACAACAACCCAATTCTTTATCTAAAACGACGTAAGTTTTGATTTATGCGTTGAACCAGACGTTCCTACACCAGTCATCCGGGTAAATAAGCGCAAGGCCAAACCCCAAAACGACGTTAAACACAAAGGATTAAGAAAGAATACAAAGTACGAAATTAGGACGAAATCACCCAAAGAGAAACGGTCCACAGTTTTCAATGATATAGGAAAGACGTAAGGTATGTTCTAGGTGGCTACATGTAATCAGTATTCAAATCGTGTACCATGCTAGAATATAAGTTGTCGATAATTAAATATGTATTTCAGTAGGGCTTTGATTGAACAGTTCATATATACAAAGTAGCGATCCAATTCACTAAGATGAATATAATGCCCCTAGTCCCGGGTTAAGCGGAATTAGACACAATCATGAAGCAGAGCGCCAGAGATTTTGGACGCTATGTCCATATTTACTTACAAGAGATTTATACTCATTGCAAAACTTAAGAAACTTGGAGTGAAGGGGTTTGATGGAATAACCTTGGCACAATAACTTTTGCAGTATTAACTTTTGACGTTGATTGAAATCGTCATATATCACGCAAGATCTAACAAATGCTACAAGGCGAGATAATGTACACGCCCCATATGCAGACCTTTTAATATATTGCTGGGGCAAGTAAAGATAATTTACGATGTCAACATTGAAAACTATCCTTCTTGTAGTAAAGTCTGCGAGAGAGGAAACCTCTTTGATCTCTGCACAGATATTGGTCCAGATAAGATTGTACCATCTGGAGAGTCCTGTGGTTTCCTTTAAATATACCGTTTAGTGAACTGGAAAGATTGTGCCTGGTGAGGATTACTCCTTAATAGATTCTGCATACAGTCGTATTCATACGAGAACAGGCATAGGTCAGCCAAAAGTGGGAATAATTGATACCCATTGAAATATCTGAACACTGTTGGTATACGGTTCCCCGACTTTCACATGTATATGTTATCTCAAGCAACTCGATGAAACAACCAAACATCCCATGAATGGCAACCCTTGTATGTAGTTTAACTGAAAACGACTTTGTTGCCTTTGACCTTAATGTAGCGGTGACCAGTTTTATCAAACACCCATACAATTAGCGATGAAATTCTATCAATTAAATATGTGTGAGGAAGTGTTGTATAGATAGTGGAGAAAGTCGAGATGTCGTTATAGGCCTACTGTACATATATTTGAGCGTATTGTTCTTCAGTTAGACGTTTTGAGTTTTTAAGAATCCACATTCAGTTAATGTCAGAACTGTTTTTTCAGTTGCACAACAATACGTTTTCCAAAATGACTGTTTCTTGTAGTGCGTTCGTTAAGAAAGTAGATCCGAGGTTGGTGGTACAACTTCTCGATCCCGTAATAAAGGAGCTTTATATGGAGATGTATGCATTTTTTGGAATCCAGTAAAGTTGAGTTATATCGATGTGATGGGATAGTACGAATGTTTTCTTTGAGAAAGAAGTGATGCTTTAAAATAGTTTAGAATATGTTGGTGTTACGGCTGTTGTTGTAGTGACACTGAGCCCTTCTACAAGAACTTGGCCGTAATAATTCTTGCAAATAGATGTATTATTACGAGCTTTATCCGCAGGAACAATAAGGTATTTTTCTGAAGGTTATAAATTCCCACAGCTGCATTCTTCAGAATTTGTTTGTCTGTCGCATGAGCGCTGGCATTAATATAGTGAATTGCCTACACAACCTTTTTTTTTTGGCCAGCTCAAGTCAAGTGTCAAGGACTGAAGGTTCTACCTTCTTCCGTTTACACCATTTTTTTTCAAGTTTTCAAGTGCCGAAAGGATATTTTTCTTATTTGCTGTCATATTTACCTTTCTCAGCTCCTAGATCATCATTATTTAGAAAAATTAAGCTTATCAGTCAAGACATGTTTACATAGATGGTAAGTAAAGTCTGACGATTCACAGTCACACTTTATCTACGAAAAGTATAATCGGACATCTCAAAATCTTAACTGCTTTAGCGTAAGTATTATCTTGGAAGAGACTGGTTTAGTATAATGGTAGGAAATGCACGGGGAAAAAAGTAATGTTGAAAATTCGACAGAGTATTGCTAACCTCTTGATCACTTTAAAATTCGTGGAATATTTATGAAATCAAGACCCCTATTTAGGTATTTACATTTGAATTATTTTTTTTTATCTGTCTAAACTGTTCTGACTGGATGATTGTCGAAAAATACGGGGTATGTCTTGACATTCACGGGCCACATGGGGTGGTACAGAAAGCCTAGAAGTGGGACGTTACTTCTGTAACAACTTTATCTATTCACACTGAACCTTACAGAAGTCTCGACACACACAATTGAACCAAACTGTGTTCCAGCCTTGCTGAAACATTTAAGTTGGAATGAGCTAGTCTGGTTCAGGCGTATAGGCGTTATATACGAATATAATTAGTTGTTCAAATCGCAAAGGATCACATTCTCTTCTAAAACGTTTTGGATTCTTTGTGAAAAACAAATCCTTGATTTAAAAGCTGAAAATAACATTTTACTGGACGCGCCATGTCAGCTGATGCCTGCTTTGGAAATGTTGACCTTGAACCTTGGTTTGTTCTCAAACAGGAAATTTACGTCAACGGACAAACTTAAATGCTCATTTGCTGATGTTTTTAAATTCAAATTTTTGTCATCATTTAAGTTTTGTGGAACGACTTTTCCTGGGCTGAAGAGATCTGTTTGCCAGAGTATATACATAACACAAGCCTTCTTGGTTTACCGGCATGATAGCCCAGCAACCCATTTACCAATCTTGCATACCGGTGTCGACAAAAAGCATACATGTAGGTATATAAGATTACATTTAATATCCCAGTGTAAACTATATACGCTTTCTATAATACACTGATCAGTACTTGAGTGTATAGTGTGCCGTCCTTCCTCACTATTTCTCGACCACGGTAGGGACTATTTCAGTGGTTCTGTGACTTATTTTATCATGACCCACCAAAGGGAATTTTACGATATAAAAAGACTACAAGATAGACAGTGGGAAAAATTGGTAGGGTAAAACGTAAGCGCTGAAATCCAACCTCTTGTCAGGTCACCTCAGTTAAGGTTTTTTTTTTTAAGTATTCATGTAAATGCCTAAGTATTAGTAACCTAGCGGCATGGTTTAAGCAGAAGTTGGGAACAAGAATGTTAATTGCAATACATTAGACGTCACAAGTATAGAAATGCTTTGTCATCATATTTGATATAACAACGCATTAAAACAATGCAAAGGGATCCACCAGAAAAATCCTGGTTTACGCAGTAATGCAGCATGAAAAAACGTACAGGATTGACAGTAAAAACAGAGCAGCGACGACCTTGTGATAGTTAGCAAAAGGTCACGAGTAACCAGTGAATCCAGCTTCTTGTCATTATTACATCCGCTTATCAATTCTTAAATAATATCCGCTAACAGAAACAAGAATGTCACCGTTTGATCATTAATGTGCCAAATTTACCATCACTTTACTGAATTTTTTTTCAAGATGGTTATATGTAGAGAAATCTGAAGGCTTGTTTTCTATTTTACATGTGGTTATTTACGAATTATGATTATTATTATTATTATCATTATGTTTCAGAGTAGCCACGAGAGTGTGAAACGTGGCATGTTATCACATGTATAATCCGGCTTATTTTACTTTACGGTTTGCTACAACTGTTCATTCAAATGCTTAACTGGTAGCAACATAGACCCCCTCTAGCACCGTGGCTTCAGCACAATTAAGTAAGAACAAAGGCAGTGAATATCAGTAGGAATGTATTAGACTAGCCAAGAATTACTTAAAATGTTGCCTAGTTACCGCATGCAATAAATAATCACACGATAATGAGACACCTTAGGCTGGAGCGAGGTCATGGGAGATAACTCTAATTGGCAGGTAGTATATCAAAAGGCGCTCAATACAGCTGATCATCCGAATGTTGGTACTTTTCGTCCGACACTGAGAAAAGACTGCAAACCGGGGATTCAACATGAGAGTTTTAAGATCGAACTTTGTCACTAGTGGTTTAAAACGTTTTCTCTTTCATGTGGCTTGTCAAATATGTTATGTTTAATAACTTTGTGTTGAAATTACCTGATCGATCGCCTGTCTTCAGCGTATTGCAGAGATACAACAGATATCTCTTTTCCCTTAGAAAAGTTATGTTTACAAACACTCAACTCCTCAATTGTCTCCGTCGTTTGTCTACTCTTTTTGTAACTTAATTTTGAACCTTTTTTGAAGATGCTCGTGCCATGTAATGAAAAATAGTTGCCAACATTTCTGACAGGTCACATGATACAGTGAAACTTTTTTACCTTTAGCGATAAATGAACTCGAAACTCGCACTCCCATATTATGAAAAAATAAAATGTGTATCACTGAGGAGTTTTCACTCCTCCAAATTCACAAAGAAACCAGTAAATAAAAAACGTTGTCTGACATATTTGATGGCTGGAAGGGACTTTATCACGACTCGTGTTCGCAAAAACTATTATACATTTTGCACCTTTTGCAGATTCTAACTTCATTTCATTTCCAAATTTTGAAATACTAAATTCATTTCTATTTTTACTTTTTCTGTAACTAAATCCTTAATAAATATGTCATTTTCAAAAAAATGACCTTATTACACTATCAAATTCTTGTGGCATTTGGTGTAGTTATTGTTCGATCCGCAAGTCTCTGATCAATTTCGTCTGCACATAAAGGACTTGACTCATATCTATGCATCAAGAAGCCCATCAGTAGCTGTGTAAGTCTAAATGAGTTCAGTTTAACTTACACTATTATACATTTTGATTTCACAAAATGCCTTCTGCAATCCCCTCACAGGCATATTCTCTTATGTGAAAAATATTTTTCACTGGTTTTAATGTGATTGCATTTTAAATGTGATGACAACACAGCATTTTCAGTAATTCTAGACTAGCGACGTCTAAAACTTTGCAACTAACATCACTGTAGTATTAACTGGATTCTGTTTACGTTGTGGTACTAGGGGACTAATAATAAAACTTTAACTGGTAAAACTAACATATGCCCGGATTTCACAGGTCGTGTGACCATTTGCCAACTATTACATTGTCGTCTGTGTCGCATGTGTCGTCCATGACTTAAGCAGAATTAGGTTTAAAAAGTGCCGCGATTTAATGTAAACTAACTTTTAAAAATGTAAAGGGACCAGGCCTCGGTGTTACTCAGTTCACCTGCAGAATCTTGGTTTATGCATGAATGCGATGTAGTAAAAGAAGATAGAGTAAAACCAGAGTTGCCACGAGAGTATGGTTATTGGCAAATGTTAACCGGTAAAATACGGCCCCTTGTCAATTTACCTGAGGGTTTATTCTATTCATGTAAATATTTAAATGTCTAATCATAAAATGTGCTTTATCTAAGGATTTCGCTCCTCGTTCATTGTTACATGTGCGGTGTCATAATCCATTGAAGGACAAAAATTAAATTGTTTGCGTATACAGTTGTGGTAACTTCAACATAGCTCATGCACAGTACGTGAATTTTTTGTCTGTGTTTTACATTCATTTTTTTAAATCCATTGGTGGTTTTGTCGTACCTCTGCAGGTAAAATGACAAGAGGGTGTATTTCACCGGGTAGGCGTGACCATTTATCACTTATCAGACTGTCGTCGCTCCCTGGTTTTACTGTCTGAATGTCTTTAATTATATTCACATTGAAACGCCCACATATTTAAACGCCCATTTAAGACCTATGTATAGTGTATAAGGAAAAAGCATTGACGAATTCTTCCAGCTTGAGTCGTAAGCTGGAATCGAACAGCCGACCTCATTGATGAAAACGAGTGTATTTCTTAAAGAAACCCAATAAGCAACCTCTTGATCAAGTGTAAGGCATGCAGGTTTCCGAAACCCCAATATGCATTTCCATAAACATATAGTTGGAAACACTCAGTCCTGTTCACAGGTTAAAATCCTGTAAAACTTTTCGCACCTTGTTATCACTGTATATGTATATTTGTGTGCTGCGTACTTGACAACTTTTATACATCCGCCATTGGAAGGAGCGTATCATAATTCTTCTGTCTGTCCGTCCGTCCATATTCGTGTCCTGGCTATCACTCCAACTATTTTCTGCGTAGAGTTTTAATCTTCGGTGGACACATACACGGATGATGTGTCGCATTTGTCCACTTCCGCGGTTGTCATGGAAAATCTTGCTGATATCTACTCTATAGTTAGGCATGAACTTTGTGTGCTGCCTACACTATTCTTTCCTGTGTTTAATTTTCATTCTTAGTGGATACTTTGATACAGATGTGACGATGTGTCTTGAATAATATTTGTCCACTTTCAACGTTGCCATGGTAACCCTCTTGCCATCATCTCTACATATACTACATAAATAGATATGATTTTGTGTCTGGGGCAGAACTCCAATTGTTTTCCACGTGT
Source organism: Liolophura sinensis (assembly GCF_032854445.1). Taxonomy (NCBI): domain Eukaryota; kingdom Metazoa; phylum Mollusca; class Polyplacophora; order Chitonida; family Chitonidae; genus Liolophura; species Liolophura sinensis. Next base: position 14,462,189 of record NC_088303.1, on the reverse strand, counting down.
AGTTTTAATTTTTGGTGAATACATAGGTACAGATTAATGTTGTTTCAAACAAACAAATTTGTTCGGGCGTATGTTGTGTTCACTTGAACTCCAGTTCAGTTATGTGACGACAAGGAGTCACTTGTATGTACGTACACTGTGTCTTCTTGGGGCAAGGCCAGTCCATGCCGCGAAAGTGCTCCTGCCACTGAAGTATCATACCGCAGACACGTACCTGACAAGACAAGCCACCCAGTCACACTACACCCACCCAGTCACAATACACCCACCCAGTCACAATACACCCACCCAGTCACACTACAACCACCCCGTCACACTACACTGACACAAACCAGTCCTGCTTCCTTGCTCTTGTCTTGCCCTGCTGCTAAGCAGGGCAGCAACAAGTATCATTTATAAAGTCTTTGGTATGACTCGACCCGCGCTTAATTTCAGGTCTTCCGACTTCGAGGCTAACGCTAATCATTAAGCCACCGAAGCGGTTTATTAACAGCATGTACACTATACTGCAATCACAGGGAAATAATTACAAAACATACATCTACCAGTAATGGGCACTTGCATTATTGTCTAAAATAGTATTGTACATACATGTACAGCTGCGTTTTCATAGTATGTGAAGAGACTGGTACAAATTAATTTGCCCAAAACTATGTTTTTGTCGTTTCACTGAGAATCAAGTTGTGAGGAAAGAAATTTATTACGCCTCTCACAAGAAAAACTTTCTCTGTTCCCTTGGCTTGTTTTTTCTCTCGCGCCTTTAAATCTTCTGTAGCCTGTGAGGAAAAGTTGGCAAACAAGTTCGTTAACAACGGCCGAGTTTTAATGTCAAATGTGAATACCGTTCAACTTCAGGATGTCGCGGAAATTCATGCTGTTCTCCATAGCAGACCCGTGTAAGATCTTTACTATCTCTGCCGCAAAAAGTGGCACAATGATTTGGGCGAATTACTACTCGTAAAATAGTTTGCAGTTTAATCGTGATCACAAGGATTTTTCACAGAGTTACAAGTATTTTAATTTACTTCATAAATACTAAGAATGATTTTTTTCTCAAAGAAAACTTAGTATCTGTAAAGAAAACAGGACATAAATAAAAGGCGTTTAGCGACTGACCTGTGCAGTGAAGTGAGTGAACAGTCTCACTTGCAGATGTGACGATAGCGTCGTTCCGCTTGTCGCAGGTCTTTGTGGGAGTGGAATGTCAGAAGGCCCAAATGTATGAACGAATAGCGGGAAGCACTCATCCCGTTAGACGTCTCCGACATAGGACCAAGGGTGAACGTGACACAGAACTAAGATATCGTGTTCACTAAACTACGCCAGAGTGGAGATACAACCAGAAGAGATTTTCACAAAACCAGGTAAATCAAACAACCGTGAAAGGTATTCAGTATTAGCGAGAACTGGGTCAGACTCTCACGCATACAGCCAGTGCAGTTTGAAGGCCGAGTTTAGCAGGCGGTATGTGTTTGCGCCGATGAGAAGAAAGCTGCATATATCTTATTCGACCCTTCCCAGTCGAGCTTGTGACAACAGTGTGCAGTTCATTGTAATAGCTTAACAGGGTTGTCCCTGCATCCTGCAGAAGAAAATTGTTTTTATACTAACGGGGTATATAATGCTGATGATACTAATGTCCTAAAGTAACATAATGACTGACGAGGGTAAAGTAACGTAATGACTGACGAGGGTAAAGTAACCTATCCCCACCAACAGCCATCCTTTGGCTACTTGACATTTACTTGTTAACCAAACCTGTTTGTTGTCGCCCACAAATTTAAAAGTTGAAAATAGGGAAACTTAAGACGTGCTCATTTCAAACGGACAACCTTCACAAGAAAAGTGATACATAATACTGAAAACAACACATCAGCTGTTGGTGTTAACGAACGTGCGACTGCCATATATCCTGTTTTGATGATATGTGTAATATAAATAACACAAATTCACATATACCTGTCTATGTGATTAGCAGAAAAATGTAATTTAACATTTTTTATTACTTACTTCATTCGATTTTAATTGCTGCTGTCGCTTTATTATTCCTCTGTAATCGAAAAGCGAGCGTTAGATTCGAACACTCACACCTCAAGTGCAATGTGGTAATTTGAGAGTCTGGGCATATTTTACACAGATATTATTAAAACATTCATTTTAATGCATATTGCATGGGCTCAAGTTCAAAATGTGACAGATTAACATCACCACTATAGTTTAACAGTAAGCATTTAAATCTCATTTAAATATGTCAAAACGGGCACCATGAAATGAGCATCTGCAGCTTAATCGTGAAGTAAAACTGTTAATTCATATCGCGGTGCCTTATGCGGTGCCTTATGTCTTATGTGGCGATTCCACCATGATATACCTAACTCAATTTTAATCACAGAACTGGCGCTACCAACGTACAGCCAAGCTACGTGTCACTCAAACACAAGTAACATGTTACCTCACTTTGTAGTCGTCAGGCAAGACTGCGCCCTAACCGCTGGAGCGTTTTAACGACACGTCACCGTATTGCCGCAAGCTAGACGCCAAGCCGCAGGAATATGCACATTTTTAGTGAATGGACTACTTCCCATTGTGCATGCTGAAATATGTAATCATTCAAGCCGACAAGCCGAAAGTCCTGACTGCATGTGTTGGTGCTCATGCATGGTCGTGATTCTGTAATGACAACACCGCATTTTTTAGCAATTCTTGACCACTGACGTGTAAACCTTGCAATTATCACTGGTTTTTTAAAATAATTATGTTGAAGCCCTGATGCAGTGGTGCGACTAAGATGCTACTATTTAAGTATTTACAAGAACCGTTGGAATACAACCGTAAACCGTAAATAGATAAGGAGCAGAATGTCACCAGTCGTGTGACCATTTGCCAACTAACATGCTGTGGTCGCTACTCCGATTCTACTCTCCATTCTGCGGTCTTTTACATTACAACAGTCTGACCACACCATCATGGTGTCCACCGTTGCAAAGTATCTTCTTACTATTAGTTTTTGTCTCTTTAAATGTATACTGAGTTGTTCATAACGACCAATCAGCTGATCGAGCAACTTGCTGATGAATCAGGCCAGATATTGTACTGTACAACCTTGTTATTCCAACAATCATTTCCGCAGACAGCCAGTATATGACCATATGTGGATTTTGCGGCCTGAATGTGTCAACTCCATAAATTTTGTGATAGGTTTCCCCATTCACATACACCCATCCTATCCCATTTCCCGCCGAGTCTCATCCTCCTACGATACAGGTGAGCTTAGCTCTGAACAGTCAAATCGCACCACATTAATATCACATGTATGAAGGACTAATATTAGCATGCCTTTCTGAATTGACCTCGATTTAAGCAGGACTATTCGCGGTATAACTAATGTTTTATTTATTACTTCCAACGCCACTTGAACAAAATTTATGTCCATCTAACAACTAAGCCAAAGACCCGTATCATGTGAACAGTGACCTGGAAAGCGTCGATACAAATGACTTTGTTCAGATGAATGGCGTGTACCGACGCCGTCTTGACTTGTGTATAGAAATACTTATTGTTATGCAATATTATAAGAAAGCGTATTGACAATGGCATATCAATATACCAACCATAAAAGACTACAGTATAAAAAGTAAAACGAGAGTTGCGATGACAGTTTGATAGTTGCTTGGGGAAAGGTCACATGTAATCTGCGAACTCCGGCCTCTTCTTAATGTACGTCAGTTCGTGTTTTATTCTAACTGTTCAGATAAATGCTTATAGAGCAGCAACTTATACTCCTTAGCTCAGTGGCTTATTTTATATTAATTGCATTTTATTGGATATCACAGAATTAGAGAAGTGAATACCGTAGGACATATTTGCCTTTTAAATAGCTGTATAATTTCGCAATAACGCGCCCTGCATATTTAATAAAAAGTGAATAAAATCTTGTCTACTCAAGAAAGATTTCCGAACTTACCTTAAAATATCTAAATTCAAACAGAAGGCTGGTGCATGTGTTTCTACATCTTAAGTATTATGACGTGCCTGCTGCACACTGTGAGTTCCTTTAGTTCATACACCACTGTTTTGTCGTGAAATGAGAAGGCATAATAGTGTTGTAAAGTATTTGCCTTGTTACACGCTCGTGTTAAACTAGTCACATGGCTACATCGCTGCCTTGCCACATTATGTCCTACATATCGTTACAAATAACTCACTGTTTTTCTGCGAGGTATATCTGGCAAATCGCTGATGGTTTTTTACACCTGTGTATTTATAACTACACACGTGCCAAACAGGTAAATCTTGCCCGGGAATATGATAACCAGAACAGACACTCCTTCTACACATGTAAATTTGGGATATTTTTAACGTTTTGAAAGATGTTTTCAACAGTCTTCTCTATGCTGTACGTTTTTAGTTATATTCATTGTCCTGTACATTACAGATGTAAGTTTGTTTAGCGTAAAGTATCAAATCATTCTCCAAGGAAAACATTTAGAAATGAAGGTTAGACTATGTATGCAAATTTTTGCGGAAATAAAATTATAACTTTAACTAACATATAGGGCTAAACATATTGAACTAGAGTATGTTTTTAAATTAAAACGATATCAATAATTGAGTCTTTGAATAGATTGACATATAGGTTTTCGTCGGTATTTGATCCATGTATCTTTTCTTACGGGCTGTTAGTAATGTTCATTTTGCAGTAAGAGCTTCTACAATATATTTATAGGTTCGTCTCAGAGGAGCTCAACATCCGAGCGATTAATATGGCAGCGATAATATTTCGGCAGAAAAAATGGAGGTACTGGTTTAAGATTCTGGATGTGAACAGTGATTTACTCCTCACAGTGGACGACTGGAATAAAGTGGCCGATGAATTTATCGAAGGGCACCAGCTTCAAGGATCGGCTGCTGTTAAGGCACGGTCTGCAATGTTGGATTGGGGGACGCTAGTGTTCGGGCTAGGGTTAGACGGTGTGGAAGAAGTCACAGAAGAGCTGTTCGTGCGCACGTTGGCTAAATTCTACCAGCAGAATCCCAAATACGCCGAGGAGGTCGTGGGCGAGATTTATCAGAAACTCATTGACATTTCTGATCAGGACAAAGACGGCTACATCACCGAGCAAGAATTCGTCATCATGAACAAGGCTTTTGGTTTCGACGAAGCGTCGTCTAAGAAGCTGTACCAGTATATCGGCCCACCGGAGGACGCCCGTGGTATTGAGAAGGAAACCATGGTAGATTTCTGGGTGGAATTCGTCACTGGTCAAGATCAAAACATTTTCCATCGAATAGTTTGTCTCGTTGACGGATTGGATTAATGAACTCTAGTGTTATCATACCCGATATCTGTTATTTTAACGAAGTCGTATTAGCTTAAATTATCATTGTAGCCAGTTATAACATTCACACTAGAGACAGTTTTTTTTGGCAAAAAGCTAACTTTCCTGTGTATCGTAGTAAAGCCGAAGCTGATGTAATCCTTTGCATGCATACATCCCGGACGTCATATTGGCGGACTTTGTTTAAACTCTGCACTATCCTGTAAGGTGCATGGTTATTACTTTGCATTCTTAAGGCGAGAACTTTCTACATATGTGAATTTATTTACACTCTATTTATTTACACCTTTGAAGTTTTACCCCATAATTATGAACATTCACGATCATTTCGATCATGTTAAGTACAAATACTTGCCTAGGGTAGCCTGTCAGTTAATAATTTTCGGTTCGTTTGGAAGGGTGTGCAATTTGATTGTTTCAAAAAGATGTTACGAGATATTTTTGTTATGGTTGATAGCTGCTGAATTATTGATGTAGAACTCGTCTGAAGGCAAGAAAAGTCATTCACTGGTACACTTTCGGGCGTACGCACACGATTGTAACTTCGAAATTTACACTCACCTTTCAGTTGTCCATTGTCCAAGCGGCGTATTTTATATTTACCATCGATTGTAATATGAGCTGTAATGTTTACAATCGATTGTAGCTCTGGTTAGATGTGTATAAGCTTGGTGACTTTTTAACATCATGCTATTGCTGTATTTATTTGCTCGCACTGGAAATTTGATGAAATAATAAAACATCTTTACTCCATTTGGTTTCTATATTTGCATATTTGTGGGACTTACGTCTAAACTTTTTATTCAGGGGCATCATGTATCCTATGTTCGAGGGCATTATATAGGGTTTTAACAGCAAATCTAAACTAGTGACGTGTAAAAATGTAAGGGTACCACTATCGGCTCTTACAGCGTAAAAATCCAGATGGAGTATTCCGGCTTCCAAAGGCGAGTCAGTCCACGTACATATAGAATCCACAGTTAAGATGAATTCCTCAATCTACGGATGACAGTCCGATAAGCGGTTTACTCCCCAACTACCTGTCAATGTGTAACTCCTCAGGGCGGACAGGCATGATGCCAAACTGTCGATGTATGTTTCCTCGGAAATATGCACAAAGTCACTTTCAGGGCAAACTGGGATGAAATGTACGCAACGGCACAAGAGACAATGAGCGATACAAGCTCCAAAATAACGTCTCCAAAAATAGCAGGTGTCGAAACACAAGCTCACAAGGTGCTCTGTACTGGAAATGGACTACAAATGACGAATGTTGAATGGCGTGAAGCCGAAATCTCCAAACCCAGCAAAATCCTTCACAGTGAATGACAGTAAATGTGACTGCTCTCAAATGGACTTGAATAAATGACTGCTTTCAAGTGGACTTGATTAAATGATTGCGAGCTCAACAACTCCATCGCTCATATTTATAGACTAACGTAAAGAAAATTTTTGATGATTTGAACTTGAACATGTTTACAACACCAATACATATTTCCAGAATGTACACTCTATTTACAATGACACTAAACTCATGAACACCGAAGCCTCGAAAATGTTGGACTGAATTACAGTGCAGGCTATAACGTAAACAAATCGGAAAATGTAAGTCAGACACTGACAAATACAAAAACTATAATACAACGTATGCAGACGGGGTTCGTTACAAAGAATTTGAAATTAACACCACTGCATAAGACATGATGGTAGGGGGTGTAAGTTGGTACTCGTTAACCATTGAACAGATCAGTTTGTATGATATAAAACCCTGAGGTAAATCAGGCCGGCGGATTTCATCGTTTAGGTGTCGTCATTTGCCTACTATCACACTGTCGTCGCTGCTCTGGCTTTGCTCTTCATGTTTTAATCTTCGCAGATGTAGTTTCAACGATTATTAGTAAGGCCACGACAGTGTCAGATTTTAAGACAGTTTTGATGTATGTGGCCATCTCAAAGGTGTGTTTACAAGGTACAACTTGTTTTTCGAACGTTGCAACATTCAACAAAATCAACCTCTGATCCATTTTAGTTGAAATGGCATTTGACGAGTCGGCACGACGAATTGGGCAGCGTCGCGACTCCAGACATATCTAGTTTTAGCATCATGGGGAAGATTCGCGTATGCCATGGAATGGTGCCTCGTCCAATCTCAATGCAAGGCAGTGTAGCTGTTGAGCTTCAACCGAAACGGCTAACCTTTTGGTAATAATTGATGACTTGACCCTGGTTGGACAAACAATTTCTCACCACATTATCATACCTAATTATCCTGTATGTGGTGGTTTGTCAAATAGTGCTGACGGATCCAGCACGAATATGGCTCGTCATATGGCAAATATGAATTAGTTTCACAAGTGACGGTGAATGTGGCCAACCATGCTTGACAAATCTTGGTGATTACTTCGTTTCCTCCACCCGTTTGAGGTCGTGAAAGAATATTCTTGATGGTTAGCACAAATAATTAATCAGTTAAGGCAATGAAACGTTCGAGTTCTACGATGATATATCAAGAGCAATACTGACAAAGCGATATTATTCAACCTGCCACTTTACTAATTAGTACCGCTTTGTTTCCGACAAAAAAAACACGTAGCAAGCATTGTAAAAATACGTTATAAACGTCATATGTATTTTTGCACACACATACGTTATATGTATTTTTGTACGGGCTTGCCTAAAACATCGATTCACCTCGTTCTGCACATAGCCTGATAGATCGGATATTTCCATATTAACGTTGCGTCTGGTAGTTCTAATCAGGGTGCCTTGTATTTAATAAACGTTTAGAGGTGGATCACATTTTCGAAACTTTTTGAAGCCACTTGTGCCTTAAATCACCAGAAGAACGCTCACTTTCGCTTTTCCCGTTGTTACGTTTTCCTGAATAAAAAACATTAACAGTCGGTTTTTGTCAAAATATGTGTAAAAATCCACTCTGCCTCTTATTTTTAAGTCCCAGACACTCAGGCGTCAGACGACACGCGAGTATAGTAGTTCTTGTTGGAGGACTCTGAACAACAACACGAAAACTTACATTCCTTACCACGCGTAAACACGCCAAAAATGGCATAGCACTTGGAAATTAAAGAAAAGTTTAGAGTGTTCCATAGATAGATTGGTTCTGTGCGTCGAAACAGACATTCGTAGTGACAATTGCAATCAAAGCGCAACTGATATACATACTTTGATTATCGACAACCTACATACTATTATGGTACACGGTTTGATTACTGATTTCTTTAATTCACCTAGCACATTTCTGCATCTTTCCATCATCATTTAAAAGTGTTGACTGCATCTCTTTGCATGAATTATTTCTATACCTTTTGATTTTCCTAATTCTTTGGTGATTTGTATTAAAAGCCAACTTTGATTTACTTCTGGTATACACATGTCTGTTCATACAACTTAATTTATTAATTTGTACTGTTTATAAGGGTTATTTTTATGGGGTGTTTCATTCTTCATTGAATTACCGAAATGGACCCGGGTTAAGCTGAATTTGGTATAGTGGTGGAGCACCAGAGATTCTGAACGATCTATTCATAGTTACTTACAAGATAATTATACTCAGTGTAAAACTTAAGAAACTTAGATGAACGCGTTTGATGGAATAACCTGACACACTAGTCTTTGCAGTAGTAATTTGTGACGTTAACTGAAGTCGTCACACAACACACAGGCTCTGACAAAGGCGAGATATGCACACCCCACATGCAGGACACTTCCATTGCTATCCAAGTAAAAATAATTTAAACAGAGATAATTCTGACAGTAAATTTTACTTTTACCTATATCTGCACAAGAATGATCAAGGTATGCCGTCACGCGTGCATATGACAATAGACATAATTTCAATTTTAAAAAGTGTATGTTATCCATATTTGGCTAGTAATACACTTAAAGAATCGTGCATATACATATCTCGCCTTGCAGCATTTGCCAAGTGTTGTGTAACATGTAACGATTTCAATTTACCTGAAGATCTTGACTCACCTACTGTGTCAAGAAATGTTCACTGCAAAATTTTCTCTTATTGGCAAATATTGACAGGATCTATGACATAGATGTTTCTAATACCGCTTAAACAATAATTAGGGAATGGCTAAACATCTATGTTTATTACAGCATTATGGGCATTTTAAAAAGTTTCCATAAAAGCGCGACTGGAACCTGTCTTTGTTTAAGACCTAAAAAATATCCATCGACTACGAGATAAAAATTTGAATTGGGTGTCATGTCTTGAACATTGAATGTTTTTGTCTTACATATGTTAGTTACATGTTTTCTCTTATATATTCCTTTGCGAACTGGTGTTGTTTTGAAAATGGATTTTAGTCTCAACGGTGCAAGTCTTTCATTACGTTGTGTCCACGAGTGGTATGTGATTGTCGAATTTGGCGCTTTGATCCATAACCATAAAACTAAAATTCTTCATTCCGTAATAGCATTTAATTCAAATCCAGCATACATAATATAAAATTGATTAAACTGTTTTACTTTTAATATCATTAGTCATGTTAATAATAGTAACTTGATGTTTTTTGTTGATCACGTAAAACACGACATTATAAATACTAAACACCAAAGCCTTTTACAAAAACATTGTTACCCTAGTTACTGTTCTTGTTGATTGATGGATAACTAGAATTACAAGCGCAAATTTTATGATAAAATTCTTTACCTCTAAGTAAAACGGGAATAATGCATTTCTTTATGAATCTGTGTGTCGAAACAGGTGTTCATACAACAACCCTCAAAGAAAATGGACGTTGCAGGTCAGTACTCTCAAGACCAATTCCTAAAATGATGTTGAACACCAACCACCAAAGAACAAAGAAATTTTGACGGAATCTTGCAAAGAAAAGTAGTCAACAGTTTTAGGTGATGTTGGAAAGACATAAGGTATGTCGAGGTGAATGAGTGAAATCGGTAATCAGATCGCTTAACAGGCTGGTATATAAGTTGTTGATAATAAAATAATGTGTTTCAATTATGCTTTGATTGCAAATATTCATATTCCTAACGGGGTGATATAATTCAACATGATCAATAGGCATTATTAATCGGAGACGGTTAATCGGAAATAGCAGAAGTTGTCAATAATAAGATATATATTTCATAGTGCGCTTTGATTGCACTTCTCTTGACTGATGAAGGGGAGATAAACCAGTAAACCTATACCATAGGACCATAGCACAGAGAGAAAAGCCTGAGTAGCGACGACAGTGTGATAATTGACAAGAGGCGGGATTTCACGGTTACATTGTGACCACTTGTCCCTTATCACACTGTCGTCCCCTCTCTGGTTTTACTATTTACGCCATACGTTTTTTATTGTATTATCTTGTCAGTTTACCTCAGTTTGGGTATCATTCTAACTTTTCGTATAAATGCTTAACTATTTTCAAATTAGAACGCCCTGAAAACGGGTTTATTGACCTAACAATTGAAGCTTGAGAAACACAGTGAGGACGCTACAGAATGAAGGCGTAGATAAAAAAAAAACCTTCACTTCCCCAGAAAGATAACGTTTTGATGTGTCTAGGGGGGCGTGTGATTTGCTTCCATTTCTGCATTTACATGAACAATTAGAATAAAACCGTAACTGAGGTAAACTAACAAGAGACCGTATTTCACCGGTTACGTGTGACCATTTGCCAGCTATCACACTGTCGTCGCTGCTCTGGTTTTACTCTCTCTATGCTGTACGTCTCTAATTATATTTCTCATATTGGTCGTGTCTGACTCTTCACCATGGTCACATCTCACTTCATCCCTTATCTGCCTCTCTCCAGATGTGAAGAATATATGGTGGACAAGATGTCACCATGGGTGGGGGGGGGGACCGAAGTTGGGTAATGTGAGGTTATGATCATATTTTATTTCTCTTCAATAATTTTCCACTGTTGAAAATATTACGTCATTGTTTAGAGGAATATTATTTATAGATGACGACGTTCAGTTCTGTTATCTTATACACCACCTTAAATTGCTATACTACATTTAATTTAACTGATATTTCCTGTGTGTCAGTTTATATATACATATATTTATTTATTTATTTATTTCATTGGTGTTTTACGCCGTACTCAAGAATATTTCACTTACACGATGGCGGTCAGCATTATGGTGGGTGGAAACCGGGCAGAGCCCGGGGGAAACCCACGACCATCCGCAGGTTGCTTGCAGACCTTCCCACGTACGGCCGGAGAGGAAGCCAGCATGAGCTGGACTTGAACTCACATGGACCGCATTGGTGAAAGACTCCTGGGTCATTACGCTGCGCTAGCGCGCAAACCAACTGAGCCACGGAGGCCCCTGTGTCAGTTTATAAACCAGATGTGAGTGAAATTGAGGATTCTGACAGGGACTGGAATTCTTCTGCTGATGATTTGTCCTATCGTTGTCCTAAGTGAATGATACAAAGAGGGTTCAAGCCTTTCTGTATTTTCTTTGCTTTAATCAGATGAAATTAAGACAAACGCAAAAACCCTCTTTCTTCCCCCATGTACAAGAAGAATTTATGTTTCACATGAGCTATTTTATCATAATTCCTAAAACGCTGTAATGAATCGTAAAGATAGCTATTATTGTCATTTTATGATATCGAAGTTTCAGCCCCCAAATTTCAGATTTAAAAGGAAATCTGTAGTGGAGAGGCTTACCAAACAAATGTAGATATTTATTCAGGTAGTCTATTACTACGGTTTATTGTTCCACCTGTTAAGTGTCTGGTCCCAAAAGCCGTGAATTCTTACAATTTCATAAAGCTGGCCACTGTGAAACGATGGAACGCGATGCAGTAATAAAATAATAATATAAAAATAAAATACAGCAGAGAGTAAAACGTGAGTAGCGACGAGTGGAAAAATGGGTAAACGATCAAACGTGACTGGTGAAAAGCGACCGTCTGTCAGTTTACTTCAGTTCTAGCAGTTTGGGTAAATGCTTCAGTAACAGGAAATCAACACACCACCTCGCACCTTGGATAAAAAGAATGCAATGATGTAAGGCAGGCACCGTCTCGGTCCTTTGCCTTGTATTTGTGGACTGCTTGACATCCACAAGACTTACTCCTGACATCCTTAAAACCTTATCAGACGGTGTTAATCCCAGATAACAAAAAGACAAACTGATTCCTGATATGTCGTTGTGTATTGCAATTGATTGTTGGAGGCCCACTTCTTCACCACTTTTGTCACCTAAACTGAAATCTCAAAGTATTTTTCGATTTTGTACAATGACATTTCATTCCGAAATCTAGGCGTCAAGGGAGATTCGTATACCAGCCGTCAAGTAAAACGGACAGCCTGGGTCTATAATCGCAAGACCAATTTCCAAAACAACACTCAACACAAATCAAAAGTGACCTAATGAAGTATGTAAGTTGTAAATACTCAAAACAAGTACCTCAGTTGCATTTGATTTTGATTGCAACTGTTCGTATATCCAACGTGGTGGTATAATTCAACACGATGAATACAAAGTCCCAAGCTCCAGGTTACGCGGAATTCGGCACAAGTATCAAGCTGTCGTCCAGATATTCTGGACACTGTCTATACTTACTCACTATAAAGGTTGAGAGAATTAGAGTGAAAGCGTTTCCTGTTATGTTCTTGATACACTAGTTTTTGCTGTAATAACTTGTGACGTAGACTGAAATGGTCTTACAGGCTGATGGGAGTCACTAAATGGTTGAGGTGCTTGTGCACACCGGGCTTTAGCTAAATCCAAGCTGCAGACTAGATATCGAGATTTCTATGGCTCCATTGTCTTCATGGTAACAATCAGAGGTCGGCATCATAATGTAGAACGGTTTATTTATTTATTTGATTTGGTGTTTTCGCCGTACTTAAGAATATTTTATTTATACGACTGCAACCAACATTATGGTGGGAGGAAACTGGGCAGAGCCCCGGGGGAAAACCGCGACCATCTGCAGGTTGCTGCCAGACCTTCCCACGTATGGCTAGAGAGGAAGCCACGGAGCCACGGAGGCCCCCTAGAAGGGTTTAGCAGAATCTGCAGACTAAAATCTGGGCGTATCCGGTGCACGGAGAAGACTGATAGTTGGTTTGCTCCTATATGGCTCAGACGACCTTCCTTTAAACGAAAATACTCCTAAACTATGTATAATTTTGCTTCGTTCTGAGTGGCTAGGTGTTTACTGCATACCAAAATAAGACCGATAATGGCATCCATTTTATTCTCATTGGCCCTAGGCGTTGTTTTCGCAGTAGACAATCTACGCCATACCACGGAAAGTTGAATGCTACCTTAGTGAACTGAGGCATTTACACTCATTTGAATGAAATCCATTCTAGATGAAATACAGTTATTTTAACGGGGATGGGGTTGACCTCCTGATCCAGAAAAAAGTCCAGCTCGATGACTCATCAGGGAGATGGTGTACAGGAGCTACCTGTTGGCATCGTGTAACTCATTTCAGAAACAACACTACCGCTGTCACACAACAACCCAAGACTCGATGATAACGTCCACACAAAACACGTAATTCGCACTTTAGACATTCGGTATGTTATACGTCTATAATAATTATAGTGTTGATAACAAGCGTTGTCCCGGAGAAGTTTCCTTTGAAATAATATATTCAATTACCAAATTATATATCATTGTTTCATACTGATTCAGATTCATTAAACTGTTATGGACTGTCCTCCTTGTAGGTATATATATATGTGGCCTATCCTTCTTGTGGGTATATATGTGTGGCCTATCCTCCTTGTAGGTATGCATGTGTGGCCTATCCTCCTTGTGGGTATATATGTGTGTCCTATCCTTCTTGTAGGCAAGTATGTGTGCCCTATCCTTCTTGTGGGTATATATGTGTGACCTATCCTCCTTGTAGGTATGCATGTGTGGCCTATCTTCCTTGTGGGTATATATGTGTGGCCTATCCTCCTTGTGGGTATATATGTGTGGCCTATCCTCCTTGTGGGTATGCATGTGTGGCCTATCTTCCTTGTGGGTATATATGTGTGGCCTATCCTTCTTGTAGGCAAGTATGTGTGCCCTATCCTTCTTGTAGGCAAGTATGTGTGCCCTATCCTTCTTGTGGGTATATATGTGTGGCCTATCCTCCTTGTGTGTATGCATGTGTGGCCTATCCTTCTTGTGGGTATATATGTGTGTCCTATCCTTCTTGTAGGCAAGTATGTGTGTCCTATCCTTCTTGTGGGTATATATGTGTGACCTATCCTCCTTGTAGGTATGCATGTGTGGCCTATCTTCCTTGTGGGTATATATGTGTGGCCTATCCTTCTTGTGGGTATATATGTGTGGCCTATCCTCCTTGTAGGTATGCATGTGTGGCCTATCCTCCTTATGGGTATATATGTGTGTCCTATCCTTCTTGTAGGCAAGTATTTGTGGCCTCTCCTCCTTGTGGGTATATATGTGTGGCCTATCCTTCTTGTGGGTATATATGTGTGGCATATCCTTCTTGTAGGCATATATGTGTGGCTATCCTCCTTGTAGGCATATATGTGTCGTCTATCTTCCTTGTGGGTATATATGTGTGGCCTATCCTCCTTGTAGGTATATATATGAAATCAAAACTTCGAATTCAGCTCTTCCTGGTTTGTCTACAGCCTAAATCAGGAGTTTTTTATTATTGTTTCTGTTACAGGAGTTCCCTAAAGACAAGGCCACATACCGGCAGTTCCTCATCGGGCCGGTGGGGAAAAAAAAGTTCTGAGCATCCCAGAATCAGCCTTAAGCGAAAGCCCCCTATTTTGATGGAATAACCTTGACACACTATTTTTGCTGTAGTAACTTATGATGTTGACTGAAATCGTCCACACAACACGCATGATCTAACAAAAAGCTTCGGTATATTGCTGTTCAAGTAAGGATAATTTACTATATCAAAATTGAAACTATCCCTCATGTAAAGTCTGCGAGAGAGGAAAGCGCTCTGGTCTTTGTACAAATATAGTTCCAGATAAGATGTAGGCCTACCATTTGGAGAGCCTGCGGTTTCCTTTAAATTCAGCGAAGGTGGGTAAATATCTTTCACAGGCTTAGCTGCATATAGATTGTTTAAAGCCAGTAGATCATCAATATACCTTTTAGTGAATGAGGCAGATCGGGCCTGGTGAGGATTACTTCTTAACAGTTTCCACATGTATTCTTTTTTTCATATCATATTCATAAATACCTATATACTGTTGATATACGGTTTGCGCGAATTTCACATAGATGTTATTCGTGAGAAACTCAAGCAACTCAATGAACATTGAAACATCCCATGAAAGGTAACCTTTGTATGTTGCCTTTGACGATGTTGCCTCAGTTAATGTTTGCCATTGTTCTAATCTACACAAAAGGGAAATGTTTAGACGAGCCACAGAAGACTGACAATTTAATTCAAACATGTGGCTCTGTTACTTCGGCATCATCGATTTTACACAAATTTCACCATGGCATACGCCTATATTGTAATATTGATAATTGCCCTAAATGATTAAAAACTGTGAAAACATATCTAACACATACTGAAACTAAAACATCGTTGATTTTATGACAGATGCATGTCTTTACAGTACCCAGCCAACAGTATTGAATGAGACAGAAAATACAATTCCTGATTATCTTGTAAATGAAGAAAGTGAAAATCATGTTAATGACGAGAAACTCAGAAAGTTGGATTATTCATGCCATTTAGTCATCTTTTTCTTCACATTATGGGAGTTTAAAAACTTACCATTAAATGCATGTAGTGATAGTCGAAGAAATCAGAAAGGACCTGGTGCGGTAAAGAGGAGAATCGGCCCCACAGAGGTTTGAGAAGAAAACGCAAATTTCAAAATCCCAGAACAATTCTGTACATTTCCGCATCAGATGTATAAAACTTGGTCGAAGTGCCTCAGAAAGTGACATAGCGAAGAGGTGGTTGTTAGTAATAGCTAACGAAAATTGCAATATTGATGAAAACCCCAACTTTTGGTTGAAATGCAGCGCTGTGTTTTTATTTTGCAGTATGAAAATCGACATGAACAAGACAAATATTTTTACTGAAACCTTCACCTATGTTTTTCTATGTGATGTCAAAGTTCCGTTTTGATTAAATTTCGTCGCCATAAATTTAAAACGCGTATATCTGCCGCAGTCGAGAAGCCTTCCCTTACAGCACAGTGAATTATCGAAGTCATTGTGAAGAACAGGTGGTTTCTTGAGAAATAGTTCTAATCCTTGTGGGTTCCTCTCGCAAGAGGGATAGTTTCACATTGTACACTATCCTTACTCGGACAGCAATATACCGTAGGGTCCTGCATATCTCACCTAGTAGCATTTGTTAGATCAAGTTTTACAATGAGTATAATTCTCTTGTGAGAAAATATGGACAGAGCGTCCAGAATCTGTGGCACTCCGCTTCATGATTACGTCTAATTCCGCTGATCCCGGGGCTAGGGGCTGTATATTCATCGTGTTGAATTAGATTGTTGAATTGCCACGTTGGATTTATGAACAGTTGCAGTCAAAGCGCAAATGAGATACACATTCTGTTATCGACAACTGATATTCTAGCATTGTACACGATTTGAATACAGATTTCACTCAGTCGCCTGGAACGTATCTTGCGTCTTTTCAACATCACTGAAAACTGTTGACTGCTTCTCTTTGCATTTTCGTGCTTTATATACTCAGTTCTTTGGTGGTGTGTCTTATACATCGTTTTTGGCCATTGGCCATGCGATTATCGAATGTCTCTTTCGACGCATAGATTCAACAGATTCTCAGCTGTCATTCCAGATGGTCAGATATTTACTCTCTCCCATAATCCTGCTTGGTTGTTGAACAATGTATTGACAATATCTTGTAACTGTGCTGACTTATGATTTTATTTTACTAAGCCTGGCCCATTTTACAAGGAATACATTTTATTAGAACAAAGAACAGATTCAACGAAAGAAGGTGTCATGGTTGAGTTTGCTGAATACTAGTGTCAGCAATCCAACCATATCTGGGTGGAAATAACAAAGTTGACTGACACAGAAGGGATTCTCGAGGTTCCTCAGTTTTTTAGCATGCCACACAGCAGTGCCCCTTGTCAAAGAATTTTTCTGTGGGTTCGAAAAACAAAACTCATCAAAGAGCATCTTTGAGTAGTGATACTTTGTATGCATCGATAATGTTGAAGTCCCAATTTGGAGTCATCACAACAAAGGTTAAGGTGATGGGCAAGTGCAGAAATGAAGTCAGCGCACTATAAGATTCCACCACAGCGTCTCTTGCAGAGTAGAGTTTTAAAGATCCGCTGACACAGACACAATTTGGAATCGCTGTGTTATGTTATATTCAGGAAAATGTAAGACGTACACAATGTTATTACAAATTCAAGACTTATTCTCAGACTACCCTTTTTATTGCTAAATCATTTTTAAGCTCAAAAATATTTATTTTTTGAAAGCTCAGAAGCGTGGTACTGTGCGCTCTGCGATTGAGTGCCTGTATTTGATTTTTGCAATCTTTTTCCTAAAAATCGTTTGCAGCTAACAATATACAAAGGATATTCAGTCAGAGGGTCTTTAATAGACACCAAGAATTGAAGACGTTTATTTTAAAAACTGCGTATTATAGTTATAATTTGTGTAAAAATGCTCATGATTTTGTATTGCTTGAATTTGTCTTTTCATAACAAAACAAACTTTACCAACAATCTTTATTTTTGGGGAATTTTGTTATGTTTCACTGTTGTTTTTATCTATTCAAAGATTTTCAATACCTGATAGCTGAACACTAGGATTTTGTACACATGAAAGTCCCGCTTGTACACATGAACTCAAGTGTTTGAACACCTGTAGTTCACTGTAAGTAGGCAGTTTCTGCTGATTCTAGAGGCGATGAATTCGAATGGTCTGGCATGGAGAGAGTAACCACTCGTAACCCATGAAGAGGCATTCAAGGTCACAAGACGTTTCCAAAAACAAAACTGAAAGGTTCTATCAACATTTCAGAAGAGGTTCTTGGTCAACAACATTCGGCGGTACTTTTAACCACTTGATCGCATCAATGACATCTTTCCATTCATGTTTGATGAAACCTATCTAATAACAAGCAAATGTTTATTCAGATAGTGGTAAGATTCCCACTCTTTCTTCATGTAGGGGTGGCCTATTTATTAATATTATTGAAACACATCATCACTGAAAATATGTTTTTAGGGTTACGGCTAGACGTGTTTCGTTAATATCCATGAATAGGCCATACCTTACCTAAAGAAGGAGCTAGATCACTACCGCGACCGTTTTTTCACTGGTATGTCGGGCCTCTAGACAATCGATATTGAGGTAAATCACAAATTTGATGTGCTTTTTACTTAATAAATGTCTCGTGGTGCTAGATAAACCCCGAATTCATGTTTGTTTTGTTCTTCTGAAATATGTGGAAAAAACTTTGTTTCCATGTCTCTTTTCACGGGTCCGTAGAAATTCTTAAGAAGAGAACATTACTTTTCTAGACCATTAAAGACAAAGAAAACTCTAAAATGAGGTATACATAACAGAAAAGACGGTTAAATACTTCCAGTTAAATAGTTCTATTTATATTTTTAGGCTTCCAACTGATTAAAATAGTTCTAACCTGTCAGCTTCCATGGTTGTAGTGACTTAGAGGGTATCAGTGACGTCAGATCCATAGTTTTGTCTTTTAAATATTTTTTTTCACGGTCCATTCAGCGAATGTATTCATAGATCTATGTGTATATTAAGTACGATGAAACAAGCGGTGTATGCGTGTTAAGTAACAAAAACTTGATGCGACGTCACTGGTCCGAAAATTGTCTGAAAAGATAATCGTAGAATCCAAATTTCCAAATGCATTTTTCTAGATTGAAAGCATGCTAAAAAATAAATCAAACTATACTTATGGACAGTTTCCAATGGGTTTTCATGTGACTTAGTCTTCACGTTAGTGTTTTCTTTGCCTTTAATCTTAAGTCTTTAAAAATGACTCGATCTGACACCTAATTTCATAACACAGTGGAAGCTTGGATTTGTTTGATGTTTATCGATTACTTCATAAAAATGGTTTATTGTTGTTTCATTCCGTTGACAACAGTTGTTTTGCAATTAGGAAATACTGTCTATACCTCATTCATGGTGCATAGCAGCGGTGGTAGAGGTGGTACATCCGGTTTAGATTTATTCTATTAAAAGTTAAATAGTGCTTTTACACCATATAGTGTTGTACAGACTTTTATGACGGAGGGAAAAATACTATATTACGCTGTAACCGACCGACAGCGGACATTTAACCACGTCCACAAGACAGTTATCCACGCCAACAAGATGAATTTTACTAGTCGTGTCTCCGGCTGGAATACGAATGTCTTGTTTCGACGCCTAGATCCAGACCTTTATTTCGGCATCAGATTTTGGCACACGAAGGGGTACAAAGGAAACCCCATGTCGTTGGCAATAGAAATTATTTCCCACACTATCATAAGATACAGTCCAGAGACAAAATACTTAGCCTTTTCCCCCCGATGGAAAAGTCTGCATGGATGTAGAATTTCCATTCTGAAATTGTGATCTAAATGTAAACGATCCAAGACACTTGCTGCTGGAAGAAACATACTATGTTTATGATTATAGGGTAAACGCGACTGATATTCATGAGTGGAATGAAATCATGATAAAAAAGATTCGAAAAACTGTAATGTGTAATTAACGTTAAACTAATTGGTTCTGTTTTGGCTATAGTAGTTTGTTTTAGTTCTCTGGGACTTGCAATTTATGACATTTTTGTTTCAATTCATTAAAACAGTTCATACAAATGCCTCAAGCTCATGTTATTCTCATGCTGGAAGTTTCAGGTACACACATGCTGTAAGTAATCCACACTGACAATTATGCCTTCCAACGCCTGTACTTAATCCTGTGATATACATGCACATAACCGGTCTTGATCCCTCCAAGTGACCCGCGCCCTTTCCACTCCACCCCTTGGCTTCACATATCTTTAACTTGAACACTGTGTATACAGATTGATATTTACACAGTGACTATTTGCCCCAGATGATGCGAAGGTCGGGGGATATCTCACCTACACATGGCCATGCGAAAAACAGTCCCATCTGGTTCAGGCAGCTTATAAATATAGCCGCTAATCCCATCCAGCATGAGTGCCTTATCAAAGATACTCCAGCATACATACAGGGTCACATTCTCATTTGCCTTCAGGTTATCGAAACAAGGACAGTGTGTTCGAATTACGTAGACAGTGTTGAAGAAAACTGTTAAAATATCCCGATGAGACAAATCTCCTGAGAGGCGTCCAGCTGCGTGACCCAAGAAAGAATTGGATACGTCGAGTGGTGACAGGAAAATAACGATATGATTCCTTAACTCTTAGCCAGGTGTGAACTAAAATACGATTATGGCGGTCACAGAAGTAGAGTACAGACTGGATAAAGGTATGTAGTCCAAACTAATAGAAAATTACACGCTCCCTAGCACCATGGCTTAGAATTAGGTAAAAAAAAATTCGGAGATGTTAAATGTAATTTATTACACGTCACTGGTCTAGAATTACTCAAAGTGTTGTGTTGTCATCTCATTTAACGTACAATAACACTAAAAAGGGACCAGACCTCGGGGATGCTTAGTCCACCAGCAGAATCTTGGTTTACGCAGGAATACAATATAACGAAGACGTACAGCATAGAGAGAAAAACCAGAGCAGCGACGACAGTGTGATAGCCGACAAATGGTCACCGTGAGCGGTGAAGTACGGCCTCTTGTCAATTTACTTCAGTCCGGGTTGTACTCTAACTGTTTATATAAATGCTTCAATAATAGCAAATTACACGACCGGTAGCACCAGGGCTTAAGCAGAATTAGTTGGGAAAAAATGCGGTGATGTCAGTTGTAATTTATTATCACATGCTATCACATTTAACATACAATAACATTTATAACAATACAAATGGACCAGCCCTTCGCGGCATTCTGCCCAGGAAATACTGAGTGGTGGCCACCAGTTTCTGAATGAGTAAATGAGTAAACGAGTAAATGCAACTGCACCAGGTGACTGAAATGGTAACAAATATTGAGGTTTTACGGTGGGCTTTTTATACCTTTTTTGATAACAAGTTTCAGCAGTCACGTCACTGACTGCTTTAAACCTGAAAAGACAATCGCTGCTCTAGTTTTACTTTCTATGCTGTTTTCTTTTATATTTTCGCATTAAATATGATATAGCTTTGCCACCTAGGATATATTCATAATAATTGAAGACCTAGAACAGTGATTTCTTCAAATGTGCACTTAGCCCTTTTCATTGGGTAAACTGTCTGAGATGAGTGGTCCGAAACTCACCAAGCAAATACGGGATGGCTGTGCAGAATGTCAGATCACTAACAAGCTTGTGTTACTTCTTGCCAACATTCCTTATACGGGGATATAATATAGCCGTATGAAATGTTAGGATCAAACGCAGGGCTAATTCTGTTTCAGGATGGTTTCTTATCTGACAACACCAGACCCCCATTGAAAACATATTATCATCCACATCGCCTATGCATACAGTTGGGCAGTCGCTAATTCAGACAGATATAAAGCGTTCTGTCCAAATGTTTCAAGTTAAAAGTTAAGCTCAGCCATCCAATTATATCATGACCATTCCAAGGATAGACGTTCTGGTAAATCGCTGTGTTTTTCCGACAGTCAGCCTGGTGCTGATAATGGAAAAGCTGATAGCGAAAATGCAATTGAAGTCCTTTTTTAATTCATCAGAAATAGAATCGATAGCGCACACCTAATTTGATTCGAAAGATACATTCTGAAAAATATGAGTTAGATCTAACGTTAATCATTTTTCACCTCACCAGTTATGGGTAGTACACACCTTTTTTGGCGTGCCAACCTTTTTCGGTTTGCAAGTTACTAGTAAATATTAGCAAGCTATATAAACCCTACGGGTATTCTACTCAAAGCATTGAAATCCTTACATTGTCACTAAATGTAAAATGTTCTTGACATTCCTCACAAAAATTCCTCGCAAAACATTTTATTACATAATATACTACGTCTCATTTTCCACTGGACAGCTAATTAAAACTGAGTTACACTAAACGAAAGTTCGACGACCATAAATGCCAGCAGCGCCTTATCATTATGACGTTATGTCTTCAGAATATTCAGATTGTACAATTTCTGTTAAACCTGATGTGTCGTGGTTTTGAGTCAAGTGGAAATGGGGCTTGTTCTTGGTAAAGTTTTTATCACTCACAATTCAGAGCTTAAACTCATCACCTATTTCATTCAATGTGACAAAAAGCAAAATGGTTACTATTAAAACCTACAGTAGAGGGATATAATTAATTAAAGACGTACATTATAGAGAGTAAAACCAAAGCAGGGATGCATTGTATTGTGTTCACCGGAACATGCATTGTCACACGTAACCGGTAAAATCGGGTCTGTTGTGAATTTACGTAGGTAACAGTTATATCATAATAGTTCATCTAAATGCTTAAAATAGTAGGAAAGTACACGATCACCAGAACATAAATGAGAACCAACCAATAAGATTTAATAATTTCAAGCATATTGCATATAAGAAGTTTGTGATAAAT
The DNA here is from genome assembly GCF_032854445.1 of Liolophura sinensis. Taxonomy (NCBI): domain Eukaryota; kingdom Metazoa; phylum Mollusca; class Polyplacophora; order Chitonida; family Chitonidae; genus Liolophura; species Liolophura sinensis. The sequence goes on along the minus strand of NC_088303.1, from coordinate 14,439,245 downwards.
TGAATTATTCTTTTTCTTAATCTATAATTATTCCTTACATGGTATTATCGATGATCATTAATTCCATTTTATCTCATATGAATAGATCTAAATCGAATCAAATTTTATATAAAGCCGGTGTTCCAAAACAATAAAACAATATGCATGCCGACTACACATTCTACTTACTCAATGTGCTCGTGGACAGACTGGAAATATAAAACTCCCGTGAGGAATTAAATATGTATCTTGTACTAACAATCCACAATAAATCGCATTTTCGTCTAAACGTTTTAACCTGCAGCTGATATTAAAAGAATGCACCTGCAACTTTAAATTTTTTTTTAAGTAATGAGTATTTAATGGCAATAACACACTGGCATGAAGTACCTTTCAGATGAAAGACCATTAAATATTGCCCGGGAAAGTGATTTTATTTATTTAGTTTGAGAATATTTTTTGACCTAGTGAAATGCATTTAAAACTTTGGATTTTTTTTTTTTTTTTTTTTTTTTTGATTGGTGTTTTACGCCGTACTCAAGAATATTTCACTTATACGACGGTGGCCAGCATTATGGTGGGCGGAAACCGGGCAGAGCCCGGGGGAAACCCACGACCATCCGCAGGTTGCTGACACACCTTCCCACATACGGCCAGAGAGGAATCCAGCATGAGCTGGACTTGAACTCACATCGACCGCATTGGTGAGAGACTCCTGGGTCATTACGCTGTGCTAGCGCGCTAACCAACTGAGCCACGGAGGCCCCTAAAACTTTGGAGTCTACAGTGGTATTTTCTGACCATGTTGGGACCAGTGTTGTCACTTCAGTTTTTTTGCCACTTGACACTCATGGACTGATATATTTCATTCAAAATGCATCCTCATTTAGAGATATTAATGAATTCAACTAACGGACCTTGAAATATTTTAAGCCAAAAATATTTCTGTGACGTCACTGATATCCCCTGGGTCTCAACAGACCACTATAGAATCCTATGTTTTAAATGCCTTTTAGTCGGTTAGAAATATGTAAAAAACTAAATCAAACTATTTCCCTGGACAGGGTGTGATGGTCCTTCATCCGATAAATACTTTATTTTACTGTTTTCTTTACCTTAAAGAGTTTCTTACAGGCCAAATTCGCCGAGACCTTCAGTAACTGAAGCTTGGTGTTCCTCCTGCATTGTTAACAGAGGCTTCTGTGTAAAAACGTGTCCACGTTGTGTGTGTCGTGAAAATCTGTAACCAGTGACGTAGATAAGTAGGAAGCTAACTTTATGCAAGATAACAGAACAGGTAGGGTGATAAGAGAAGAACCGTAATTCCTTTCTTGTTCGTTTTGCAGACATATCCGATTCCGAAATGACGGAGTGTGAACTGGCAACAATAGATGGCACTGGCAATGCTACGAAATCCGAAAGGAAGAATGGACCGAAAGCAGACAGACGCAGGTTTTTACTCAAGTTAATGATGACATCATTCTCCTACTACCCGCATAGCTGTTGTGTAAGTGGAATTGTCTGTCGCCATGTAATACTTCCAAAGCTAGATTTATTTGTGTGGACGATAGCTCAATCGGTTGATTGCTTTTATATATATATATATATATATATATATATATATATATATATATATATATATATATATATATATATATATATATAAAAGCAATGGTGAAATGTTAACGGAAGGCGCTTTCAGCTTACACTTGTTACTACTTTAATATTGCATTTTATGTGAAAGGCCGTTTGATCTTTCGAATAAATTTCGTTTGACTAACTCTTGAAATAAATTAATACAGACATTTTTATAGGCGCCTGTTTGTCGATCCTTTTCAAATCTTTTTCAAAACAGAAAAAAAAATCAAAAAACATATGAGCCATAGTATGCATTCGTGCACATGATATTATCTTTTGTGTAAGACACGAATTATAATTCTTTGTCAGTGGGAATCGCTACGTTAAACAAGACAAATGGATTAAAACGTATTACATCACAGGGTTTAGCTGTTGTGATAGGTCCATGTGTTCTTTCTGTGGTCACTTCCCCCTTATTCTAATTCTTTACTTGATGCCTGTGGTTAGCCATAATTTCCTCCTCGAATATTATCTAATTGTGTTCTGTATTTTGGGACATGATATAGTGGTTATGTTTTCTTTTAACTCATCTGATACCCCTTGTTAATTCGCTTATCTTTCTATGTCAGCTTCCAATTTCGTGTAAACAAGGGCAATCTTGAGATCACAAAATGCTTTAAATGCTATTTTAACAGGACACTTTTGTTATAAATAACATCGAACTAGTCTTCGGGCAGACATTCGTATGCCGGCCAACGCTCTAGTGAGACAGCACTGCAAATGTGTTGCCATGGATACAAAGGACTACATCGATAGTAAAACCAATGATGCGGCGTTGTTATGTAACCGAAACACTAAACAAGCACATTATTTAAAAAGACAACTAAAACCTTGTGGATCTTTATCGGCGATAGAAATACTTGGAAAGAAAATTAACTGAAACAGCCTTTTACAGCAATGTTCAAAACAACCAGCTTTGCGATATACTGTAAAAAAAAAAACCCAAAAAAACAACTCATTGATGCACACCGCCATCTAGAATGACATGTGGCGAATTCACAACTGACATAGCTTTGTAATCCAACAGCTGTCCCGTAGTACATTGTTTCTATTTGTCTTTTGTCTCCTGATATGGAACCTAGGCAGACACGGTGTATCTCACATATTAGGGATATTATATATATATATATATATATATATATATATATATATATATATATATATATATATATATATATATATAGTGACACAAGTTACAAATCAGTAATGGTTGTTATATGATTGCTAGGGTTTGCTGCTGGGTTCCGGGGGTCCTGCCTTCCTGGACCTCATCCAAATCACCAACTCTAATGTGGAAGAGGGGTCCATATTTTTCACGGCACAGTATCTGGGTATCCTCGTCATGGGAACCGTGGTCGGCACGCTCTATGACCGCTTCAAGGCCGAGCCTCTTATGTTTGCCTCCATTTGCATGACTGCCGGTATCAACATAGCGATTCCATATTGTTCCTCCAGCATGTGGCTGATGGCCGTGGTCAATGGACTAAAAGGAGCCACAATGGGGATTATATTCACAGGTTTGACAAATTCCTGAACTTGTGTGCAATTCTTTTGGATTTTTTTATGAAAGTATTTGTTGCTGATTTATATCTAAGTTGATAAAAATATAATATACATCGTATACTTATATTCCTGAACAACATCTCTAACAGTAAAAGTCAGAAGCAAAATAAATCTGTAAGTATCTTAGTATTTTGTTGTTTCATTTTTTTATATGGGCTTTTTAATGAAATTTTCTTGCTCATATTTCACGTTGACTATTCTGTATTATTCAGGTTGCGGCGTAATTGTTGTCCGAGTTTGGGGGAAGAAAGACGGTGGTCCCTATATGCAGGCTCTCCATTTTGCCTATTCTGTCGGAGGAGTTATCGCCCCTTTCATAATGCGACCATTTCTGGCACCACGTTATGAGGTCGCACTGAACAATCAGACCTACAACGAGACGTTGAAAGTGTTGCCACACGTTTCTGGTGAGCGTAAGACCGTTAACAACGTTACTATGGTGAACTATTTCGGAGACACACACGTTCAAAACGGCTTTCTAATCATTGGATTAATCACATTAACTTCTGCCTTTCCTTTCCTGATCATGATCCTCCGCCGATACCACGTGACCCCGCATTATTATGACCAAGATCTGGCTGCACCAGCAGAAACAGAACAGGTAAAGGCGGAAGTGTCGTCCGGTGGCCGACGTTTGACAATTCCTTTGCGAGCAGCGTTCTTGGTGTTCATCGTCTTGTACTACATCCTCATCGTGGCGGTTGAAACGCTGTTCCAGAACTACAGTATGACCTTTGTGGTAGAACACCTCAAATGGACTAAGACCAAAGGAACACAGATATCGTCTGTGTTTTGGGGAGCATTTTCCTTCGGTCGTTTTCAGGGTATTTTCACGGCTAACCTTTTGACGGCATGGAAAATGCTAGTGGTCGATTTTGTCTTTCTGTCCGGCGCCGTCATTGTGCTGTTGATCGGGGCAGAGAAAAGTGACGCGGTAGTGTGGATTTGCCTCTCCGTCGCAGGGGTGTTCATCGCTAGTCTGTACGCCACCGGCGTGTCCTACACGCAACAACGGATCATGACCATTACCGGCAAGATCTACGCCACTTTCATGATGTCAGCCACTTCCGGCGCCATGATCAACCCGCTTATCCTCGGCACACTGATCGAGAAGTTTTCTCCCATGTGGTTTGTCTACCTATCCGTGATCATTACTGCGCTGTGCGTCATCGTATTCGCCATCTTGTCTGTCATGGTGCTCAAGTGGGGTAAAAAAGCCGACCCTGATTACGAGGGGCTGTTAGACCGAGCTGTCGGCAAGTGCATCGCGGACTGTCGGCGATCGTAATGAATCTAATCACAGATTAATAAAATTGCGGAGTTATGCAGCCTCGACCACAGTAACGTAATTACGGTTGTTAAGTAGCTACGACTAGTGAAGCGGGATTGTTACGACGATTGTACGTGTACTGTAGGCGACATATATGACGTCTGTGGTAGACAGCATAATCATTGTCAGCGATAATTGTACTGTTCAGAGGTAAGATTCGTCAGTGAAACAATCAAGCATCACATGAGCCCATTATATTTTAATCAGTAAAGATACTGCCTGATCTATACAACTGTGTGCGGAATTGATCATTTTGGCAGTGGTTTATATCTATTACAAAATTCAAACCGTGAAAGCACGTTGAACATCATAATAAATTATGATGAATCCACCCCCAAAATAGCAGTTCATTGTTTGAGGAATAATAGTATTTCGTGATCGAAATTATGGCGTGCAGGAAGTGCCATGCCTTCGGTTCCTTCAAATACTCTCGTTCCGCCTGGTAAGGGAAGACAGGGTAAAGTGTATACTTCTTGTCTTTTTGCCCTCTCTTTATCTTTTTTGTCTGATGTATGTGTCAGATGGCAGGAACTTCATTACCCAGAGAAATAAATGCGTAGTCAGATACGTAGAGGCCGTGGTTAGTCTGTACGGCATCCTTGAACCAATAGCCGCGCGTCATTGTTCCTGTCTTCATTTAGTACTCATCTCTCTTGCTGGACGTGTTGGTCAATAATTCTTTATTTTCGTGGCGAAGTTATATTCTTCCATGCAGTGTATATGTACATTTCGTTCTTTATTGTGCCATGTGACACCAATAACTTAATTGCGGCCCTTTGGTTTGTTTGGTCTACTTCTTGTATAAACCTCACCACATGTGCGTTTATCTCAGCATTTTGAGTTATTCCGGACCAACGACGTCTAACCAGTTGGAATTAACATCACTATATTGTTTCATTCTACTCAAGCCGTGGGGATAGGGGGCGTGTTATTTGCTACAATTTAAACATTTCCGTGAATACTTAGAATAAAACCCTAACTGAAGTAAACTGATAAAAGGCCGTTTTTATTTTATTTATTTGCTTGATTTACACCGTACTCAAGAATATTTCAGTCATATGACGGCGGCCAGCATTATGGTGGGTGGAAACCGGGCAGAGCCCAGGAAAAACCCACGAGGAAGCTAGCATGCGCTGAACTTGAACTCACAGCGACCGCAAGAAAAGCCACCGGTTTCACCGGTTGCGTATGACCATTTGTCAGCTATCACACTGTCGTCGCTACTCTGGATTATACGTCTTCAGTCTTATCAGGATATTTTTTTATCTCTGGCTGTCGGTTAAGTAGCCTTCATGTTTTTCAAGACATGCAGCATATTCATAAAAATATCATTGACAGCTGTAAAATTTACCATATTCACTATTGTGTTATGTGTCATGTACACAGAGCATGGAGATTATAGCTAAACCTCGAGTGGGATTGTCAGAATCCTTAAAACCTACAGCATTAATACTTAATTTTAGATCGGACATGTACTATTGATTAGCAACTTACGATAGGTCAAGTTAATGAACTACCCCGTGCCATTTATAATGTCCGTGAGCGAGGCATCAGGACCAATGTCGCGGGCCTGTCACACGGGTAAAGCGCTGGTCTGACAATAATTGGTAAATGTTGAAATTACAGAATATACACAATTGACCCATTTTGTCCTAACTTATAACTTAAGGGCTATGAACATTTAAAATGTAATAACACCAACAAGACCATTTGTGCTGCTTATGCATTGTTAATTATGCTCTCCCGCGTGTTATAAAAATAAAGTTATTGGCACATGTTGCTTTAACCTTAATACGTTAACAAGTATGAACAAACCCGCTTGACAATCTTTTTGGTTTGGTGATGATGAAATTGAGATGACCACCCTCTCGTCATTTTGATTATATTGAAGAAGGCATACAAATCTCCTCATCATCCGCACGTCTGGTAAATGAAAGGGATTTAGGATTTTCTCTTGTGGAACGGGATTTTCCTACATAGCCAGGCTGGCTATGCTACGATTGTAATTAACGATTATTATGTTCTTTTGGATGGTCTTTTGGCATAACCTTGATCTAGAAGTTTCAACAGCAATGTCTTTTGACGGACATTGAAACTATCGGTGTTAAACGTTCGAGCGTATGCAGCTAAAGTCTGTTTCTTTTAACTTGTCGCACATAGTCAACATCTGTAAAATCACTCGTGGTAACCACCAAAATCGCCTTTCGTCACCGACACGTAACTCCACAGGTTCAGCACATATGAATATATGATGAATATCCACATTATTGCAAAGGAAACGCAGTTATACACCATTCATCACCACAAGTTCAGCACAAGGACATGATGAATATCCACATCACTGCAATGGAAACGCAGTTATAAACCATTCATCACCACATGTTCAGCACATGGACTTGATGAATATCCATATTACTGCAATGGAAACGCACTTATACACCATTCATCACCACAAGTTCAGCACAAGGACTTGATGAATATCCATATTATTGCAACGGAAACGCAGTTATAAACCATTCATCACCACAAGTTCAGCACAAGGACATGTTGAATATCCATATTATTGCAATGGAAACGCAGTTATACATCATTCATCACCACAAGTTCAGCACAACGACTTGATGAATATCCATGTTATTGCAAAGGAAAGACGGTTATAAACCATTCATCTAATCGATAATATTAAACCCGGTTTTCAAAACGGTTCATTGTTTTGAACTGAAACGTTGTATACATGATTTAACGTAACAAGTTACAAATCAGGTTCGATTTTCGAATCTCATACATTATTATATCAATTTTTCTCGAAATTTAGGTTTCTGGGACGTCGGTGTCTGAAGATGTTTCCGATATCTCCCTGTTAAGTTTGTGTAAATACTGGGATAGGGAAAACTGTACGCCAATTATGAGCACATTGAAAAACACTGAACAAATTGCCCAATGATCTGAATGCTGAAATTGTCACAGCCGTGGTCATGAGGAAACGTTTCTCTATATAAGTGAGTGGTTTTTTTTTTTACACCAGTTTGCTCTAACCATTTATTCTAAGATATATTTCAGGTACCCAGATAAATACAATTTGGTGTGCAGCAGTTGATATTAACATAACACATGTACCACAAACAATAAAATTTGTTTGTCGAAATAGACATCAGTAATGGGGAGGTATTGAATGTAGGGCGCTTGAGGCATCAAACGAACCCACACGAATGAGCCCAATTAGTTAGCCCGCGCCGTGCAAAATGTTTTTATCTTTAGTTTCTTTCATGATTCATTTTGCTGAATTGTTGTGTCATGAAAACTTTGTTAATAAATTTTCCCTAACTTTTCTCGTAAATGACGTCGCCTTAATCATGGCACCAGAACCTACACAAAGTCTTTTACGCAAAAAGTTACGAAAAATATAACTTACAACGTTTTATGAAAGTGCCCCCAGGAGTCTAAAAGCAGAACAAAATCAAACTTGATCCGTAACTTTTCATAGTAAAGCTATGTACCAGGTCCTAATCCACTTCGATGAACCATTTTGAACAAAAAATGTCCGAAAGTCAAAACATAGAGAAAAAACGTCCACAATTTTGTCGAGAAATGGACAAGACGGCCCGAAACTCGAACTTGATCTGGCACCATGGCATGGTAAAGCCATGTATCAGTGTTTCAATTCCGGGAAACTAATTTTTACGGACTGAGGTGTAAACATATACACTGATCCGGTACCGGTATAGAATCTATGCGTCGAAGATATATATTTATATATATATTTCTATCGAAATAATAACAATAACATGATGCACACAACTCCTCCTCACCACACTTTATAACACACACAATATCGCCATACTACCATTACCTTTGTAATAAAGATGTGTTATTAAACGATAAACTTTTACACCAGAAAATGGAGAAAACACAACAGACCGCTGTATATACATGCAATATCTATGACATTATATTTACCACGCGTGTTTGGATCCGCCAACCAGCAGATTGGCCTCCACCACGGTGGGTGAGGATCAGGTAAGCCCACCCAGTACCGGAGTAGGCCTAGTATCCTGTCTACCGTAAACTGCTTACATCTGTAGGGAGGAATACAACAGGTGAAGTGGGACAATAGGGCTTTTTTTCCCAAAATTTTCCATGGCCTGCTATTTCTTACATTATTTAATAAGTTGAAGGCCAAATCTGAAATGACCTGCTACTTTTTTCATGAGACCTGCTGTTTTATTTTATTTATTTTCCCTAAATCCTCATTTGAAAATGCTTGAAGAATTACGACAAAGTCTTTGGTGACCATTACAACATTACAGAAATCCATAAATCAGACATAAAACATATGTACAATGTTGTTTTATTGGATGAAATGAATGAGGATGTAGAGTACGGGTTGCTTTCAACTACATGGTAAAACAAGCAAACAAGCAGACTACATGTAAATGTATTGGGGTTTTTTCTTGTTATTTTTTTTAACATAAATAAAAATAAACTAAAAAAAGGCTTTGTGAGTTAAAGTTTTTAAGACGGCTATCGTTGATGACGTCACAGACTGTCACAAAGTTTTACACTGGGAAACATTGGCTTCCTCTCTCTGAAAATGAAGCTGTTTTCGATCTACGCCTTTATTCTGGCAATGTTAGCAGTTAGATGGACAACAAACTTGACGCTTAACAAGCTCCAGACATAGTAAGTCTTCTGAAACCCACCCACCTATGCATAAATTCCTTCATGGAGCATGTCGCTGCTTTAGTATTCTACCATTTCATATCATTTATTTGTAAGAAATAAAACACTTTAACCATGTCAGGGTAGACTATCTCTAAGCTTGTGTAGATCGTGCCTTGTATGACCCTTCCACCTTGATAGCTATCTCACTTCACCAGATATATTCCTCTCTACAGATGTGAAGAGTCTATGGTGGGCAGGATAGGCCTATTAGGTTGGCTCACCTGATCCTCACCCACCGTTGTGGAGGCCAATCTGCCGATTGACGGACCCAAACACGCGGAGTAAATATAATGTCATAGATACTGCATGTATATACAGTGGTCTATATGCGCCTTCTTTCCTTCTTTGCTGGTGAAATAGTTGAATGTTTAAGGACATATCTTTATTGCAACTTGGTTGAGAAGGTAATGGAGTTGGTTGTGTTAATGTGCGTTTTTTAAAGTGAGGCGAGGAGGAACATGGGGTATCATGTTATTGTTATAACGTTCAACTGCATTGATTTCTAACATTGCTTCATTGTTTCGGGATAAAAGTTAACCACTGAGTTTTAGTTCTGCTGCTTAAGGCCTAAGTTTACAATGGTATACATCACACTTTATTTAAATGATTTCATTGTATGTGATTTTATAAACCAGAATTGACTATAAATCCAAGGCATTCTGGAAGAAATACAGCAATTTCGAGGTCTTAAACATTTACAAGATGAGCCGTTATTTATTTTTTGCAGGAGATGCCTATAGACAGGGCCACCCACCGGCAGATCCTCACTGGGCCGGTGGGGATATTTGACGGCGTCCAGATTCTCCTGGCGACTATGTTCAAGGCTCTGGGCTTTCCAGAGTCAGCCTTGAGCTGGTCGTCCAGGATTGACCTTACGGGCTCTCCCTTGTTTCTAGGGGTCAGTTCCCGGACCACGAAACCTAAGACGGTCCTGATACCGGGGGAAGAGATTGACCTCCTGATTCAGAAAATGGGACCAACTCGAGTCCTCATACAGGAGCTACCAGCTGACTTACAGGAGCATCATGTGTACCAACGAGGGTAAGTCTTCTGTACGGCTCAGTCTGAGACCAGTAGAGGACCGGCTGTGTTAGGACATGAACAGCCGCCAGTCACAGCAGTTTGTCTCTTTTACCTAAATTATACAGTATTAACCTAAAGAACTGTGCTTGAACCATGATAATGAAAGGCCTCCTCCTTTCGTCTCATACTGGTTATTAATCAGGCCAGATTCTGGACGAAATTGGATGACAGGTTCCCGATTTCTGTTTTCATATAATATGCATTAATAAGATGATCTTGAGTCAGTAAATATTTGCGACCCAATCTGTCTGACTTTCATTTCGAACTGTTAATGTTGACAGTATGGTTGATCGGTGATACCATGATGATTGCTGGCCTTTCTTTATTATAGATTAAATGCTGACTTGTTTCATAACAGACATGTTACGTTCATGTAACAACAACGGTGAAGCAATAAGCCAAATTGTGGTTTTGAGCGCCATGCCATGAAAGTCTTATGAAGGTGTCACAAATGGGCCTGTGCACGAAATTTGCTTAATTTTGTTTACCTAGCAGAGGTTAGAATACTTCAACATTAAGACAAGGATGTGTCATCCGTACAGGAAACTGATCCCATGCCACTGTACAGCATATTTGGGACTATGAAGATGTGTGGTATAAATGTAATTGAGGCGTACGATTCTTGCGACTGGGAAACTTAAAGTCCGTGTTCTTTACAAAACGTGTGTGTCTGGAATCATGAAATCATGTTCAGATGTTCCTTTCACAACTCATCATGATGATGTCACATAAAAGGCAGTATGACGTTACAACAGAAACTGACAAACTGTAACATTGTGGTCATTGCGCTACAATTCACTTCTGACGAAACAATGGCTCAAGGTCCTGGGGCCGATTTCATTAAACCTTACTTAGTGTACGAAGTGCACTTAAATGGGCTCAGTTCACTTTGGGAATTTCTAAGTGAACTTTGGGCGTTTAATTGAAAATCGGATTGGTTGAAAACCACGCTTAAATTTAAGTGTGGTTAATACTACACTTAAATATCATCAAATATTCTTAGTGGAATAAAATGGCCGCCGTCCATTCACTTTATTAAGAGAGTGCCTCCACACAAAAAAAAACTTGCAAGAGAATATTTCATAACCGAAACAACCCTGTAGAGATTTTAATGGTTACGCACATCAAACAGAGGTACCGCTTTCGGAGGCATGTCATTTATTTTTATTTGATTGGGTAAAACAATGTTATAAATTTACGTACCAAGAGAAGTTTTGCGCTTCCTCCATTACTTCAAGTAATATTTACTTTACGAGTTCTAGCAACAGGCTCTTTTTACTCAGTCGTTGTGGACACGGAACCGCGAGTTGGGCGAGCGACTGTGTGTTGAGTGTTTAGGCGAGTGTTCCAGACCCTCCTTGGCCACTTGAATGAGTATGTTATGATGCCAACCTGTGGACATGTGGAGAGAGTAAAAGAAGAATTTTATGCTGTTGCAGGTGCGACACAATCCTTGTATTTCAATCCACAACCAAAAAACAGTTTCCAACTAGCTGCCATATTTCTTTCTACACTACAGCAACGCCCTCTTTTTTATCCCCTTTGCATCAAGATGTTTCTACGGGGACGGTACCACCAGTCTAAGCTACGTAATCTATTTCTATTAACATTTTCCATCACTTTAGAAAGCTACTTTCATTTGAAATATTCATGTAAGGAAAGCTTAATAAGACATCATAACACGCCATAAAATGTGACTAATCATTTGAAAAAAGAAAAAAGTTACAGTTAGAGAACAAAACGTTCAAGTAAAGCATTGAAAATAAGTATTAATTGCATTAAGCCTATACACTTATCATAAGCCTACACGTATATATTTGAAAGCAAACATAAATATGTGTCTAAACAGTCACGTATTTATATATACAATAGGTTTTCCTATTATGATAGGATATACTGATAAAACCCACATTTCTATTCAAGCCCCTGGTATGGATGAAAATGAATACACAAACAGGAAAGGGTTTCATTAAATAAATTGCAAGGTAATGTGTTTTATTTGCTTAATGTGAAAATTATTTGATTACATATTTAATTATAGTATACACAATTTAATATATATATATTGTATTCATCAACAATCTGTATATGTAAGTTTATTTTAACTTCCATCCGTAATTGGGAGATAAAGCTTCACTTTACCGCATCACGGCAATAAAATTTGTATTCTCTTATAATTTTTATTATCCAGGTGGTATGTGATCCCTGGTATAGGATTACCAATGTTGTTGCTAAATGGCCAGGCTTAGCACAAGGCTCGAGAATCCTGAGAGAGAATAGTTTCGGGCAACAACTTATTGAAGGTAACTGAACTGTCTCACTAGTTTTTATCATTGCTATGAGGGGTTTAAATACAGTAACTGTCATACTGTTCTTATATCTACACAAGAGAAATTATGCCTGTGAGTATAAGACACAAACTTGAAAATTTGGCTGATATTTTATCCATTATAAAAGCAAAGAAATTCAAGACTGAATCAACACAGTAATAAGCGCTCTATTATTTAAATGTGGTGAAGATTAAATACTAATTATATTACACATTAATATTTCGTAATTAAATAAATTACAGGCGCCCCCTTTCTCAGTGCAGCTCTACGATATGCTGTTAGTTGAAGTAAATAGCGTTGAAGAATACTGTATACAATCTGCACAGATTTAGAATAATGCATTTAACTTTTCCAACAGCTTATCTATATCTTAACAATATATGAAGAAATATAGAAAAGAATTTCTTGTGTGGTTCAAGTTAACTTGGTGTGTGGAATGCAGTGTTTTGTTGTTATATATGCAGTCCTACGTGCGATTTGTTGGAGTTTGAATTTCCAGGAAGATCCAGTCGTGATCCAGTCGTGCCAGAACGGACTTACAAAATCATACAGTTTATCATACACGTTGGCCTGACCAATCGTCTGTCTTTCTGTTGAAATATAAATATATTCGTAATACCGGTTGACCGTACCATAATGACTCTTGTTTCGTAGAAGTATTTAGTTACATACTCCAGATTGATGAATATTCGGGTGATGTTGTATGGTTAAATATTCTCAAGAGATTAACCTGACATTTTGCCACACATCTTTTGCAATGAAGAAAATGAGATTACAAACTGGCTAAATATGTGTGTGATGACCTCATGATATTTTTCAGGGCTTCGTGATATCAAAAGTCCTCACCTATGGACTTCTGGTGATATCTATCGACAGGATTATATGTGTACAAGATTAACAATAATTCAAGCAATTGCATACACGATGAAGCTATGGAGGTCAATTTGTATTTACTTCTGTAGACATGCATAACTCGTCTCATGTGAGCAGCACACATACCTCAGTCAGTAATGGTCATTTCCATGACGTCCGTTGGTCGATTTTTCCCCCATAACTTTTCCAAGATTGTTAAAATAACTAAATCTAGGTCACAGATCACCGATATGATAACTGCCAAATACAGAAACCACATTGGCGAGACATTATCAATGAGAGTCCCAAGTATCATCGGGTATATTATTTGACCACAAGATTCAGATGCAAGAAAAACAGAATAAATCTTCCCATCGATACGTAAAATGTTTTCATCAACATATGAACATCCGGCAGCGTACAAACCAGAAATGAAAAGACCGGAACCGGAAACACACACCCACAGGACTACATAATGAGTGTTAACTGCCAGCACTAGAGTAATCGTGGACACTGACAGCAGAAAGAAATCCACTGCAATTATTCTCCATGGTGTCAAAATTTTTGCCGTAAAAATTCCTAAGAATCGTCCACAAGCAAACGTTCCCCAAAATACAGACGTGGCTCTGGCAGCATCCGATTTGGTCCAGCCTAAGTACCTAACAACAAATGTCGCCAAATAGTTTTGCATGAGGGTTTCCATGGCAACAATCATCATGAAATAAACCACAATAAATGCCAAGAAAATAACCCTTTTCCCCACTCCAAGACTACTCTCATTTGTGTCCACGACATATTCAGTTTCTTTTGTTTCTTGTATATTATTTTCAACAGCTGGCGTCGATTTTGAACAGATCATCAAAACAAGGCTCAGAACAAAGTTTATTAAAGTTGTAAACCCGATAATAAGAAATCCCCAGTGCACTTGACTTTTCCCACAGGATGGATCATGTCGGTCCCCAGACATCTCGTTAATAAGCGTCATATTCTCAGGAGTTGTAAGATTTCCCCTCGAATTTCCCGTGCATTTTTCCTCGTGAAGAAAGCTGCTCATTATGAATGGGGCAATAACTCCCCCGGCAGAATAAGCGCAGTGAAGTGCCTGTAGAATCGGAGACCCTTCATGTTTTCTCCAAGCCTCTATGCAAATCAAAGCACAACCTGCATGAATTGAAAAACAACAACCCTAGATATATAGCTTTCGTTATAGAACTGTAAGGAAGATGAGGTAATCTATTACAGAATTTTTTTTTTTGGAAACGTTTCAGCGTTTGTTCATTGCAGCGATCATATTTAAATATCGTATGCCATTATCTAGGGAACTATAGATTATCCGGGAAGATTACAGATTATACAGGAGGACCACAGGCTAAAACCAATTAAGGGAACATGAAACACTTTTTACGTTCACAACTTAAAAAGGTTTTCAATTGCTTTGAATTTTATTTCCAGTAAAAAAAAACCTAACCTGTGAAGCACATGAATACGACCACGCCTCTGACAGATATGACGACACACATCAACCACAAGACCGGACAAAACGGGAAGAGTATATTAAGTCCTCCACTGAGAAATAAGTTCACCGTCAACACCAGTTCCTTCCGGAAGCGGGTATAAAACCAAGAAGAGGCTATTCCCCCGACAATGCCGCCAATCGCCTGAGCCGTGAATAAGAATGAGCCAGTCTCAACTGTAGTGTTGACAATGCTAAGGAGATCCAGAAAGGACGGACCAATAGAACCAATCATCAGGGCCTGAATAAGCAAAATAACCTTCATCACAATCGTTAACATCACCAGTTGATGTTTTATCAGCAAAATCAGAACTGATTGCCTGGGCATAATTCATTTATGCCAATATTTGAACCACCAAATTATAAGTTTGGTCTTTATTAATTTCAACTTTTGAGGCCTTGGGCTAGGCACTGCACTATATTACATTTGGGATTAGATCAAAAACGGTTGACGGGAGTGAAATAATACGCTAAATCACAAAGGACTAGAATATGGACAAAACGATCTAATTAAAAATCATTCAATTTCCATTCGTTCTTAGCATTTATTCCAATATTACAGGCGTATGTATGGAGCAATCTGTAGATCCAGGAATAACTGTTATTAGCGCCTGGCACAATGAACTAGAAAACACAATTGTAACCATTACACCTATAAACATGCAGCTTTCAAACTCACGGTGGTCCGGAAAGGGCTCGCCAAAGCTCGAAAGGCAAACTATGTAAGGCGATAAATATGGAAGCAGGGTAAGGCAATCATTGTACCACGAGGCATTCATTATCTGTTGGAACGATGTCTTGTAGGACTGAAGGACTGTAGGACTGTAAAACCAGCTATACTAGCTACCAGAATTGCCTTAATCTGCGACACCTTACAACAGAAACTCTATGCATGAATATCTTGGAAGTACATATTCTTGAAACAAAAAATGAAGTTTAATTCATAATGTTAAACTGCATTAACTCGGTGTCGACGGCAAGAGCTAAATGCTTCGGGTGACGACATAATTATTGAAAAAAACAGTGAAATGCTGTATATTGGGCGGAATTCATTATGTTTTGACGGAGGGTGAAACCATTTATCTTTATCACTAATCGACTTTAATCACTGTTTATGATCTCACGGCAGTATGGTTTTAGAGATGGATGTTATGAAACTTTGTTGTAAAAAAAAACAAAACGTATTCAATTTGCTGAGACAATAGTGTAGGCTTTGTAACTGCATGTTGGTGCACTTTTTGTAAAACAAATTTCCACGCCCATTGTTCAGTATGCCACTTGTTCTTGAATGTTGAGACCAGGCTTATAAAGTTTAACATGAGTTAGAAAAAGTATTCTTACATCATTTTCCTTGCAATACTATAAACCTACATCATATCAATGTACAGAGCTTGTGATGCTGCGTGTTTCCAACGAGAGGCAAATTAGGTAGCGAGTATGACTGATTTTACAGATAACTGATAACTGGCTAAAAGAAATAGACTATAGTAATACAATGTATGTACCATAATGCGCTGCGTCACAACGTGCACGATGACATGAAGTGATGGCGCGATGTCACGAAGCAGTGACACGATGGCATGAAACGAAGCCATGACTTCGTGCCATCGTATCTTCTCTTCGCATCAAGCACCATCGCTTTGCATCATCGTGCCATCACCGGGTGATGGAACGATGGCACGACGGTACAATGATGGCCATATCCGGCTTGCAAAGATAAACGCTTCATCTTCATTCTGATAATTGGTGTCACTTAAATTGAAGACGGTTGATATGATGACTCTGAATCATACGGCACAGAACATGCATGAAAACAAAGAATTTTGCCAAATTTTATCACTACCTACAGATTCACCATTCGTTCAGATCTGAACACTAAGGCGATGGAACAGTGCACTATTCCGCTCTGACCCATAATACAGTGAAATACTCAATTTCAAGAAGTGCACTATAAGAAAAAAATACCGCCATTGCCTTTATTATCACAATCCTCAAAACCATTATCTCCACATGACTGAGGAGAACAATAATTATGGTCAATAACAAATGAACATACATGAATGAGCTATACTTTTCGAATAGCCAGCAAATGTCAAACCACTGGTAGTCCAACATCTTTATAAGAGATAACCACGACAAAGATCATATAAAATAGCATTACTTCTTTCAATCTCACAATTGTCATCATCATTCACATACGTACAAAAGGTAATCATAATGATTGAAACATCACCGACTTCAAATGTAGTTAGTTCGAAGCACTGGTATATAAACACCAACCTGTAAGTCTAATAAAAGTCCTAACTATATCATCAATTTCATGACAACCTTTGTAGACTCACCCGTTGGCCTAGATGCTCGACTTACCATGCAAGCATGCGCATAAAACACAATGCAAGTCCACAGTACTCTAAATTTCAAGGATGCCACACTTGAGGTTTCGGATGCAGACACAACGCATGCGCTATCTTCTGCATTTTGTTTCCGTAGGTACACGGCATCGTCATCAATGGACTTTGGCTCTTGGTAAGCCAAAAAGAAAACAAAGGAATGAAATTCATAGAGAGCCTAATTCTATGTTTGATTTATTTATTTATTATTTGATTGATGCTTTACGTCGTACACAAGAATATTTCACTTATACGACGGCGGCCGGCATTATGGTGGGAGGTAGCCGGGCAGAGTTCGGGGGAAACCTACGACCATCCGCAGGTTGCTGAAGGAACTTCCCACATACGGCCGGAGAGAAAGTCAGCATGGGCTGGACTTGAACTCGCAGCGACCGCATTGGTGAGAGGCTTCTGGGTCATTACACTTCGCTAGCGCGCTAACGAACTGAGCCACGGTGGCCCCATCTATGTTTGAGGTAAATCATTATCATTGGATAAAAGGTGTCAAAGTGAACGGGGGCATATCATAAGAAGAAAGAATTTAGTTCTGAAATTCTGAATATGTGGCATGACATAGATTTACGAGAGGCTTAAATGATATTAATATTAAATAATTATGTGATTTTTATGAAAAACACCGATGGCTCTTCGACCTGAAAGTTCATGTACAGGTAAAGCTGGGTAATAGGACGGTTTCAGAGAGTCCATGTTTTCAACTAAAAGTTAAATTGCTTATTATAAAAATACGAGATTAACTATACTCCCAATCATGCAAAATGACAAAAGCGTCTTAAGGATGTTAACCCGAAAACATCATGCTCGTACCGTATGTCAGTCCGCTTGATTTGTTTGCCGACATGTCCATGTTTGACTTCTCTGGCTCGTCCTCGCTTTGGATATTGTTTGAGTTTGTCTTTTGTGGCTGCTTGGATTTATTCCCTCGATCATCACTGGATGGAGTTTCCATTTTGTATTTTATGGTTTAGCAGTCGTTGTTAACCTTGAATTCAAGAGTTCTGACAGAAATTTAAGTATACTGAGTCCCTAGAGGAGGATGCTTTTTTATATGCTAGTAAGCATGCACTAACCCACAAACCTGATTTCATGCACTGAAATTATTGCAAACTCATTACGCTCAAGCATGATTTGGCATATCGAGCTTGTATCGGGAGTATACATGTATTTGTTCACCCTTGTTCAGGTAAGCAAATATAAATAACCTATATTTTAAGACCATACATGGACTTCATATGTACAATATTAGGTCTGTAATAATTCTGCAATCGGATACACCCTTGTAGGCTGAATGCTTTTATTCTTTCTCCACTATATAGTACCCTGTTATAAAACTTCATGTGGATCCAACCAACAAGTTATGAAATTATGCCGACCATTAACAGAAGCGACGAAGTCGCCTTGGTTAAGACGCAGTACTCATGGATATTTCACTTATACGACTTCGGCCATGAAGCATTATGATGAGCACACCGGACAGGGTCCATCCGCAGGTTGCTGGCAGACCTGCCCACCTACGACCTGAGAGGAAGCCACTTGGTTAATGTATATCCGATGAAACAGAGTTCAATTTGTACCTTGCCAAAATCATTACGATAATACTGTGAAGACTATTTATCTGCAACGTAACTCAGTGATAAGACCAATCCGACCCATCTGTCCGTCAGTCCATCTGCTCATCAGTCCATCTGTCTGTCTGTCCGTTAGTCTGTCATGAAACAGTTTTCCAGACATTTCATAACGGTTCATCGCATCGAACTGAGACCTGGTACATGCCTTCCCTATGATTACTTTACAGATGAAACAGTAGAGGCTTTCTGACAATTTCATCAAGTTTCGAGTATAGCCGCTCTTTTTTCCCCAAGTTTATACATTGGCAACTGCCGACCTTTTTTTACAAAACGGTTCATTATTCTGATTTAAAACTTGGTACGTGGATTCACAAAGTTGGACCAAGTTTGAGTTCCATCCATTTTCGACAAGATCATCGCTGCTTTTCTGTGGACATGGACATAGCTATCATTCTGAAAGCTCAACCCGGTAGAAGACATGTACTGCGAAAAGCAATTCTTCCTTGACACTTGTTCCTTACCTTTGAGGACGAATTAACACATACCGGATTCGATGCCTTATATTGATTCGTTATATCGCTGATTGTTGTTAAACGTGATACTCAAGAATCCGTACACTTGCCTCAAGGCAAGTGTAAGACAAGTTGTTTTTAGTGAAGGCAAGACTGGGCAATTCGCCTCACAAAAGCCCCATAACAAACAAATTCCAAGTAAACTTTCTTTGGCTGCACTCTCACATTGCAATTTGTCTGCGAGTTTGGATTTATGGCCCCTCATCTACCTGTAGCTGAGGTGTTAAGGCTGATGTAGATCACAAGGGCAAAGCCTGCAGGCAAACATAAACTACAAGCTCTGTCACCATCTCTCCCCACAGTGTGCGTGGCGATATCCAATCGACGCCGCGCTCGTGTTTTAGATTAACCCAGATTCAAATGATGAGAGTGCAATGCTCTCACCAGACTACGAGATCCAATCAGGTTTGCAATGTCGATGAAGCAACGTATTCCTGCTACGGTGTGCCAAGTCTGGAAAAGGATTGTCGCATAAGGCTTCCATATAACACACAAGACATCGGCAATCGATCACAGATGTAGTTGTTTTTAAATACAGATAAGAATGGGCTTATTCCGTGCCTGTTTCATTGATATTTTTACGTGAAAGGAACCCGACACACATAGGCAACACCACCTACACAAAGACGCAGATCAGCTGGCGTAACATTCAGAATGTATAATTATCCTGATGGTGAAATCTAGTTGATCCATGTGTGTGCGTTTGCCAGATATGATATAATCATTGGGAAGAATTCTTTGAGGATATTTATGGCTTGGACTCGCATATGGCTTTCTTAGTGGGATTATTTATTGTACGTAAATGTATACATGTGTATGTTGGAAAGTAGCTTTGGTGGTACTATTAAGCAGTCGTACATATTCCTGCAACTGACAGCTGAGATGTTCTGACTGTTGACCACCACTACCTATAAAAACAAGCTAATGAGTATTTGATGGCGATATGGTTTACGTCGTCTATAACCTACTCATTTAATTCACTGTACCTCATCTGGAACATGACAGACTAGTTCAAAACAAAACCGTGTCACAACAAAAACCGAGCTCCAAGACCCGCAATCAGTGATCTCACCACGCGATAATGCAACACACATGCTGTAAAGGGCACGGTGTCCGGTGATTACTTATCATTATGGCATCCATGCATTAGGCGTACATATGGCTTCCATGAGAAAATAGGCTCTTTCCTACACCCATACAGATGAGACCGCTGTCGTAAAACATAATGCAACTATCTTTCGTAGACACATAACAAGCACGACAACAGCCGATTAAATAACTAGGTACTTGAAAGTAAATACAAAGAAAGAAAAAGAAACACGAAAGGTCGATCAAATGTCATACAATAATTTATTACACATGATGAATAAATAAGAAATACACATGACTTGCTGAAAAAAAGAGATACTTACAAATCTGTCAATCACAGACAGACGAGATTGACAGGCGACAAATAAGGATCTGGACGGATTAAACGAGTGCACTGGGAACAGCGTGCTATAGTAAATTGGGATGCAAACATTAAGCTAAAAAGCCAGTTATTCCCAAGATGTTCGCAGCCATAGTCTTATATCTAGGATAGCATCCCAATTAAAATGTGTTTAGTGGCGCCTACTTACAAAGTGTAGATGACAATTTAAACGGAGGGACAGACCTGTCTATAACACTCTTGAAGGCTAATCGGTGAAATGTGGATGTGCTCTGGAACATGGAAAAAGTGTTCATACAACCAGGCAAACAACTAGAATATATCACTGCCAATTACTAATTCCCCAACATATATGTATGCTGGAAATACTGCACAACGAAAAGTTCCATTTCCACTCCCTAAAACTGAACACAAAACAATACGACTTGCGTCATCCTAGTGCATGAGAGGTAAAGCATTACGTCAGACAGATTTTGTAGTTTAGCTAAGATCAATCACAATGTAAGTAAGTCATGTTTACCAAAGACAAATACAGCGCTCACAACACTCTAGCACACAATGCGTGCCTAATCACAATCTTGGGTCATTTACACACAGGGATCGTGTCCACAATCGATTGTAAATCCTACAACTGACTTTACAAACGACCGTAAGGTGATTGTTACTTTAACAAGATACGACAATCCCTTTGAGGAATAGATTGGCGATTGTTAGTTAGGGCTATAAGCCCGATCTTGGTGATTTACAATCAACTTATATGTTTACGATACCTTTGTTCAAGCAGCCTCGGTTAGATAACACACGAGAGAAAGTTTTCACAACGGATGTGAAAACCAGAGAATGTCAAAGAACAAACTGAGAGAAGAGTATTGTGTTGGTCTACAAATAAACGCCCATTCAGATACTTAAACATCCTTAACTATACGACATTCTGCTAAACCTGTAAGATTAACACAGAGATATGTTGTACAATATCAAACTCAGCGGTTCCACGTAAACCATCTATTACAAAAATAGAACTATTTTAATCGTGCACATCTACTACAACACCAAGCGTTGGTTGTTACGCTGAAATGTGGTCTATCCCTCTACTCGATGCTTTTCCTTTCGTTACAAAGCTACCTCGGATAAGACAATAACATCGATTGTGTACCATTCTTAACACGAAACCTTCAAACAAATATGCATTGAGAGTGTTGTGGCCTGAGATGCGTGTCATTAGTTTGCATTTGTGAACACCAAAGATGTGGCAATCTCAATACAGTACTACAACAACGTTTGCGACACAAGAATATACCTGAACATTTCGTGGTCTCCTTAGACTCGAGTCTAACTATGCTGACAAATTCCTTCAGTGTGCTGATGTGATAGGAATATAAACTTACAGGCTCTGTGCAATAAACTTTGCTCCAAGGTATTCCCAGCTGAGTAGCTTTAGATATTATTTCTATGAAAGTTAGCAGAAGGAAAGACTGGTAATACAGTACAAGGTTGGCAGAACTTAGCAAATGCGAACAGATTACTGTCTTGGCGAACAAATATGTCATCAGCCGTTTTCGACAGTTCTGACAGCGCAAAATTATCTTACAAAACCTTTCAGCTACAACTCCGCTAAAAACTTTTCTTTTTCGAAGATTGTTGTGTTGAATAAATCAGAGTAGTAACAGATATATAATGTACTATTGACAACATAACGTTATATCATCTAAAAACAAAACTTATGAATTTGGAATTTCAATTGAGGTGTCAACTTTTCCGCTGAAATTGCTAGTTTTTAAACAAATCGTTCAGCTGATTTCATGAAAGTGAGTTATTTGCAGACTTTTTCAGCCATGTTAATCAATTACATTTTATGTAAAAAAGGCTCAATACTCATCAGCCAAAAATCATGTCTGTAGATGTTGCTAGTCAGCAACTTTGAAGAAATGGTGGGTTTCATAAAATTCTAGTCTAGTAAAACTGACAAGTCGACAAGTTTTAGAAAACTACCAGCTAACTGTGAGATCTGCACAAGATATCGCGTAGTTCTGATAAGGTGGGGAATTACACAAGACTGATGTTGGTGATGTCGTGGGTTTAACAAAACTTTTGTCAGCTTATTTGACAGGATAATGCAGACAAATACCTGTATTAAAGCGAATGTTATCTACACACCTGATGACATTAAGATCTTCATAAAACTCTCCAAAAAGACAGAGGTCATGATAGTTCTTGATACAAAACTACACAGAGGCATATCAGATCGTCTCTAACAAGCTGGGTAAAATACCTTCAGCAACGCAACATTTGCATACATTTTCTTTGATACAAAAGCAACTACCCCTTAGAATAAACCAGCATTACCCAATACAATGCGTAAATCTTAATTACCACAACGTAAAATTACTTTGTTATAGTTTTCTTTGATTTATCTGAAATTGCAGCAATAATTTCATGGATGAGACCAGGTTGGAATGGAATGCAATTTCTGTCTTCTACAAGCATTTCACCTGGTAGAGCCTGGACTAAGGACTGCAGTTTAATGAACTCGACATCAGTTAGGGGTGGAGATGCTAATAAACTGCACATATATAAATGTATATTTATGACCATTCATCAAGCTTCTATATAACAAATATGTTTCCAAATATACAAATGATGAAAAAATCTTTCCTTATGTGATCAATATTGTAAAACCACAAGTGAAGTAAAATTATCACAATATTTACAATGAAGAAACTTCCCAGTAACTATATTCATAAGACAAACTATTCCAGCTAGAAAACACGGCATCTGTGTGATTCTCTATCAGACAGTGTTTTCAAACACTGATATATACAGAAACTTGCAAGACTCAACTCTTTGCAATGACAGTTTGGGGCATACAGACACTTACGCTAAATGGATATTTTGAAAGAGTTTTCCAGAGAAACGTTCTTTAATGAATAATTCCAATGAATAAAAAGCTCTCCACTGATGTAAGAATTTAACTGTTAGGTTATAGATACTATACTCTATACTATGTGTTAAGATAGCAGCACATGAACTCACTGGCATGATCAATAGGAGGTCCTAACATACAAACTTATTTCATTTACTTATCAAAAACGTTTGTATACATAGCTTTACTTTAATTCATCAACCTCTAAAATACAAAAGGACAATCTCTGATATATTCTGCAAACATGTAAGCAATTATGTTATTATGAAGATCAAGGTGTATTTATCCATACAAACCAACTACAGGGCTTCACAGAAACCAATATGGACATTCAAGCCTATCCCACGAAACATGTACAGTGATGTTCCTGCAAAAAGTACACAATTTGCAAGTACAATTTCCACCAGAGACATTATGAACTCTTATTACAATGAAATGCAGGCAGCCTTCACATCAATGTCTCAAAAATTAGTTTCTTGATTTAATTAGGTATGAAAGTAAACTGTGCAAAAATGGGGCCAGCAGCTAAGTTTAATGTTGACTTAATATTTTACCTTTTTAGACATAAGACAGCAGCACACTTTACTGAAGGCCTCTATAGAGCAAAGTTAATATCGTTGTTGAATTACTGCAAAACTAAAAAAATAAGTGTTTTAAGCATGGTACAGATAAATAATGTTACATGGGTCAACTGACCTGAATCTATGGACAATAATGTGAGTATGCTATGTGAGACATTGGTTTTTTTCTGTGTAATTTTTATACCAAGGACTACTGCTTACCACTCACCAATAGTAAGTCAACTAGGTATACTGTGGGCAGCATATTTAATGTAACTACCTATATGAACCCCATTGACATGAATGGCCATAGGACACCATCTAAAAACTCTCTAAAAAACTAAGCAGTATAACAATATTGTAAACATTGTAGAATTCAGCCTATTGGGCCTTAGCTTGTATCAAAAGGTGCTTGTATGTGTTATAATCTTTGACAATGTTACGATTTTTACATGGTTGACCTTCAGAAAATAGCCCTCACAACTATGTCTACATTCAGACCCACCTTGCACAATTCAACATGACTGGTAAGTGGAGACCACATCAGTAGGCTTTGACCCCACACAACCTAGACACCAGGTTTTAACATTTACAGATACTCCTGTGCATTAAACTCGGGTTTCCTGATTACCTGGCAGCACTACTGGCATTCTATCACAGGTCTATCAAAACAATTACCTCTTTCTTCTTACCAAGATGGTAGCTGAACATCTCCCAAATTAAAAAAGGACATACTTTATTTATACTTCTCTGGTGGAATGTTTTCTGGTGAAGTACAAAGCAGGTTTAGAGGCTTTACCAATGACTGTGAAATTAAAATGATTCTCTCCTTTCTTATGAGCTATGAGCTGAGAAATTAGCAGTATATCTGTTGTCAGGTTAATCCCAACTGATCAGGCCAGCATAATTAAGTGTTCTGCATGCATTTATAGAAGAGAGTTTGCATGGAGAACCAACTAACCAATGATGGCCTCAGATTAAAAGTTTACTGTAGACAATTCTGAAGATGTTTCAGACTTACAGCTTACTTTTGTGCAACACATTTAAAAATGTTGTTTTCAATGTTTTTACACTTCAGAAGAAATAATGCCATTTCTACAAAATCAAATATCATAATACAAATGAAAGAAAAAAACATCTCCAAGAGCACAAAAACAAAAATGAGAATGAAACTGAAATGTATGAAATGTCATGCCCCCTGCACAGTAACAAAGTCTGACAAATGAAAGGAGATCCAGTCCTAGGTTAGACATAGAATATCCTCACTTTGGACGTGCTCACTAGCAGATCCCCATCATAAAACCTGGTCTCAATCACAACATTGCCACTGAAAAAGAAAAAAAGGAAATTATGTATTAAGATGGAAACATTAAAGGGAAGACTACTAGGCATAGGACAAAAACATTCCCTTCAGCAAAAGGGAAGTAAAACAAACAAATAAAGACAACCATCCTCATGAATCTATATTTTTTTATTTTCACCATATTTCCTCCTTTAATACACAATACGAAACTTGAGTAGCTGACAGCGAGAGACCCTTAAGTAACAACTCATGATTAAAATACAAGTACACACAGACAAATTACTACACGGAATTCCACTCTAATCAAACTTTTCCATTCTGAACTATGAAGATGTCTGGGCAAGTCTTGAGGTTTGTCAGGCAAGTGGCAAATGTTGCTTATTTTCTCCTGGTACTCCGGTTTCCTCTACCCATACACCTGACTAATGTCATTTTTGTGAAAAATGCTCCAGGGTGGCGTTAAACATTAATCAAACAAATCAAGTAAACAAATATATGGCAAGGTCTGGGCAGAGTTAAGTACTGCGTGCAGGCATTGTTTACTTATAGGAACTGATAGCATGGACTTACTTAAGTACATTTGCTGGCATCATTTGACTTTCTGGTGCAGCCTCAATCACAGATTGCCATGTGTTTGTGGATCCTGGTATAACGAAGCCGAACTCAAAATACCACTCTGAAACAGTTAAAGAATTGTCACCCCAACACTGGAGTTCTCTTCTGAATACAATATACACAGAGTGTGGCGCTTTCAGTAATACCTTTGGCCAATGCAATTACACTGCATTCAGAACAGTGAAATGTAATACCTATTCTTCTTTATCTTTTTGAACTGATCACAACTTTACATAGTCAAACAAACTGTATTAGAAAAGGAAGGCCAGCACATCATGATCAGCTTGATCACAGCAACTAATATTTCCTTCCCTTTTTCTCCTAAAGTAAACATACAATGACTTCACTCATCAAGTCTTTCTCATCGAAGAGCAAACAACAACAACAACCATAATGAAAATGTCACTTACCTTCTAAACACTTTCCTTTGAACAACACTTTCTGTTCCAGTCTAAATTTTTCCATTGATTCCTTTGATGAGAAGTTGATCTCCCTTGACACAGCTCTGCACTTTAATATCTTCTTGGGGACTCGTGCTAAAAGTAATGAAGTACAGTATTTTTTCACTAAAGTTTTTGGTAAATGCCATACACACATATGCAGCTTTTGCAGGTTTATCATGTTTACAGTAACCCAGAAAAATCGGAAAGACAAATATATCATAACTTTTCCCAAAAAGGCACCATTTAAATGTAATCTCCTTACAAAAAGGTAAGCTGAGCAAACTGAATATCGTTACATCACAATTTACGCATAAACTATTAAACAGTTTTCAGCAATGTGATTCTGTTAAGAAAAATAAAACATAAATACCAATACCAAATGGTAATACAATGTAGGCACCTGTTCACTTGGACTAACAAAATTTATCCCATCAAAATATACAATGTATTGCCATGAGGGAGCAGTTAATAACAGTCTGTTGTTGCTCAATAAAATGCACCCACTGCACAGGGTAACTGTTTGGTTAATGCATTTCTATCCCAACTTCATAATACTTTATTTGATCTAAAGATTTCCATGATTAAGTTACTCATTTTTTGCCTCACTCTGGGAGTTCTATAGATCTTGAAATGGTGTTTTGAAGGTTGTCCAGAAGGAAGGACGATATCCTACTGAAAAAATATCAGTTTCATCTACAGCGATAATATATTAAGACCTTTATTTGTCTCTGAAAAGAATCTTTTGGGGTGAATTTTAGAGCAAATACAATACCCATTAGAGTCTACATGTACATGATGGAACATACAGTCATTGTTCAAAAGTGCAGAGACAAAAAATGAAAATGAAATGATGACCAAAACCTTTTCATATTTTGATCCTGTCATGTCTTTCACTCAACTTTTCAATGTGACTCAACTATACTAGTTTCCAAACCTTGAAGTCACAAACCCATCTTTAGACTTAAAGTGAAATTTTCGAATCACTTTAATATTGTTATTTCTTATCAAACAAGGTCAAAATATTGCTTGACCCCATAAATTCTGGTTAAGTTATTGTAAAACAAATTTCAGCTAAAATAACGGAAATAAAAACACCAAGCTTAATTACTGAAATTTTGACTTAAATCTAAGACTTGTGATCCTGAGGCCAGTTGCAAATTTACAATATGTGCTAAATCATAACAAATGCTAAATTATAAGAAATTTATAAATAATCCCATGAAGGCACAGTAAATGAATACACTTTTTCTCCCTGATTCACACATGTACCACACATTCATGATACACTTCGAAAAATGCAAAAAGGTGTCTTACCTTCATGTTCTGTCTGTGGATTTGACCTACACAAATAAAAGCAGACCAAACTTAAAATTCTTGTACTAAAGCATAAAACATGTAATGGACATGAATTAAAGGGTCTTGAGAAAAAAACCTCATAGCCATGATCCACTGCTTACTTAACCTACATGACATGTATTGAAAAGCATGTTGCCACCAACAGTCCTCTTGGATAGAAACTTTAATAAAGCTATTTTCTTTCCTGCACTTATAAATTGAGAGTGCATGGGAAGGTCTGCCAGCAACTTGTAGATGATTGTGGGTTTCCCTCGGGCTCTGCCCGGTTTCCTCCTATCATAATGTTGTCCGCCGTTGTGTAAGTGAAATATTCTTGAGTACAGCGTTACACACCAATCAAATTAATAAACAAATTATAAACTGAGAGAGATACAGAACTTTAGAAGTAAAATCAGGATACCCTGCCATAACAAAATGGCCCTAAGAAGGGCTGTTTGGATATCCTCTTTCACTTTTCTGGCTAAACCCCTGTCAAGCACAATAATGATTAAAATGGCTCAAAATGGCTCACTCAGATAAAATAGAAACCATTTCACTATGATCTCCACCCAATGTTTGACAAATTATATTACATGTTTTGAAGTTTATATCTGGCAAAGTTTTGCTCAATAAAGTTTGTGGTAATGAAGAAACCACATTTTACACTTGTCATTTTGATTTCTTCTTGTACTGGCATGTGCCAAATATGTATCACATCTGTAGCAGTTATCATTAAAATGTTTCTACATATAATTCTCAAAGTAAATGTAAATGTAGTTACGATTTTACCGTCCATCTGAAAGGAAGGCTGACACAATAACAGTAATAATATTTATTTAATCATGAGATTCCATATAAATCGTGTCTAGTTTCGTCTAGATCAAGTGCTACAACATTTACAAAAAACGCAAACCATATAATTTTAATTTTTCTTTTTTATAGAATATAAGTTTCACATATTACACACTAAGTACGCTGACAGTCAAAAACTGTAAGAAATGTAATTTGTAATATGGACTTGAAAATGCTGAAAAATATTTGTTTAAATACACTTGCACCAAAGCAGCCTTAAGGTATCTAAGTTTGCTCTCTTCCTGACATTTTAGTCCTTTTTGGGGTCATTTTCTGTATAAAGTACTGAAGGGTCTTGTATCTTGAACCTTTAAAGGAGTGCCCCAAAAATTACATTCCAGAAAATGGTACAAAAACATTTTGATCAGACAATCTTAGATGCCTATCCCTGCTTTTGTCCAGAGAGTCAGATGAATATTTTGAAGTTTAATGCCATGTATTCTATGTCGCCACGATATGGCTGAAATATTGCCGATGTGGCGTTAAGCCATAAGCCATGTATTCTATGAAAACCGTGCTGAACCAATACTTAGTACCAATCTAGTCCATCTATACAAAGTACCAACCAAGGCATTATCTACATGAAGTTGGGTCACAGCTGGTTCACAATTAAGAAAAAGGCTTAGCACAATTTATTCTCTACAACATTTTCTAATCAAATTCCACACGTTAGCGATGTCAAGTCATGCCTCTTCTGATGTGCTATGAGTAGCATAACAGTGCATCTTTACTGTTCTAAGGCACATTTGACAGTACCACTTTTCATGTACACCAATGTGAATTAGGCTTATGAAAGCTTCAAGACACAGCCCTTCACAACCAATGAAATCACTGTGTACTTTCCTCTGCTCCCATTTTTTACACTGATTCAGTGTGGCCATCTTGGTCAGAAATGAAATGTTGCTGTACCAGCACAATCGTGCAAGGATGGCATTCTCTACTGCTAGTCTTCAGTACTTGGCCAATTGTAAATGATGCCTGGCAGTCTATTGTTCAAATCCAGTACATTCCTTTCCATTTTTATAGACATCAGGCTACTAGACGTGGTAAAAGACTAGTAGTGTGGACTGCGGCAATTCTGTTGGATAACAGCTTAAATTTATCTGATTGGTATTTTACTCTGTAGTCAAGAATACTTCGCTTGTGTGATGGTGGCCAGCATTATGATGGATGGAAACCGCATAAAGAGTGCACTGCCTGCAGCAAACCAACGACCATCCCCAGGTTGGTCACTCATGAGCAGTTTCCAAATTAATACGCCTTTGATGCTTATATTTGTACACAATTTAATACACTTTACAGGGATGAATAATTAGTTCATTTCGGGTATATATATCTATACCTAAAAACAAGAAAATAAACATTCCATGTATACTACTTATATCATTTAAAATAAAAGTGGTTAGTCTCTTGACCAGGATCTCGGCATGAGGGTTAAAAGCTTATAAAACCTTTAATCTTCATGTGGTGATGCCTTGCTTTAATTTTCATCATTAAGAAAATAACAATCAAGCACTGTCAACAACTGACCATTAAATTTTCAGTACGTGAATCTAAAAACTGAACCAGGCCTGAGGTAATGAGCTTAGTAGTGAACTTTAACTGCATTTATAGTGACGGAAATGGCAAATATGTGAAAAGCGTTAACTCACAGGTCATCACTGGACTGCCAGAGCACTTTTCCACTGTCAGCATCCCGCAGATTCATCCAGTTTCTGACATGTGTCAAGGATGGTCCAACTATGATGTCCTAAGGTAAAGATATTCATTCTTTTTATTTATTTTATTTATTTGATTGGAGATTTATGCTGTACTCAAGACTTCAACGGCAGCCGTTATTATGGTGGGAGAAAGCCAGGCAGAGCCTGGGTGAATCCCGCAAATCCCACAGGTTGATATTCATTCAACTGACAGAAGTTCAAAATGAAATGATATGTCATATATGTCATATGACAGCTTCCTGGTATAGGTCTATTGGAAACCATTTTAACTGGTCACACACATTATAATTTCCCACGTGAAATATCGTATGTGGTACCCGCCAAGAACTGCTTTCTATAACTAAGACAGAAAATGCTCAACAAGAAATGCAAATGCTTCCATCAATAGTGCCAAGTGATCAATAGACAATTTCACGAGATTCCAAAAGCATATACTGCACTGAAGGCAAAGTGCAGAACTGTTTCACATATATCAAACTAACTTTCAGTTTCTCATTCACAGTAGGTGAGTGTGCATTTTTCCTCTGCTCTCTATACTGGTATGGCATTGATATCATTAAAGACACAATCAGTGAATGACTTTTGAAAAGATAAAACCCATATTGCTATATCACCTTCACAATGACCATGCAGAAGTGGTGTACCTCTGGCTTAGTTATCTTGGTCCAGACTAAAAGTACCACTTCTGTGTTGCAACAATACACCACCAGTAATCTACATCTTCTTAATGACTTTAAAACAATTGTTTATACATATACTCTTTGAAGATAACATCCTCCAACTGCTATCTGGGGAAAGACCTGGGCAATGATATCAATTGGTAAGTTTTTACCAAAGAAACGATTTATACATTTATTGACTTTATTTAACTGATTTTCATCTGTAGTTCTGAGATGATTGGCTAAACTATCAGCTAGTTCAATTAAATTAAACACTGAGGTACTATTTTCAATGATTTCTTTAACCTAACAGTTCAAAGAGTTGATGATAATCACCGCTCGCACGGAGATACAGGCCTATATATATATATATATATATCACTACAGTAAAACACATCATGCCAGCAGAAAGTGCTGACAGTGCCTGTACAGTATCTAAATTCTTAATTCAGCGCGTTATTAACAGCTGATGTAGTAACTGAAAACAATAACTGACACCAAGCAGTATGATATTACTGCATACCGGTAACCATTTCACATAAACTATGATAAATATAACGTCGTATATAGTGGTTAACAATATTAAAGCACTGACAAAATACCAGCCTCGATTCTGCATCACATTAAACAAAATTTCCTCTTTTTGTTGCAGTGTGTACACAAAGACTATTGATGTTGTTGTTGTTATCGCCTGTCACACTACAATTTACGTCAAAATATTTTCAAACATTGGGATACTTTGACACCATCGGCATCGCGGCTGTCTTGCAAGAAATTCAACTCAGAAAAAGGATACAACTTGAAGCCTTTCATGATATCTTCTGCTCTTGACGGCATCTTGATCGTCCTGATCTAAATATTTTTCCGATATCGGATGCTATTATTACACAGCGTCAAGTCAACAAAGATCACAGTGCCTCAGAACTAGTTCGGAGGCGGAGCCGGCCAAATGAAAATGTGAGTAAACTATGACTTACTCAGCAAATGTCTTCTATTTTCGCCATAATATATATATTTATTGTATTTATATGCTAAATATTTTACAGTGTTGATCTTGGAGAGATTTTTTTTATGGATGGACTACAGTTCAACAGATTAATCCGCGTGTCTTCAGCCGGTCAAGGCCACCGGAAGTTGAAAGTGTTCCGAATGGTCGCCCTATGTCAGAAGTTCGGTAAAGATGGTAAACTTGGATATTGAAAGTTTTCTGTGGTTTTTGGGCAAGCCGTGAGCTGATCTGTGGTAAGAAATCTCTAAATGGACAAAATGCCCAATATGTACAGGAAACTAAGAAAACATAACTGTGGAATGTTGTCATTTAGTCATATCGTATGTTGTTCTCAGGTTCACACCAACTTTTTTTAACTTATGTATTTATTTATTTATTTGATTGGTGTTTCACGTCGTACTCAAGATTATTTCACTTATACGATGGCGGCCAGCATTATCGTGGGTAACTTTTTTTAAGTTGAGTGTAACACATAACTGTGTGTTCATGTAACTTGGTGTCAAAGCAGCAGTATTTTATGTAACAAATGAGATGAATGATCGTAAATTGGCTCTGTACTTTTAGCCTGCTGGGATTTAGAAATGTTGTGTATTGTGCATTTTGCGAAATATACATACATGCCACTAGCTGCAACTGCTCCGATGGTTACTGAGCTAATGTAATACGCAGTTTTCGAGTTATGTCATTATGACAACACAGTGACATCCCATTGCAAGATGACATCGCCACTTTACGGCACGGTAGGGCTACCTGCCTGTCTGATAATATGGCACTGATCGCGTTTTGATCAAAGTACCGGGATAACATCATTATTTTTGCAATATTGGGAACCCAAATCCATCCAAGAACATGATTCAGAAGATCAGTGTAATCCTTTTTAATTAGTGCTGTATATTCTATATACCACCCCATGTTTAAATTACCAGATTGGCCCTACTGTGTCGTAAAGCGACGACGTTTTATAACACTGTTGTCGTAATGTCATGTCTCTAACCTGCGTATTGAAATGTAGGTACCACCGCCATAAACGTTATGTGGTGCAAAGCTGAAGTTTGCCACCCCATCTTACAAATTAACTTGGCTGTCGCTACTACTGTACTCGGTGTGGAACAGATTCATTAGGAAACCCGCTCTCTAATTTTATGTTCACCACATCAACGCTGTGAGTCACTTGGACCAAACTATCCCACTCTCGCTCACCTGAAAACACTGGTCAAAGTGCCGTATGCAGAAATGGCAAAAGTAGCAAGACCAATCAAACAACATGGAAATGTTTTGTCCTGTGACACTTTGTTTGGGTCATATGATTGACAAGGTCACATGTAAAGGTTTCACCAGTGAAGAAGTTCATCCTCACTAGGGAAAAAGGCCAGTGTGTTCCTGGCTTTACATTCATTTATCTCCTGCAAAAGTACAGACCTGCATACATGTAAATATGGGCACTACAATTTCACCTTAGGAGTAAGAGGCCCCTTGCACAAAGGGATCGTTGGCTAATTTGTGTTTAACTACCATGGCAACATATCTTTTTAACATGGTAATTACAGTCTACTTGGCGTACTATCGCTTTGTGAAAGAGGCTCCAGCTGGCCTCCAAAATTATTGCGGCATGTTAAAACGAAAACCAACACGTAACAGTGACCACATCCTGTTTCTGAATAGTGTGTTATGATGTCTGTACTTTCATAGCGTTTGGCCTCATATAAAATTTGTAAATCGAATTAGTGTCTGTTGACAACACAGGTAGACCAGATTTTTGCCAAGCAGTGCATGTCACACCAAATATCGAGGCGAGGGAGAAAGTATGTAAGACTACATGTAGTTGTAAGAGTGTTGTAAGAGTGTAAGTAAATTGTGATGGAATATTTGACTTTATGTTTCAGTACTTAGACCTACATTTATTTTACTACATTTAAATTGTGAGGTTTATTTGGAATAATGTCTCGTAAGTCTGTTTTCTTCGAAATCTAAATTTAATCCTTGAACTGTTCTGAGTTAGTGTTTATTTCTGTCCTGAAGCAAATGCACACCTTCATTAATACGTGTGTACAATAAGTAATACAAAAAGTACATCCATATTTTACATACTTCTCTGATGATAAAACAAATATAATGACCAAATTATAGACTGACAACTATGGTTTCAGCTTTTGGAGTTAGACTTTCTCCTGGTTTACAGGCATGCAGAAATGATCTGTGAAACAACAACGACTTAACTTACCAAGTGTACACTGTATTATGTATTGAATTCCAGGTCCTTTTTGTTGGATGACCATTGCAGTGTCCGATAATGCCTTGACTACTCATCAGTTTTGCCTGGTTTCATCCTCCTTATTATTTGTCCTCTGTCATATGGATCAAAAACATACATTCACGAATTAGTTCATCTCCACTTCTTACTTTCAGTGTTCCATCTGTGCTTTTCCATCACTGTGGCATCCAGTGTATTGTCTTAAAGATGGCCATGCGGGATCTGGTGGATCGGGACTGTGGGGGATCAAATGCTCTGATGAAACTCACCACTCATTTCACCCACGACAGAGCATTAAGACAGGTTAGTTTATCCACCACCTTGGAGGGGTTCATTGTCCAGCCTTCCTGTAGTTAAGGTGCTAGCTTTTCAAACAGTTAGTCAGTGAATGGTGGAATCATTTCCATTCTTGGAATGAGAACTTAAAAAGATTCCCAAGTTTCCCTTGGTCTTGGTGGCCTTGGTCGAAGAAAAAATGTTTTATGAGGATCATTAGTGTGTCCTTACATACAGTTTACAGGAAACTGCTTGTCATCAGTATGATGTATATCACATGTGGGAATGTTTACCTATAACGTTGTTCACCCTATTCTCTAGACATAATTGTATTAGTGAAAAATTCTTAAGTATTACAAATTTATCCATTGGTAGACTCTAGCAGAGCAGTTTAATGAGTTGTGCTAAGAAACAGTGTACTGTGATCAAATTCAGCTTTCACATGTGCTTGGCAAAGTGCCACGCCTTTGTTCAAGCTCTCACATTTTTTCAACCTGTGCTTCTGTAATAGTATGATGTAAAGCACAAACCAGATGTACACACAAGCTTAGGATGCTCCCATATATTAATTCTTCCACCAAAAGGAAATAAAGACATCAATTGTTGAGAATTTTTATTGCATGTTTAGACTGGCGTATTGAGATATCTTGGTAATTACCAGTGTTAAATCAACTGGATTTTCAAGCGTTTGAACATGACAGTGCTGTTAAAAAAAAAAAGATAAAAGGTCTAAAAAATTAAAGCACTTAAATTACATCTTTTCAGATGTTAAAATTGGTAAAATGTGAATGTTTATCAACCTGAAACATACAAACCACATTCGCTTTTTTATTTCAACAGTTGGGAAAATAGCATTAATTTCAGACATGCTTTCCTCTTGTGCTTCAGTTCCTCTGTTGTTTCTTTTATATTTTCTGTCTCATTATTTTACAGGAAGGAATTCAGTATGCCACCCCAAGAGCTCATGGCCCAGTAAGACAGTTTTTGCCTTTGAACCCTAATCATGAGTATTGTTTAAAACACCCGTGACACAAACAAATAGCTGTCATATTATCTGCGTGAAAAGAAATTGGTGAAAACTTTGACTTATGTAAATGAACGAAAATTTTGCCCTTCACTAAGGTGCATATTTTGCCTGTTTTTTTCAATGGCAGGATGGTATTGTACTGGATAAATATAAATTTCAGTGCTCTATTTGGGGGCAAAATTGTAGGTGATTATCTCTTCCTTAAAATCAAATTGATTAGGTTTTTCAAATTGTTTATGACTATTAGTATAGTTTTTAAAGGTATTTCTGTGTCACTGTATTGTTTTGTTTCAGACTGCAAAACCATTTGGGGAGGCATCAGAAGCTGAGGTATGCTTTACCATATATATTATACTAATTAATTTGCCCCTCCAGGATAGAACATGCTTCATACAAATTATGTGTAACTGACAAGTCTCTTAAAAATGGCTCTTCGTATTTAGGAAATGACTCCCCCATGATGAAAGAGGCTACAGTACCTTGCTTGAAATGAAACAACTATTCACTTTTCTATGATAGAACAAAATAGTGTTTGAAAATGGATGTTAAAGGAAGTCTTTTATTTGTGGGAGGACTAAAGACTAAACTACTGTATAAACATGTATATTGTAATGCTGAAGAAAGAAAGCTTTCAAATGTCGAAGAATGCTGTTGTTTTTTCTTCTGTGGAATATCACAACTTATTCAAAAGTTTCCCTTTTGATTTTACCTGGCAGCTGGTGGATGAGTTTTTGTCCACCCAACAGATCCACGCTGCGCCTCAGACCTTCCACATGGGCAGTTTGCTCCAGGAGATGAGGGAGATAGAGGAAGCAGAGCAGAGATATGTACCTCAGAGAGGTCTGTTAATGTAGCTTGCACATTTGCCATTTAAAGGCTTTTGTACTATTACATTTTTGGTGTACTATTATGAATGAATGACTTTGGCAAACCTGAAAATTGGTTCCTGACATTTTTAAAAACTCCTCATAATTTACAAAAGCTATACAACACTCCACCAGAATATTGTTGGTCTGATATTCTATAACATGGACAAATATGGGTCTTACCACAGGTGTAATCTCAAAAAATGTTGGACACCCATTTTTAGGCTTGCTGTTTTGTAATATTGTGAGTATAGTGATGTCATACTGTGAAGCTGTTTTCATCAGTGTTGTAACTGTCTGAAAAAAGGTGAGCCTTAAGGTAGGACGAAAGCACTTGCTTGGCCGCACTGGCTCAGATGTTTAAATGTCTGGCTTGCTGTGACTGTCAGGCCATTGCCCATGGAGGTCACGTGTTTGAATCCAGCTCTCACTGTTTCAACTTTAAAATCAGATCAAGAGGCTTGTCAGGTACAAAGGTGAGTGATTTACACTGTTACAGATTCCTCAACCCTTAAACCTGGCCATCATCTAATATTTTGTCCGCTTTGTACACCAATCAAGTCGATAAATGTAGTTTTTTCAGTCATATGTGACTACGCAGTGTGGATACACTTCATAAATGTGTTGATAAATCCGTATGTTTGTTATAACTTTTAGCCCCAGGTATCGCCGACATGGCGCAGGCAGCTAATTGGGCAGAAGAATTTGTTGGAGAGGAGCCAGGCAGATCAAGTGACCAATGGGCATCAGAGTTAGTCCATGAAAGGGGAAATGTACCAGTGCGGAATGATGATGTGAGATGGGCACAAGATTACTTGGCAATCACAGAACCAAAGACATGGTAATTGACCTGATGATGATGACATTAATGAAATGCAGGGAATCTGCTTACAGTATTTGACATTGCACATGTACTTGTAAACAGGGGCATTAGAAAAATAGAAATGTAAGATGTACACTACTCTGTTACTGTTCAACAAGCATCGTAAATCTGAAGAATGTATAAGAAGCTGGCTTGTAAGTTTATTGTTGAAAGGCAAATCTGAATTTTAGTCCCTGCAAACCAATGGGAATTTAGCCTCTGAATAATGAGGCTATGGGTGTGTATAAGACATCTAACTGATTTGTATTATTCCAGGACGGATGAATATGAAACACAGTTCAACAATCCCAAATGGGTGGAGGAATATAAGGGGGAAGAGGATGAGTTGGCAAAAACAGCAAACGAACTCCTGGGCACCATAGATAATCCAAAATTTAATAATTCTGAGGTGAGTTATTATGAGAAGGAGAGAGAAAAGTGTGATTGTAATATGGTAGTACATGGAGTCAATTTATAAACATGAAACCACTTCAGTGAAAATAAAACTTTGGTTTAGAGAAAAATTTTTACACAGTTTTATTTTTATAAACTATTTGGGAAGCTTAGGACATAAGCTACATGCGTATAATTTGTTTACTGTCAATTGGAAATTTAAAAATCGATTGAAACTCCCAGTGGAATAATGATTGCAGACATTTTGGGTGGACTCTGTTGCATGATACAATTTACCTGAAGTGGAATCATGTACATCATTAACATTTCTATGACTTCAATGACTAATGGGCCTTCGTGACCAAGGGTTTAGCATGCCAGCATGGCGCAATGACACAGGAGCCTCTTTCTAATGCTCTCACTGTGAGTTCAAGTCTAGCACATGCTGGCTTCATCTCCGGTTGTATGTGGGAAGGCCTGCCAGCAACCTGCAGATGGTTGTGGGTTTCTTCCGGGTTCTGCCTGGTTTCCCCCCACCATAATGGGATAAGTCAAACATTCTTGAGTACGGCATAAAACATTGATCAAGTAAATAAATAAATCAATGACTGGTGTTGTGGTTTTTAAATGTTATGTTCACAAGCTCATTGTACAAAGCAATTTCAGATGTATGTCAAAATATAAACTATTATTTTAGAGCTTACTTTGGACCAATCATAAAACAAAATATGTTGAAATTTCAACTTTCTGTAAATTGGCCTAGGGCAGCAGCTAGATTGTTTTGCAAGGCTTCTTGTAATGTGAGGGTATTTTACATCCTTTTGCATGAAAACTAAATGCACTAGCGTACATAAGTTACAAATATGTTTCGATGTACTAGCAATAGGTTTGCATAAAATGTGTTCCTTTGCCGTGCCTGCTATGTGAATAAATGTGGGATGAGAAGCTGAATGCCCATCAGACAGAAAAAAATCAAATAGTTGTGATGTTTTTGTTTTTCAGTTTCTTAAATTTGTTAAGAGGATAGGAGATGGAGAGCTGACTATTAAAGATAATGAAGTCATAGAGAAATCAACTGCTGATCAGTGGGTGCAGGAGTTTGAGAAAGAGGTGACAACCAAGATTTTTTTTTTTGTCTTATCACATGTTAATAACAAGCAAAATAATAATGTCATAATTACATGTAACCTTATCATAAATAGCATTATGTAATAGCATTATTACACAAAATATGTACCAAGAGGTGGTCCCAAATACCCCCCATATGAAAATTATTTTCGTTTATCTTTTTCTCTTTGAAGAATAAAATGGTAAAAATATTGGAGACCACATGTACAACTAACTCTTTGCACTCTTTCATCTGAACTTTTTGTAGTTTTCAAGTTTTTCCCACCATTAAGTTTTTCGGATTAAAAATTAATCAAACTTCACAAAAAAGTCGTAAGCAGCCCTGTATTAAGGTGGTTGAATCAATCTGAAAATGCGTTTCTTCAAAAATGCCAAGCCTGAGGTGAAGTGAAGTATATTCCTCTGGGGCCCATTCTACACAGCTCTCACAATTAGGCTGTATCAAGCACATTTACCATGTTGTCGCCATTCTCCAAGATATATTTGGCATGCAAGTTCATGAAACCAACCCAGGGGCCTGTTGTTCAAAGCTGCCACAATGCTGTGTCAAGTGCATTTGTTGTGTAGACTTATCTCTTTGTTATTAGTTTTGTTATTTGTTGTTTATTTATTTATTTCATTGGTGTTTTACATGTGCTCAAGAATATTTCACTTATATGACGGCGGCAGCATTATGGTGTTAGGAAACCAAACAGAGCTCGTGGGAAACCCACGACCATCCGCAGTTTGCTGCAGACTTTCCCACGTATGGTTGGAGAGGAAGCCAGCATGAGATGGACACACAGCGATCGCATTGATGGGTCATGGAAACTTTGTAGAACGAGCCCCCGAGTACCTAATTTTGTTAGGCTGTTCCTGTAATGATTATGTCGTCGTCTCACAGATGAAAGATACTATTACATGTAATATTCTTTCCCTTTTTGATCAGTCTAAAACATTGGTTGATCGTTGGGAGGAGGAATTTGTCAAACAACAGGCCAAAGTAGGAGAACCCATCACAGATGAAGAGTTTTGGAGCCGCTTAAAGGATACCTGGGGACAGGTCGACCAGTATGTAACATAGTGGTCATTAGTGATTTAAGAGCCTGTCATTATTAGCTGCAAGAATGTTGGCTCGTATGACTTGATTCGATAAAGATTTGGGAATGTTTGATCATCCATCAGCAGGACAATAAATTATCTGGAAAACGTGGGAAGATCTACATGTACTCACACAAATGGGTAAATCCTGAACCACTAGTAAGTATACTTTTTGCTTCAGATCTCAGGACTCAGGGCACCCCTGGCTAACAGAATTTGAGCAGACTCAGGATCCGTATCAGGTATCTGTTCCTGTCACACACAGGTTATACCATGACCTTTCAGCAGATGATCAACAGATCATTGTCATGTACATTCTTCATCATTTTATGATGGTCGTGTGGCCTGAAGTTTCGAAAAGTCCATAGTCATGTCTAACATCGTAAATTACCCTAAATGACCATAAATATTGTTCATGACTGACTTATACATTTTTCCTGATTGTGAGAGTTTTGTTGAGTTTAGAAAGGTGTATTGAGATTTTCTTGGAACATTGAATGATATTCTACTGGAAAATCATAAGTTTGAGCACCAAAAAGAATATTTTGCGACATTTATTTGCCGCTAAAAATGCACTTTTGTCGGCAAAATTTTAGATCATTTAGAGTAGATCATTATGTTTCTCACAACCACTGAGGTGCAGGTGTAATCCTGTTAATTCAACAACAGTCCGATAAGTTAGTACATTAAGACTTGAGATCTTGGTACTAATTGGAATTTGGTATTAATTGTAAAGGGATAAATCAAGTTCTGGCTAGCTTGCTGGCTGCTAATTGTCTTGTGTCTATAGCATGGTAACAAATGGGATGACTTATATCAGTACATATATCCAAGTATCAGGACTGTTACAATACAATACAATACAATACAGTATTGAAGAGGTGAATGTGAATTGATGAAAAATATGTTCTACATGCATCTATGGTAAATGACATAAACATTTGCCCATTCGGCCAGTCTAAATTGTACATTTTGCCTGATTCTGAGAGCTCTCTTAATCTAAGTGTTTTTGAAGGTTGGATAATGTCATGCCAGAAAAATAAACGTTTCAGGACAAAAATTGATATTTTGTGACATTAATTTGCCTCTAAAAATATACTTTTTGGGCAGTTTTGTGTCATTTACTGAATATGTTTGCATTGTTTTCCTGGCACGTTTGTATAAAAAAGATGCACCAGTGGTACGACTTCTGACATATTTCTTTTCCTGATGTAGGAGTACAAGTTTGAGGAAGATAATCCATTAAAAGATCATGAGAATCCATTCCAGGAGGGTGTGGACAGACTGGCAATAGGGGACATTCCTAATGCTGTACTCTGTTTTGAGGCAGCTGTACAGAAAGATGAGAATCATGTGGAGGTAGGATTCTGTGAGGACATAAATACTTTTCCATTTTCATTAAATATCAGGAGGAATTAATTGCAATTTCAAGGTGTGTCATTATATATGGAGTAAGATATCAGTGCAACATGGTGTAACATTACTCCACTGTAAGGCTGCTTTCCTATATTTTAACAGGGTAGTATTCATGTTGAACTACCAATGGAATGTAATTATTTTTTCTATACCTGACACCCAAACCCATGCCAAAATGTAGCTCCAAATTGATCTTATCATACTAAATTAAGTTTCTATATTGTACATGCCACTTGATGTTACCTTTGAATCGACCATGCCTGATTTCACATTATCTGGGCATGTCATCCTAATGTGTCTCGCAACTTACGTATATTTCATCTATGCCAAGAGTATCAGCCATAGAAAAGGAGTTTTCCTTAGTGTGTGGTTTTAGTCAAGATTTATCGGGTACCTGGTGAAGAGAGGTGGGCTTCTCCAACCTGAACTTGATTGCCATCATATAATTGAAACATTCTTGAGTATGGGGTTAAGCACCAAATGATGTACATGTAAATACATAAAGACAAATTATGTGAATTAATTAATTTGGGTAACTCCATTACGACAATATCACAGTTTACATGTACTTAAAACTAATAAGCGAACCATATCATTTGTTCTTTAGGCCTGGCAGTATTTAGGAACTTCTCAGGCTGAGAATGAACAAGAACCAGCGGCTATTGCAGCCCTCAAACGGTAAGAATTGTCTTCCATTATGACAACCCTTCATGTATTACTTTAACACTAAAAATGAAAAGTTATCAAAGTTAATGTATTCTACAGATGAAAGGAAACATTTTCTAAACACCAGAGCAAACAGTGCACTATGGTTATATTGTTGTCTTTCTGTTACATGTGTATAATATTTTGTGAAGGAGACCTTCAAATTAGGTCTGAGGTCTGAGTGGAATTTTGACACACCGCTCGCAAAGCATTTATGAATTAACAGGTGGATACTGATCATTTCAAATGAAACTGATGGACATTTGGAATTGATTTAAAGTTGTACTGTAACTTTCTGTTTGGTGAAAGAAGATTATAAGATAACAGGATTTATGGTCACTAGCTGATCCCCACAACATCAGATTAAATAACTTATAAGTACTTATCAGTCTCAGGTGTTTTTTCTCAGGAGTGAATATCACATATTTCTTATTCACACTGAATCATTTATATGATAATGGGATTTGAAAATACACAACAATTTATTGGTTGTAAAGCCTGTTTTTTAAAGGAAAAGACAATGATGCAGGCAACCATGCCTGAGTCAAAAATATTCTCACGTAGAATAAGGACAATGTTTACAATCACGAACAATCAGTGTCAAATTCTGTGTATGGAAGGTTGTGAGAGCAGCCATTGTCAGTAGTTTTCACAGATAGACGTGATCTCTCTAATGTTCTAGGTTAATTAAATGGGTTGGATGCAAAAACACAAAATAACAGGCTCAAGTATACATGGGTTATTATTTCAAAAACAGAATGTTACTTCAGTTTTGGTCGCATGAAGACAAACAGCAAATAATATGCTCTTCCCTAATAATGCCTAGAATGAGCTGTCTTTTCCATTTAAGATGCCTCTACTACTTTGATTGCTACATGTAAAGCCATTGTTGTAAGTAACATTTTATCAATATGTATTATCTTTTATTTAGGTACATACATATACATGTAGCTTGCCAATATACACTAGGGTGATATCCATGGTTGTCGTCATCGTTACAGGTGTGTTAAGCTTTCCCCAGATAACCTCACAGCCTGGATGGGACTAGCTGTCAGCTATACAAATGAGTCACTTCAGCCACAGGCTTGCCATGCCCTTAAAACATGGCTTCGGCACAACCCACCTTACTCTCACTTGGTGACTGACATGACAGATGAAGACAAGCAGCCTGTTGTGTCTTCATACATGCACAGGTGAGTCATGTGACACAACCCACGTTACCCTCACCTGTTGACTGACATGACAGATGAGAACAACTAGCCTGTTGTGTCTTCATACATGCACAGGTGAGTCATGTGACACGACACACCTTACCCTCACCTGGTGACTGGCATCACTGTTGTCTCCTCATACATCCACAGGTGAATCATGTGACACAACTCACCTTACTCTCACCTGGTGACGGACATGACTCATGTCTCCTCGTACATCCACAGGTGAGTCATGTGACACGACACACCTTACCCTCACCTGGTGACTGGCATCACTGTTGTCTCCTCATACATCCACAGGTGACTCATGTGACACAACCCACCTTACCCTCATCCCGGTTTTTGACGTGATTGATGTGTTCTCATACACCCACTAGTGACTCATGTGACACAACCCACCTTACCCTCACCCCGGTTTTTGACGTGATTGATGTGTCCTCGAACACCCACTGGTGACTCATGTGGCTCAACTTACTCTCACCTTGTGATTGACATGACTTAGCAACCCATTGTCTCCTCATATTTTTTAAAGTTGTTATGAAAATTATTCACTTTTTAGCTTGCCTGTACCCTGAACATAGGCATAGGCATCAAAATAACAGGGAAAACAATGTTAAACAAACTGTTAGTCTCACAAAACCTAATGCATGTACTGAACTCAGATTTTGCATACATGCAGAGCACAGTTATATGAGGGGGATGTTGAATCATTATATGCATATTTAAAACGGTAAATTACAAAATTCTTGGGGATCCAGGTGGTTAGCGTGCCAGCAATACACAATGACACAGGAGGCTGTCACCAAGGCGGTCACTGTGAGTTCAAGTCCAGCTTATGCTGGCTTCCTCTTCAGCCATAAGTGAAAAGGTCTGCCAGGAACCTGCGGATGGTCATAGGTTTCCCCCAGGCTCTGCTCAGTTTTCTCCCACCATAAGGCCTGCTTCCGTCATATGTGAAATGTTCTTGAGCATGGCATAAAACACCAATTAGGATCGGGTAACCTTAGCCTTTTGATTGAAAATGTTAGGACTAATACTTTGGCTGAATAGTTCAGCAAGAGACACATAAACCTTGATGCTCTCATCACTAGAGACACCAACAGTGATGAACATGTAAAGATATTACAGAATATGACATACTTTGTTCTAGCTCTCAGATGATGGCTGTCCAGGAATTGTATTTACAAGCGGCCAGGCTATCTCCAGATAATATTGATCCAGATGTTCAGGTAAGACCAGTGAATAAGAGAAACTTTGGAAGGGAATTATCTCTCAGTTTCCAGA
Organism: Liolophura sinensis; assembly: GCF_032854445.1. Taxonomy (NCBI): domain Eukaryota; kingdom Metazoa; phylum Mollusca; class Polyplacophora; order Chitonida; family Chitonidae; genus Liolophura; species Liolophura sinensis. Next base: position 14,394,342 of record NC_088303.1, on the reverse strand, counting down.
TTTAATCAGAAATAAGTAAACTTTACAATGTGCTAATGTTAGAATGCAATAGAACGAGCATGGACAAGATTTGAACCTCAATTTCATTGGACAGAGCCTAGTGGTCTAAACAGACCACTTGGGCAATGTAAGTTTGAATTTTTTAGATGACTTCAGAGTTTTAATGATGTTAGTAACCTTTCTGATCTTTGTAACATTATCTGTGGAAGCACCAGTAGGGGAGTTTTGAGATCAAACATCTTTTTTAAATCGATATTAAATACCAAAAAGTCCAACTGTATATTGTCACTTGTCAAAAACATTTTCAATTTTAATTTGTAACTTAATTTACCGATTACCTGTCTAACCGTGTCCCAGAGGCACAAACAACCCTCACTGCTCCAATCGCCATGTACTTCAATTCACAAGGGCTCAGCTTTTCTTCGTTTTTTGTCTGCTCTGTGTAACTTTTTGTGAATTTTTTCAGACACCCATTTTACAGTAAATGTAATCAAAACTGGTTGCTTAAGATTTTTGACAGGCCACATGGTACAATAGGTCTTTCTGTACCTTAAGCAAGAAAAGAGTTCAAGTTCGAGACTCCCCTGGTGTTGTTAGATACTGGTAATAAAAGATGAGACTGTAGCTTATTGCTGTACTTGTGTGTTTCAGAGTGGCCTGGGAGTGCTGTTTAACCTGAGTGGGGAGTATGACAAGGCTGTAGACTGTTTCACAGCTGCCCTTCAGATCAGACCTAAGGTGAGATGCTTGGTGGGACAATGTTTGTTATTTTTCCTGCTTAAAGCTCGTGTTAAAATCATTTGAGACCTATTAGAATTGAGGGAGTGAGCTAAGTGTTTATGGATGCTTGTGTTTCATTTGCTAGGACGCATTAGGATGTGGGTTCAAACCCGGCCATGGACAGGAAAACTGTTTGTTGGGCCTTTGTGACAATAAGGGGTCAAAGATGCTTGTGTGAATAGTCGAGCATTGGTTGAAGACCACTTGTCTTGCCCTAAGATAGTGTGCATATCTGTACATAACATCTGAAGAAGACTGTTTTGGTGCCCTAATGGTTGAAGCATCCGTCTCGAAGTAGGGAGAGCTCATGTTCAAACCTGGGTCGGGCCATACCAAAGACTTCAAAAATGGTACTTATTGCTGCCTCGCATGGCGCTTAGCACTGGGGGGTTAGCACTCTCCTCGCCACAAGAAGACATACTATATGTGCATGCATATAATGACGTCTCGTCATCATATGACTGAAAAATTGGTTAGTACCACGTTCAACATCAAGCATACATACATTGCGTGAGAAAGTTTATCAGTAATTTGCCAAATGTTGGTGGTTCACCCTGGGCAATCTGGTCTTACCATCAAAATTATTTTCTGCCATCATATAGTTGAACAATTCTTGATTGCGGCGTTAAACAACAATCAAATAAATTTATAAATGCATTGATTATCATCACATGGCATTCAGCCTATATGGTTATCATGTTTTGTGAAGATGAGTGTAGATCAGCCTGCAATTTAACATGTGTAAAACAAGACAGAGATGAGTAACTAATACCGTAAGTTTTTGTAAGCAGTACTAAGTAAAGTGTTACGACCCAAACTGTCTGTATTATAAAGAGATGGCTTGTTCGAAATACACAACAGTTTAGCTGCACAAAAAAGTAACCAAAACCAGCAGATTTTATTTTACAACAATTTATTAGCTTTAACAAGAACAGATAATAAGACTTATACAAATACTAAAGTACTTAAATTTAACAAGAAAGGATAGCAGTATCTATACAAATACTAAAGTACTTACATGTGCCACGGTGTCAAGTCCAAACGGACGCATATATTCCACAATATATACCACACAGGCATAAATGCTCAGAGGCAAATTCACAAGAGGGAAAATCCACAGTATAACTGAGTGTATGACTAGACATACACAAAATTCCACAGACAGGGTCCGTGTACTAATAAGCACTGTGTATACAAGAGCACAAATTAAACATACATGTTCAGACTGAACAAGTGCTCGGTGGAGATAGGATATAACAAAGCCAGAGGCTATAAAGACACCAAAATTCAGCACAAAAGGCCTACTAAAGTAATACACAGCGAAAGCATCCAAAACTCTCAATAATTCTCCGTTCTCTTCCTTTGACCTGCTTTCATAGGTCTTATATAGCCTGGTGGAATTGTCTAGAATAAGAAAATTCCTGAACAGTTGATGTAAACAAACAGGCACCGAACTGAGCGTATTCTGGAACATTCTAAGGTAGAGGCAGACAGCAGGCCCTGAACCTAGCATATGTAAACAGTGGCAAGCTAAATTTAGAAGCTGACAGCAGTTGTGCACATAACAACAGACTATTATTGTGCTTTGCAGGATGCTCTATTGTGGAACAGACTGGGTGCGACCTTAGCCAATGGGAACCGCAGTGAGGAGGCTGTGGATGCCTATCACAATGCTCTGGAAATCTCCCCAGGCTTCATCCGATCTCGGTACAACCTGGGCATTGCATGTATAAACCTAGGTGCCCACAGGTAAGACAAGACAAAAGTCTTTTACATATGTCAACAAAGTTGTCTCTTTAGTTCTCTTTATTTGTTGATCTTCTGAAGTTTGGAGATTGCAGCATTAATGGCTTTATTGTTCTTCTCTGCCTCTTTGTAAGTGCTAAAGATATGAATCTCTTCTCGATGAATCATAATTTATTAGTTCAACAACACACTGTCAAATGAGAAATTATCAAGAATGAAATATTTGCAGGATTTTTCTGTTTTCCTTTCCTTGTCTGTGTTTTTTTTCTTCATGCACAGCTTGTCTAGTTTATAACGTGCAGATATCCTGTTTTCAGGTTTCAATGTCCTTTCTAAATTTTGGTTGTTTGTTTTGGCTTTTTTGTCAGGGAGGCTGTTGAACATTTCCTGGCAGCACTAAACATGCAGCGCGAGAGTAAAGGCCCCAAAGATGAGCGCTCAGCCATGTCAAACAATATCTGGAGCACAATGCGTATGGCGATATCATTACTAGGCCGATCAGACTTGTATGATGTGTGTGAGAAAGCTGATCTTGATAGATTAAATCAGGAATTTGGAATGAGTGTATGACCTTTACCTGCAGTGCCTGAAGGTCGAGCGATACCTTATCTATTCAGGAAATGTATCATCTCTAGGACGTGTCCGAGAACTGCTGAGTCACTCCTGCCACAATCGATATTACCTGGAGTATTAAAGTTGATCTTCTCCTGACATTTCTGTTTTATAATTTGTTGTAATATATGTGTATATTAAGGAATGAAAGAATGTATGATTATGGCAATATTTCAGCCATTTTGTGGCAATATGTGTATTAAAACTGATTATAATGTGAAGAACTAGGTATGCATGATTATTTGCTTGGATATGTGTCTGTAGTAAGTTACGATAAAGTTACATTTTTTTTTGCACATTTTTAATTTAATTACTTTTTTTAAGACGGAGAAACACATTTTTGTGAAAGGCTAAACCATTTGTAACATGTTTTCATTTGATTATTGTTGCAATATTTTCCTTTGTAACCAAACATATCTCCTCTGTTGAAATTTACTTTTTGTGCTTCTCTGCAGTATTCTTATTGGAGGTTCGTAAAAAAAATGATTTTGAATGATGTTTTTGTAGTAAGTTGTTATGAACAGTTGTGTCTGTAAGAATGTACTGATGACTTATTTGGTTGTGATTATTAGAAATATCTAAAAGTTTCCAGTGAAAGAAACGGTAGTGATGTCAATCAGTAGACACCTGAGTAAGAACAGGTGGCACAATTCACTACAAAGAGAATTGTGTATTAAAAGTGTCTGATTTACTGAACGCAAATAGGAAGATATAAATTCATTGTTTATCCGTTAGTGTGTGAAAGGAACTAAATAAAGCAGTTCTGATACACATTGATTTATCAGTATATACAGGTTACGAATCATGTGAAATACATGTACATTTGTGTGCATGTATGCATGGGACAGTTGTGGCGATCTAAATCATGTACTAACGTGTCGCCTAGTGTAAGTATATAAATGTACATAATGAAGTACATGTAACTATTTTACCTCTGTTAATTGCTTAAGTGATCTAAATATCTCTTACTTATTGATGTATACATGTACATATTGTTTTATATATAGTTGTAAACTGGCTAGTCAGTGTTCCTGCCTTCAACATGTTCAAAATCTAGGGGACACAAATTTCATGATTAAAGGAAACATTAACACCAGTATTTTTGTATACGGTTTTCACATTTAGAATGAGTGGGGTGAGTCTACTTCTAATAGTCTGTTCACACAGTGAATGTTAAATAAATTTGTGTGATTAGCCTCGAAGCGTGAAGGCCTTATAAAATAGGGTGAAAAATAGGGTGCTAATTGAAGCGTAAAAAGTCACACTGTGTCAAGTTACTAAGCCAGTCACTGACAGATTTTCAAAGTCGGAGAAAATTATTGTTACATGTACCAAAATAGACTGGTACATGGAACTATGTGCTCATTAAATGCAAAATTTAATAAAATAAATGCAATGAAATATGTGATCAAAGAGTTTTGTTCGCTTACCTGTCAATGTGAATAGAGGAATTCCGGTTTCATTGATGTCCCTGTGTGCTGTAATGTTGTTGTACAGCACACGAGAGGAAATCAGTGTATTTTAATGTGAACCGGTATTGAAATTATCCTCAAAAGATGAGTTTATTGTATTGAGTTACCCAAAACATCCTCTAAACTTATGCATTAATTAGTGCTTGTGTGTGTGTTAATAGTACTTATCCTACTTGTGTGTGTGTTTATAGTTCTGTATCCTACTTGTGTGCGTGTTAATAGTTCTGTATCGTACTTGTGTGCGTGTTAATAGTTCTGTATCCTACTTGTGTGCGTGTTAATAGTTCTGTATCCTAACTGTGTGTGTTAATAGTTCTGTATCCTACTTGTATGTGTGTTAATAGTTCTGTATCCTAATAATCAACTTGTTGCTGCCTGAGAGGTGAGAGCACTGAGAGGTGAGAGCACTGAGAGGTTAGAGCACTGAGAGATTAGAGCGAGGAAACATGACTGATTGGCCCTGTGACTGGGTGGCGCTGAGCACTGAGAGGTTAGAGCACTGAGAGGTTAAAGTGAGGAAACGGGACTGATTGGCCCTGTGACTGCGTGGCGCTCAGCACGGAGAAGTTAGAGCAAGGAAACATGACTGATTGGCCCTGTAAATGGGTGGCGCTCAGCACTGAAAGGTTAGAGCGAGGAAACAGGACTGATTGTCCCTCTGACTAGGTAGCGCTCAGCACTGAGAGGTAAGAACACTGAGAGGTTAGAGCATTGAGAGGTTAGAGCATTGAGAGACTAGAGCGAGGAAACGGGACTGATTGGCCCTGTGCCTGGGTGGCACTGTACTGAGAGGTTAGAGCACTGAGAGGTTAAAACGAGGAAACGGGACTGATTGGCCCTGTGCCTGGGTGGCACCGTACTGAGAAGTTAGAGCACTGAGAGGTTAAAGCAAGGAAACGGGACTGATTGGCCCTGTGCCTGGGTGGCACAGCACTGAGAGGTTAGAGCACTGAGAGGTTAGAGCATTGAGAGACTAGAGCAAGGAAACAGGACCGATTGGCCCTGTGCCTGGGTGGCACAGCACTGAGAGGTTAGAGCACTGAGAGGTTAAAGCGAGGAAACGGGACTGATTGGCCCTGTGATTGGTCGGTGCTCAGCACTGAGAGGCTAGAGCACTGAGAGGTTAAAGCGAGGAAACGGGACTGATTGGCCCTGTGGCTGGTCGGTGCTCAGCACTGAGAGGCTAGAGCAAGGAAACAGGACTGGTTGGTACTGTGACTGGGTGGCACTCAGCACCGAGAGGTTAGAGCGAGGAAATATGACTGGGTGGGGTGTCATGTCTAGTGTGTTTGGCATCATGCTTCAGTGGTGGCAGCACTTGTTTTGGTGGCATGGACTCATCCTTCCTTCCTTGTCGTCATATGACTGACAAATTGTTAAGTACTAAATAAAACTCCCAGCACAGATACATATATGGTGATAACCATAAAGAAGATTGGCCCGTATCAGTTAAGAGTTGCAGTTGTTGGTGTTACGTAAATCTACCAGTGAGGAAAAACTTTTCAGATTTCAAACTTTGCTGCTGTACACATGGAATTTAATATCCCAGTGGCGTGAAAACTTGCAGTAGAGATATGGAAAATATCAGATGTTGGTTACAGCAAAACAAAATAACTGAACTGGTTGTTTTACTAATGGCATTGTTGTTGTGTCAGATCTGATGAACAACAAACATGCCCTGTCAAGAATGTGGACATAGAAGCTTTACTGAAACATCAATAGTGTACATTGCTATGCATGTCTTTATGCCTGAATTATTTCCCAGGTCTACTCACTTTACACAAATTAGGAAAATGTATGGACAGCCAAAGGAGTTACTGAAATCTAGGCAACTAGAGTTACCCCCCTTTAGTCCAATTTTGCCAGTGTACGCATGCGTAACCCCGGGAAGTACGAAGCGAATCGATGACTTGACAGATAGAAGAATGCTTGGCGACTGTAAATATTGTCATTTGTTGGGTGGTTAAAATCAAAGGTAACTGGCATTCCCAGTGTGGTGCAAGCAATCCAAACATTACAGTCTTATCCGCCATGCACGCATGCATTTTTACGATATTTGTTGATAATATTAATAACGAAATCCGGACAGTTTGTAATGTTCACAAAGTTGAATAACTCTCAGTAACCAGCTTACAGCATTTAAGTTTCAAATATCAGGTCAAATATCGATATTTAAGTTTTAAACCAGGTCATAGGCCGGTTTCATGAAACTTACTTAGTGTTAAGTTGCCCTTAGCTAAGTGCACTTTATATCTCTACAACATACGTTGGTAGTTAAGAGCTTACTTAGCCACGTGAGCTTCATGAAACCGGCCCCTGGTCTTATGATGAACTTGTTGTTCAATCAGTAACACTTAATCATACGTGTAGTTAGAAAGGGTATTAAAGGTAGGTCAAAAGGGAGCCCTTTGCTCTCTCATATCATGGCAAGGTATATCCCCAGGTGGCTATTTCAACTCTTCTCTTTATGCTTGGCTGGCAGAGTATCGCAGCCACAGGTGCAACCAATGATAAACCATACACTGTTTCATGCCATGCCTGATAACCCTGTTCTAAACGATGGCTGCAGCCCAAGACTGATGTCAGCTTTGGCTCTCACCTCTCAGCTCGCCTGCACATGCAACATCCTAGCCCCAAGTGGGTATTTCAACTCCTTTCTCTACATTTGGGCTGGCAGAGTATCGTAGCCATGGGGGGAACCAATGGTAAACCATTGACATCACCGTCATGCGGTGAGAGTGGAAAGCAGGTCTTTAGGTTGGTGTTTTTTATTTGCAAGAGACTTATTCGATAACAGAGAAAATCTGCCTGGACCATCATTTAGTATGAAATTAACACCTTTAGCATCAAGATTCCAACGATGCCAGGACAGTATAAGAAAAGGAGTTGGAGTCTTTTCAGGACTTACCAAGGAGGCATATTTTCAAATAAACAAATATGCCTTCTTATTGGATAATGTGACTTTGTACCATTGTAACGACTTTGAAACCTAATCTGCACATGCCTTTTTGGCTGCTAATGCCTACCTTTGTCACTGTAAGCAAACAAAAACCATATTGTTTAGTTCTTAATTCATCTGTTTTCAGCAAGTATGACTCTGTAAATAGCCACAGATACATACTGTTGAGGACCCAGGTTCTTTGTAGGGAGCAGGAGGTGATAAATAATATATGCCAAATGGGCAAAATGCTCATTGTTTTTGCATAAGTTCAAAGTATTTGTATTGCAGCAGGGCTTTGAAACTATCACATCTGAAGGCCATGTATAATATAGCCCAAAGCTAGCTGGACATACTTACATAAGACCCAGCCTCGATGTAACCTAGGTGCACGAGGACAGTTTCATTAAAAAAAATCTCTAACCCGTTCTTTTATTTGATATGGACTGATTCCCTAAGTTATCCGAAATGTAAATATGTCAAAGCCAGCATCAGTAAGCCATCTTTCAACAGTAATCCAGCTTTTTAAACTTAGAATTCAAACTTCCACCAAGTCCTGGCAAGGTACACACCTGATTAAATGTCTTGTTATCATTATAGGTCCGCACACATATCCTAGGTGTGATATGAAGAAGTAATGATGGATTACATGTTCTCTAGTACCCCAAAGAAGAGCGCCTCTCTGAAACAACCAGGCTTACAAATACAGACCAATGTTATCCCTGAGCTGTACTTATGCAGCAGTAACAGACTACAGACAGACAGAGAGACAAATCGACATGATCCAAGGGGAGATGACAGTTTTGGTCTCAGTCATCTGGATCATTCAGGAAAAGTGCAACATTTTATATCCGAAGATAGAACAGAAATCTCTTCTAAGAGATGTATCCGCCAACCTGACAAAGATATGTACAGAAGCCAAGATACAGAGAATACAGGAACTATTTCAAAGATGAGGCTAAAGCAGCATGGCCATAAATTTACCAGAAGCACCCCAGCTGTCAATATAACAGTGCAACCACCATTTCTAGGTCAAATACATTTGACAAATTTTGGTTCATTAAGTTGTGTCAACAGTGATTACACTGACAGCTCAGATCACTGTCCGCTTGACTCCAGTGACTTGTCAAGCCCTGATCACTTGTCTACTCATTCAAGGTCTGGCTTCTTGAATAACTGTCCGAGACCAGAAAGATGTTTTGAGGATGATATCAGTTGTACAGATAGTAGTCATAGGAGTCTTCAGGATATGTTATATTCCAGAGAATCTGGATATCACAGCATTTCCTTTCCTTACCAACAGCATCAACACAAAACCCCTGATTTACATTCCAATCTCACTTTGCCTCATCTTCACTCGCATATTGGCATTGATAGTTCTTATGGTTGTCCACTAGAACAGACAAATTATGAGGTTTGTCATCAGAAACAGGAGAAATCTACATATCCCGTACATGTCAAAAAAAAGAAAGATTACAAAAACAGGCAAGTGTGTTTCTTACTAAACTATATATCTGAAGTTATCTTGAGTACACAGGACAGTATTTGGAAGCCATACAGAATGAATAAATCTGTAGTATTGGTACCATTGAGTGCAACAGCCATTGCTAGCCTTTTGTATTCTGTAATACCATCTTTATTCAACATTTATATGGTCAGGGAAGGTTTCTTTCAGCTTTGTCTAGTTGGAATTTTTGAAGCTTTATACGTATATTTTTTTCCACTTTTTAAAGGTGTCTTAAAATTTGAATGCTAAATTTCTAGGGTTTTGTAAATATCTATCCATTACTAGAAGGTTTGTGAATCCAGACATGGATTGACATGCATATTCTGTTTACACATGTATATTTGTAGACAGCAGCAGCAGACCAATATTCTGACAAACCTGCCCAAGTCCCAGACATCAGCTGAGCGTGCTATCAGGCTGATAGATCTCCTCTACCACACTGACCCCACAAACTGCTACAATAATATCATTTTGGTAAGTTAATAGTGAGCCTCAGCTTTACTCTAATGTCACTTATGTTTATTTTCAATAGTCCCAATCCTGTTGAATCTCTTCACCAATGATTGCTGTCTTGTATGTAACATGTAGGTTAGATATTCCTGAGATATGTATAAAATACACCAGTCAAGTACATGTACTTAATAGGGTGTGACAGTTCTGTTCTTCCCATGTCGCTATAATAACATTCCATTCATCCAATGGAAGGCATGAGTGGAGCGTGAAGCCACTGATGTATCGTTCTGTTTGTCACTAGTGGCTCCACCATGCATACATGTACATGAGGATGGGGGACTTGGCATGTCACTTATGTTGCAGTGTCTTGGATCACTTGACTTTCAGGGAACTGTGCTATCACCGTAAAATCTCTTAATACCAATAAATCAGCCTCTAGTGGTGGCCTGATCAACAAGTAGAACACACCTTATTGTATGCAGCTCTGAGAATTAGCTTTTTATTGCATTGTGTTTCTTTAGTATTTATAACTTTTCCACTGTTGACATCAGGCCAGGTGGTTTAAGCAGTGGCACAACAATGTCCAGAAGATTGTCTCCAAACGACAGGCATATTCTCATAAGTTGTATCAGTAAGTCTTCATTTTGAAAATAGATTGTGTTACTTTGTGTTTTGAATGGAGGTGGAAATATCTTTGCGCAGAATACTTGTGTGTTGAGGTTCAGTTTCAACTCCTGGATTAATGCTATTAAAGCTTCAAGTGTAAAATAATTTGACCATTTATAGAAGAGGTATTCGTTTCGATCATTGGTGAGGAAAAACTTAATGCAGTGTTAAATTTAATAATTTCACTGGATATGGTTTTCAATCAAGCCACCAATCCACATTGTATCAGTATCTGCCATTTTAATTTAATATTCTGACTTGACTTGTTGTATATGCTTAAATTACATGTGAGAAGATAATCTTTCGAAAGGACAGTTTTATAATCTCAAGAAAGGAAAGGAAAAGCTCATTCGATCTTATTCCTGTGTATTATCTTGCCTCTATGATGTACAGTGTATTTTACATGTAGAGATTTTCATTTTAGAGCCCATTCTATTGAGCGCACTGTAATGATTAAGAAGTACTTGGCCCTTTGGAGGGAGCAGTACCAAGCAAAACTGAACATGGCCAAAGCTGCAGACTTATGTCAGTTCCACCTGGCGAGGAAAGCTGTTAGGGCTTTGAAATGGGCATTGTGGAGAGGCATTCGGGAACAGGAAGCCGCGATCAGCACCAGGATAACAGGCCTCACCAGGCGACACTTTTCACTTGTGAGTTTCTCCTTTCATGGCAGCAAAATGTCTGTTGACATATACATGTACATTTTGCTTGATGGTTGTTTTATGATCTCATTCTTCAGAATTTTTACCTGCATGTAGAGACTTTCCCATGCGTGACACATCATGTTGGTGGTGGGCAAGTGGTCCCAAGCTGGGATAGAAAGACGCCTGTCTTCAACCCACTTCCTCCCAGCCCCAATAGCACAATTGGTAGAACTTCCGCTTAGGGAGCGTCAGCGGTAGATCCTGGGTCAGGTCACACCTAAGATTTTAAAAGAGGAAATCGTAGCTTCCTCACTTGGCTTTCAGGATGAAGGGGATAGTGCAACGACTGGTTGACCCGTATAAGTATAATGGCTCGGGCGAGGCGGCTTACTTTGCCTTCGGTAGGTCATCTCAGTGAAGCAGCACTAGATAAAAGAGCGGTGGAAATCCATCCTGCAACAAGGAGGCATGTTACATATGCTGAAAAATTGTTAAGTACAACGTTAAACCCCAAGCACTCACTCACTCGTGAACTCAACCCAGTTCCAAGAAAACTTCATGTAAGATTGTCCGAGAATGATGTTGGTCCCATGTTTGGTGTGACCTTATTGCTGAAAGCCAAGCATGCTAGTACGCTAACCACTAGGCCACAGAGGCCCATCTCTGGTTTAATATGGTATTCTCAAAATCATAAACTGAGTAAGCTTAACTGTTTTGAAGTTTCCATGATCATTAGAGTTCTGGTGTTTCGGATTTCACTTCTCTAAACAGAACCGTTTTTTTTTTTTTTTTTTTGTTTCAGTGGAAGCAGAAGTTTGACAGAAGAAAGGAAGCAAGATGGCAGTTGAAGTTTTCCTCATGGCAAAGAGACTCTGAACTGAGGATAAGGTAAAGGTCACCTGTAATGCAGAAAACAGAAACATTTTCTTTTGTGGCATCAATTTAATGTGAAGGTATTTTGTATTAAAGTACAGTTGTTTTGTCAGCTTTGACCATTGTTGAATGGTAGCCTTTGGTGAAGGACAGTGTAAATAGGAGTAAGAGAATCTTGTTTTTTATTTCACTAATGAATGTCATGATGTTCAACTAATCATGTGCTGATCATTTTGTTCCATGTTTAATATGTTTTAGATGTCATCAGTTTGAACATGAATATAGAGAACGTGTGGTGGTGTGTAAGGCCTTCAGTGTGTGGAAGACTGCTATGATTGAAGCCGTGATGTGCCGTAAGGCTGATAATCACTACAGGTGATAGTATGACTTCATGATCACTCGTCGGTAATAGATAGTCTAAATATGCTGCAACTGGTGACAGTAACAATTGGATGATGTGGCCATCTCACACAACACATAATACTGTAAAGAAGTCTGCTTATTAATATTTTGATTAGCTCATACTCAGAATAAACCTGCGGATGGTCGTGGTTTCCCTCGGGTTCCTCCCACCATAATGCTGGCTGCAGTCGTGTAAGTGAAATATTCTTGAGTACGGCGTAAAACACCAATCAAATAAATAAATAAATCAATCTCATATATGTACCAGCCATGTTAAATGTAAGATTCACATGGTGTGCCCTGGTTTTCAGGGTGCAGTAAATGGCCTAAAAATTTGCCTCCTAAATGTTGCAAAATATTACTCTGGGAATGAAAATTAATTTTTCCTGTTGGATACATTCCTAACTTCTGAACAAACCTCAAAACACTGTTGTAAAATCAATAGAATCATGCAATATGAGCAGCTTAATCCTGTATACAATTTTGGGACATTTCCATTTGTAAGTCACACAAACACTGGTTTGTGTCTCTTGCTTGTAATCTTGTAATCATAATTATTAGGCATAGGTATTGTGTGTTTGAAACCACTTCTCCTGGGTCATTCTTCTTCAAAGACCCATTCAGACCTGGTTACCGGTACATTTACTTACACAGAGTTGTATTAGAGTTTGTAGTAACTACCATAGCATCACACATAGTGATAAGGATCTACTGTCAGTTTTTGAACTGCAGCCCTGTATAATTTCCTAAATAAATTCTCTCCTGTGGTATCAACATGATTATCTTCAATATGATTGAAGAGAATCCCAACATTCTAGATAGTTTGTAAAAAAGAACAATTTGTTTTCATAATTCCTACAAAGATCTAAGGGTTTATACTTGAATCATTGTCTTTCTTTTCATGTGTGTACAGATGAAGAGAAATTCCAATTTCCAGGAAAATATTTCCCATGAAGTGAACTTGTGCAATTTTCATATTAATATTTACAGTTACCCCCCATGGATGTAATTACAGGTTTACCATCGGGATTTCGTCTGCATAACATCTCCAAACACACTGCACAGATCTCCATGAAATTTTTGTATGTATCTTCTGTGTGACTTCAGATTGAGTTTTTGATTTTTATATTAGTCAGTTGAAAATTGACAAAGTATAATGAACCTTTTTCCATACATATACATCCATTTTGAACATCTGCATTCTGCTCTTTTAATTTCAGAAGTCATGTTTTTAGGGAAGTGGTCCATAACTGGTGTCTTATCACTGCAAACAGACGAGTGAGGAAACTTCAGAAGCGTCTGACAAGGTACATGCAACTTTCGCTTTTTTGAAGGGTTTTGTGGTTTCCATGACATCATACATTCACACCTATACATGCCCTACAGGGCAGCCAAGTTTGAACATAGCTTACCTTAGTGCCAGTTTCATTTAGCTTTTTGTTTTTCCCATGATATGACTGCTATATTGCATAGATGATTTGCATAGAAGCTGTAATCATTCATTCATTCATTTGGCTTTTTCAAGTGATAATTTAGATGAATCATAACTTTCATGCTTAACTGAACAGTTTGTCAGTCTTTTTCTGCTATTTCCTTAATAGTGCAGAGTATTAAATGATCTCCTATGTTTTTATATGACAGAAAGATGAATGAGAGAAGGGTGATGATCCCCGTGTTTTACAGGTGGCACATGTTGTTCATGGACTGCCAAGATGCTAAAGCCTTCAACAGGTCAGTAAGTCCAATGTAATACATTGAAACCATCATTCGCAGATGTGTACTTGGCTCTACTAATTCTACATGTACATATAGAAGTATCAGTTTATAATGTAATCAAACTGGCGTTCGTTTTTAACATTTAGAAATAACTATGCATTTCTCTTGCCACATGTTCTCAAAGTATGCCATTTCAATCTTATGATCATATTAGTTTAAGTCAAGACTTTTACCTAATAGAAAACACAGCTTTCGAGTTATGATGTTAAAACATTAAAATGATGTCCTTCTATGTTTGTATCACAGGTTTTTTATGTTAACATGCATGCATATGGTTATATACAATAGTCAGTATCACATGTATACATAAATTAATGACTTTTATTTCTTGGAAAAGACATTCTCAAGAATTTGCAAGGTAAATGTGAAATTAATAAAAGTTTTTGTGGATAATTTTCCTTATTTGTATATACCTGCAAATGCTTAAATACAATTATTTGAACCACAATTAAGTGGCAACAAGACTGCACAAAGGGAAGCCACCACAACGTTATAACATTGAAACTTGAAACTCCCCTATTGTGGTGTTTGTACATGTCATCCACAAAGATGATAATGATTTACATATAAAACTATGTTTTTGAACACAGAGGTTGAACCATGAATTGCACTGTTTTGCTGTGTTTATGTTTTGTTTTTTGCTAGAGGAATGTTGTTGACTAAATCATGGAGGTTGTGGAGGACTCGTTACTCTGACTTCGTCACACATTTGAAAAAGTCAGTTGCAGTTGCTGATCAGTTCAGGAGTCTCTCTCTCTGTCTAACCACTCTTAACACCTGGAAAAGACGCCTGCTAGAGGTCAAGGTTCAGCATATCTACAAGCTGAAGACCATGAGGTACAGGTTATGAGTCATCCTAGTCTCCAGTAGATTTTCTGATATTTATATCTATACTTTCTATCATATTGCACTATGCTGTATTAAAACTAAGTCATTTTAACCTGGGTTTTTTTCATTTTTTTTTTTTTGTAAATACCTCTAATCCTGAAAATGATTTTAAAATTGAACAAAGCGATCATGAGATAAGTTGATGGTAAGTACCATGACAACATGACACATAAAAGTATATACCCATGGTAGTTACAGTCAACTTAAGATACGTTCACTTTGTGTGAGAGGCCCCTTACCTCATATCACAGCCAAGGTAAAAGGTGTCACTGTTTTGTTATGTTCTGGTTTTTTGCTTTTTGATCACACTGGACAATACTTCTCTAATGTTGTTGCTTTCATGTTATCAGGTGGAGAAACATGAAGGAGTTTGTAAGAACTCTTAACATCCAAAAATGTAACATTAATGTAATGTAAACATGTAAGATTGATGATAAATATTCATAAATACGATTTCTAATGATTCCAGGAATTGCTGGCTGCTATGGAAACAGCACTTCTTGATAAAGAGCTATAGGAGAGCACAAAGTGAAAGATTGCAGAAACTTAACGTCCTGTTGAAGCTTAAGTTGAATGCTCAGCTGTTGAAGCAGAGTAGGACAGCTGTATGTCATGTCATAGATTCAGTTCTGGCAAGGAAAGTCTTTCACAGATGGAGGCGCTACTGCCAGAGTAGAAAGGAAGAAAGGTTGGTTACTATTTGAGAGTTATAGCTCTCCATGTACTAAGTCTTGTATTTTGTATGAAGTCTCCAAAATGTAACCAAAACAAAGGGCATGGCGGAAGACCCATCACAGCATTGGTATCTATGACCGCTGTGATTTATTGCGATCTCTTGATCTTTATTAATTGCAAGCATTTTACCATGACTGGGCCATAAGCAAAGCAAAATGCATGCCTAAGAAGAACAGCTGGGGTTAGCCTTGCTTCTTGGCAGTACTACCCTATTTCGTGTAATATTTAGGACACCTGGTCTGCAGAGTTTAGCCAATATATATGTAATTGTAAGCAGGAATATTGAGTTTCTTTTTTCTTACATGGTTAGACCATCTAATGAACAACATACTCATATCTTTACTTTTCCAAAAGGCTGAAAAGAAATGTAATATTCTTCTTTCAACACTACTAATATCTGTCCCAAAAATTAGCAAAATTAAGGTATTCCAGATTGAACTAGTTTTGTCAA
Organism: Liolophura sinensis; assembly: GCF_032854445.1. NCBI lineage: Eukaryota > Metazoa > Mollusca > Polyplacophora > Chitonida > Chitonidae > Liolophura > Liolophura sinensis. The sequence continues at coordinate 14,378,399 of NC_088303.1, read as the reverse complement.
ACCCTTAAAAATGGCACTTAGGGATTTCTTCATTCTGTGCACCACTGAGTACTACAGGACATGATTTCACCGAAATGTCTGAAGCATACCTGATGTGGAATGTAAGTTTGCAACTTTCATGCAGAACTGGATGCTTTTCAGTTTACTGCATGTGTATTCTGAGAAAAAAAATTAAATACACATTTTTTATTGTAGAAATTTGTTTTTCTCTCCAGGTTTGCCGTGAAGAGACAAGAAAGGCTCCTGAAAATTGAAGGGTTGAAGAGGTTGGAGCAAGAGATGAAAATGATATCAAGCTATCTGAAGCTCAAATGTAAGATTGTGTTTGCATCAGTGACTATTGGTTTCAGGGCCAGTATGGATTGGAATGTTTGGACGCTTACTTACATATACATGTACTATGGGAAAGTTACGTGTATATGTAATTCTCGTTGTTTCATGTCATTTGAAATCACTCATTGTGATATCAGACATTAAAAACAAGGTTGGAATCAACTGAAAAAAAAAATGGATACACATAAACTAAATGTATATCTTTATCATTTCAGGGGCTTACATTCACTGGCTTCACAGAAAACAGATAAAGGAAGCAAATGATGAAGCAATGGTCAGAGCTTTCTTCACAGAATTGGAGACTAGGCAAAAGCGCTGCATCTGGACAGCCTGGACTAACTTAACTCAGAGGTCTCTTGGTATAAAGTCTTTCATTGTATCAGTGAAAAGAAGACAACTTTACCAGTAAGCATCTCCTTGTGACTTTGGTTTATGGTGGTTTTGTCTGTAGAAAAACCAGCTTAACTGTTCAGTATTTGCCTTTCATTTTTAAGGCAACATTGTGAAGGTTGAATACCATAAATATTGCTCAAGTGACAGGTGGTGACTTGCATAAGATCTTGCATCTTTAACATTTTTTGAAAATTTCAGCAAAACTAGTAAACAAATAAATGTTAGTTTGAAGATATGTTTTTAGAATTGACATAATTTAACCCATTCTAACATTGAAAAACCTCAAATGAGATAAGGCTTTGCAGTAAACCTAAAAAACAGAAGTAAATGCTTGTTGCAGAGTGGAACATTGGGATTTGTCAGCTCAGGTCCTGTGATACATGTAGTTGTTTCGTTATACCAAATGACACATCATGCTCTTCACGATTTTCTGTGTTGTGCTTTATACACCAGACAGAATGTACATCAGACCAACTCGGGCAGATAATGCACAGTCTGATTACAAGTGGGCACAACAGAAGTCCCAATGGAAAAATAAAGGTGATGAAGCACAGCTTAGGGTGCTACATTGAATTTGTCACGCATGAGATGTCATGAAGTGCAACATCGCAAATTGCTGAGCCCTGTGCGGTGTGTTCTGATCTCATGAGGGAAGAGAAACTTACGTGAGGAAACTTACAAAACGCTGCCATGCCTATGGATTATCATTATTTAGCTAGAGCTGACACAAACATCTCTCAGTTCTCATCTGCTGAGTTTCTTTTTTCCTGCACAGAGCATTCACTGGATGGAGACGAGTGGTTGTCCGTAAAAAGAAATTCTTGGGTCACCTGAAGTACCAAGCTGTCCAAACAACAACAACAGCCTTCCTCACTTGGAGGTAGGACCACTAAGCGATTAAACAGAATCTATTTTTTTCCTGCCTCATTTTTGTATATCAGATTTGTCAGTTTTCTTCTACTTAAGGTAAATAGCATTTGGCAGTTTCATTTTGAAAAGGTATTGAAATAAGTTTGTGGATTAGTTAGTAGTAATATGTAATGGTAATAATGTAATGTTTAAATATGGTTGTGAGTCAGACATCACAAGATCTGTCACACATTTGTTCAGTGTGATGTTATAAGGGGTAGTGTTAAATTCCATATATCCTAATTCCTCAATCTTTTCTCATATAAAAGAGCAACTTTCAGTGCAATATGTGCACATTTTTTGGAGAAAGAACTACATTGGTTGGATTGACCAGTTTCAAGGCATCACAAAAAGTATCATTTTATAAGTCAACACAGAATGATGTCTTCACAATATGCTTGCATAAACACCTTGCAAACATGCAGAAAAGGTTGAAGAACTGCTGTAAATGAATTGAAAGTTTAAGAAATAAGCAATGTAAGGAACAGGTCAAAGAATGAGTGGTGTGTAAAAACTTTGGCAATTATTCCTTATTAATTTTCTTCATTGTCATGAGAGTGATGCACAAATGTAATGTTTGTAAATACTCTTACTTTTCAGAATTTTGTTTTTATCAAGAGTTCAAACAAGAGAGTGTGAAAAGATCTGGTCCAAAACATTGCTCAAGACCTTCTTCCATCGTTGGGTCTCCCAGTTCAATTTGAGAAATTTGTCAGCAACTTTTCGAAGGAAGATGTTGTTAAAAAGGGCTTTTGTGACTTGGACTGCTGATTTCCACCACAGGCTTCAGATCCAGTTGGAGATTGATGAATCAAGGGTAAAACTTTGAGGATATTGGGTATCTTCTGAGTAAATTAAACTTCTGAAAAGAATGTCAAAAGTGCTTGAGAAGATTTTAACAGTTGGTTTACTTTATATATTAGTAAACATAAATGCTGACAGTGCTAACCAAAACTCTGCATCTAAGAAATAGAAACATTGGGTATTGCCTTTCCCCTTGATACTGCAATAGGGTCATCTTGTGTGCAGGGTTAGCTTGTTTCCAAGATATCTCAAAAACTTCCACTGTTGAAAAGTGATATACACTTTTCTACCACTTTGGTCAAGAGTTGATAAAAATGTGAGGAGCATTGCTTTATTTTTTTAATTTTGGATTTTGACAACCTTGGCTTTTTTGTAGCATTAGAAGATAGTGGGAGGTTATGACAAGTTCTTATTCATTTACTAAATGTTAAATTACTACTAACTTGTTATTCATAAAGTTCCTGTTAATTGTCCTTGGGTTTAGGTGCAAACTTGAAGGAATTGAGTGGGAAGGGTTATGCATGTTTTGTAAACGTGTGGCTAGTACAGCCTTCTAGTTCCCTATATTCTTTGTGTAGAGGCTCTCTGAGATGAGGAAGTGTTTCAGTAGACTCCAGATGTACAAGGTTGGACAGCGCAAGAAGAGGGAATTATCATTCAGTGGCTGGGAGAGGCATGACCATTATCTCAAACGCAAGGCTTTATCCAGATGGAAATACAGTGTAAGAAAGTCAATACAACTGAACAGTATCCGTACCAGCTGTGATAGTGAAGTATTGTGCCATTTGGCTTTGTTTGTTGCAAATCAAGAAATTGGGATAAACCACAGGGTTTCTGTTTACTCAGTTGTTACTAAAGTCGAGAGTATATTTGCCATTATCATTACAGCTGGGAGAAAAGCGGCTGATTTTCCAGCACATAACCTCCAAAGCCAAGAACAACAGTGATTTTCCTTTGATACGCACTGGACAGGAAATACAGACCAGGGTTCTGATGAACAGTCTGAGAAGATCCTGGGATACTTGGGTTCAGCTGTTCATCAAAACCAGAGTGTGCCGGCTGTTCCTTGCTGACAAACTGTGTGAAAGGTTTGCTACCAAGGCTACTTCAGCATCAATAGATTGGTTAAAAAGACAATACTACAGAATGACTGTAAATTTTTGGTTTAATGAATACATGAAATGTTTGTTGTTTTTTTTTTTCTTAATTTGGAGTATATGATCATTGATGTGGCCTAACATATAAAAAACACAAAACAGCTTCTCAGCTTTCTTCTTGAGGTGTTAAATTGACTTTAAACTACAGTTTCCTTTAGGCACCAGCATTCAATCCAAAAATTAAGTAGCATGCTGTGCTGACTTCAGTGGTGAAACAACTTCTTTGGGGAGTGACGGAAAGAGCCCGAATATGGTGTGCCAAGCATGTTCCACGTGCCCAGTATGTTTATTGATGCCATCATTTCTGACGATTGACATGCAATCGTCAGACGATTGACATGACATGACGAGAAAACATGCAAATTGTGGTGATAAGATTGAACATATTGTGTGCATGGGACTGTGTGGGAAATGCAGTTGACCTACATGTATATGCAACAGTGTTTGTTATCACTGGTCATACGTGTGTTTATGAGTGGCAGTTGATAAAAATGTTCTGTCCTAAGATTCTCTCCATTTTGATATTAAAAAAGGTGTATGTTTGCAGATATTTTCACACATGGATCACAAATGTGAAGAATCAGGCAGAAGTGGAAAGTAAGCGGACAGAGAAAATTTACAGAACTCGACAAGTAAGCTTCTTGCCTGAATCCCCCATCCTGTGTGAAAACTCTGCAAATAGCAAATATTACCATCATGTTGTTCCTTTTGTTTGCTTGACATACTCTCTTTTCATGACTTTGTTACCTTGTTTGGTATACCATGTATACGTCTTTCTTCATTGAAACCCATGTTTTCAATGATTTGTCTTACAGTGTAACTGTAAGTTCTGGGCCCAGTTTCACAAATGACGTATGACATTTTTTTATCGTGCCCATTTGTTGTATGATATTTTGCATGTCACTATTACCGTACCATTGTCCTTTATGTGCCATTATCGTACATGTACGACATCTTTGTGAAACTGGGCCCTGCACTGTATCTATTTCTAAATATATTCTGTATATCACAGGTTATTGTTGATTCCCCTACAACAATTCCGTCCCACCTGTATCAAGACGGTGCAAAGCTGTGAACTCATATTTTTTCCTTTATTACATCACAATTATTGGTGTACATGTGCTCATAAAAAATATATTAAATACACGCGCTCTGCAACGTCACAGAAGAAAATGTTGCGTTTTACTGTCATATGGACCTTTTGCGTAGCTCACCCTCGAGTCCCCCTTTGAATTTAATTATAATGAGTGAGAGTTGTATCCTTTCATCGGGTTAGGTGTCATGTGAGCTCTTTGAAAATCTTACACCATACTGGTCTGTACCTTAATTAACATATTATTTGTCATGTTTGCTAATATGCTATATTTACCATTGGCTTCACTCATGTTTTTACTTCAGATGAGAAATGCATTTGAAAAATGGCAGTTACGTTTAATTGGACTAGAAGATCATCACTTGAAGCTGAAACTATACTTGTACTACAGGACTACACCCATCCTGAGGCACTACTGGGAACTGTGGAAGAAATTTTTGTCTCAGAACATTAATAAGAGGAAAGTCGAATTGTCTGTCCAGATGAAAGCTTTTGATGGATGGAGAAAGTGGTCATCAGGTAGGTTATAAATAGTGTTTAGAAACATAGACTCCAAGATCTTAAACACTTCATTCTCAGATGTAGGCTTGGTGGTTTATAGCTCTGAGTTTGGTTAGCCATGTTCCCAGCTTGGCTTCCACATTAACTGCTCTGTACCATTACATTCACTAACTTAGGCTGTCTCCTCAATATGTGGGAATAATAAAGGCCATAACATCGCAAATAACACAAATGTAACCGACGCACCCACTCGGACAGCATCAGAATTTCGCAAGCCGCCAATTTCAAATCACGTGATCGGTTGCTAAGGTGGACTTGGCTGGACTCTTCCCAAAATTAAGACCATCTTTTTTCACAATATAATTGATTATAGATCATTTCTGTTCATTATTAACACACAAATTAAAGTTAAGATTCCTAAGCAATGTGTCAATCGCCCTTTAGATGGTGTACATCTCATTGGTTTCAATCAAATCATTCCACTAGTTTATCTTTTTTTGGACGGTGCTGCCGACTCAAATTGAAAATGGCGGTTAACGGAGTTTGGTTTGCCACCAATGTAACAGATACATGTGTTAACTGTGACGTTATGGTCTTCATTATTCACAAATATCTAGGTGATATGAAGTAAGAATTACTGAAGGATTATGGGTAAGATGTTTTTATAGTGGATAGCTTTGACATGTTGAGGACAGCACATGTAGAAGGACTATATTCCAGGTTAATTAATGAAAGAGTACAGATCTGTATTTCTGAAAGCTAAGTTAGGAAGAATGAAACAGATCTCAGATCTAGGTGGTTTAGTTACATGTATGTCTGTGATTGATTGATGTCATTAGCATTAGTCGCTGATTTGAGTACCGTATGTAACATATCTAGAACTTGGATAAGCTTCAGACTGCTGATACCCTTACAGACATGAGGTGTATACCTCAGTGTAAGGTATAGATGAGGTGTATATGGGGTGTACGCCTCATGTACACCTTAGTGTGAGATATAGATGAGGTGTAATCCTATCTATGTTATCGAAGGTGTATTATACCTCAAGTACACCCCAGTCATATGCCTATACCTCAGATGTACCTCAGGAGCTTGAAAAAAATCAACACTAAGCCTTTGTCTCACCCTATTCTGAGTTGCCATTCAGTGCAAATATTGACGAATCACAGAGCATGGATATACTTGCCCCTAATTATTCCAAGATGGCTGCCCTGAACAAGGTGCATATATATTCCAGGCTGTGGAAAAACATCCCAATTATGCACTCATTGATGCTTCCTGGGACAGAATTTGTAACAAGTCTGGGCACATGAACAGTTCTAGAGGGCATAGAAATGGAGTAGCACTAAATTTTGATCAAGCAGCTAGAAAGCTTCATGGAAATGTATATCACTGTTGTAAATCAGCTGAGATTTACAGATTCTGTAAACACAGAACAGCATGCACTTACAAACTTACTTAAATTTCACTATGATTTATACAGTTAATATTTAAGTATGTTAAATGTATGTTATGTATCAAAATAAGAGAAAACAGTGTACATCCACCTTGCATATAATCATGTACCTCACCTGTACCTCAGGCACCATATTTTTTACCTAATATTTACAGGGTACACCTCCACTGATTTGTACTATAGGTGCACTTGAGGTACTAAATTGGCTAATTGGCAATACCTCACATACACCTTGCATACACCTCACATACTCCTCAAGTATACCTTAGACACACACCTGTTCAGATGTGCTACACCCCAATGGTACACCTCAGATGTACCGCAAGACTACCTCCAGTACACCTTATAAGGGTCAGGGTATGTACATGTAAAGCAGTTGGGTGCTATCATTATTGGTTTGCCCTTCTGTCTGATTTTTGTGAGGCAATTCTCATGTATACATACCTATATTCACGTAATGTATTGTCAGGTTGTACATGAATATTCTAAATGGAGTTTGAATTTCAAACTCAACTGATAGTTCTGGAAGGAAAGTTTTACATAATGCGGATATGTAATTCTCCATTTCTATGATATTTTACAGAGAAGTCTGATCGAGTGATGAGGTGCCGAGCTTTACAGCGGGCCATTCAGGACCGTAGAACCAAACATCTTTTTGAGTTCTGGAAGAGGCGTTACTTTTCCCAGCGTCTTCTGGTATCATATGAAGATGGATTACTGATGACTCGGTAAGAATAGACTCACCCCCACCAAAATTCACATTTATTTTGTTTGTCTGTTTGCCTTTTTCCTTAACAAAATTTTAGAATGGCATCAATTGTGCTGTTAGGCACAAAAAAAAAAAAAAATTCCAGTTAAAAAATGTGTTAATGTGGCTTTCAGTTATTGTAAGAGATGTATGTAGTTGACTGATTGTGAGCCATGCTTCCAAACTGTCTTTAACAAGTCAGAAAACACAATAAAAGTAGTTTGGCTAAATCTGCCATATTTCCTGTTTAACATCACATAACACAGCTCTGAAAGGTTGAGGATCAAATGTAATAACCACTGGCCAGTTTCTTGAATGATAAGTCAGCAGGGAATTAAAAATGTGGCAGGGGTTGTGAAAAAGTAAAGGATAAATGCCACAGTCTCATCATCAAAATCCTGAAAGAGCTGAGAAGAGCTTTTCCAGTGTGTACCATGTAATTTAGTACATCGATGATGTGCTGGAATATGAGCAGACAACCAAACATCTGTGTGTCAGTTGTGACTTTCTATTCATCATTATGTATAAAGCAAACTGCTGTCGGCATACTAGCCTGGTTATAGTACCATTAAAACCTTTCATGTGGGGTTGCTTAAATATCCTTGTCTATTGATCACTGGTAAATGGGTGTGCATGTACTTTGGAAACCCACTTGTATGTGTGGTTAGATGAATTGAAAATCTCAAACTGTGTAGAAATAAGAAATAAAGACATGGAGATATTTTTTTTTTTGCAGATCGTTCAATACCTGGAATGACATGGTGGCCCACCTGAACCTCCTGGAGCGCTTGTCAAGCATGTTTGTGAGCACACAGGGTAAAACCCTGACCTGGAAGACCCTCATGATCTGGAGGGACAGCCTGCACCGGAATCAGATTCTATCCCAGTCAAGATGGCTCATGGAACACCAGACAAAGATTCACATGAAGAGAGCAATCTTCCTCAGGTGGAAACAGAAATGGCTGTTAGTTATAGCTGGCAACCACAACAATGCTGCACAGATCAAGAGGTATTTTAACAAATGGAAATCTCACATGGACTCTACAAGGTCTAAATATTGACACTTTTGATGCATTCAGACTACAGATACATGTCTTGTCATCAGTTGGTTCTTGGGTTAAATTTCAAGGAGTAAAGACTGCTTTGTCTTTTGTGTCTCTTCATAATTATTCTTTCAATTTTCTTTTTTAGTCAGGAAACAAACACATGTTGTACAACTGTAAGGATTGTTATGTTGAAAATAATTTATTGTCATTGGATTTTTCAGTTTGTAGATGAAATAGTGAATTGCCTCATATTTGTAAGAAAGTACATATGGTGCCACTTTCCACTGTTAACTTGACTCTTTTCTGTTTTGTATCTGTATATGGTGTTGTCTAGGGTAGAATGCACCTAAAGAATGACAAATCATATAGAAAAAAAAATGCTGAGAAAAGCAGATTTATTAAAGTTTCAAAGTGGGCACTACCCTATACTTTTTGTTTTAAACTAATTCATTTTAAACCAGGTACTGGCGAGAAACCTGTTTAATGAACTTAATGAACTGAATGTGTGCAGAATCTAGCGCAGAGGGATAGGTGTGTATTGACTCCTTACAAGATGCAGTCGTGTGTTGGGGGATTGATAGATGTGGTTAGCATGGGTTGTCATCATATCCTAACTTAATGATTTTCAAGGGCATGATATTAGATATATCTTGCATATGTTTGCCAGCTTTCTCAGTGTGAAGTTGCAAAGTAGTATTTGTTAATGAATGTTAATGGTTATTTGTTGCATTATTGTTGTGTTAATGTTATAGTTATTTTTGTTCATCTTTTTATAATTATAATTGTTTATAAACTAGTAATTAGTACATGTACTAGTATTATCTGGTGCCCAAAAAATTTATGTCGTAGTGGTAAACTATAAATATATACATTTACATATTTCAGCACGTTACTGATATTTAAGCGTGGTTGTGTTGGAGAATAAAAAAACTATGTACGAAGATCTTAGTGAATGCAACATCAGCAGAAAGTTGTGCAAAATGTTCTCAAAAATTCTGTTCTGGAACATATATGTATCATGTGTGAAATAAAGGTGTCTGAAAGTTTGGTTCTATGGCAGCGTATTGAGGTTTCACTTTGTCAAAACACCTACGCTGCACAAAACATGGTGTTGCTGGAGGATAATGAGCACAAGATGATTGGAAGTAAGCCATATATGTGCAGGAGGATCATTGAAGGGTGGGGAAAGGATGACAGAATTACGGAATAACCTTCAAGTTTATGCAGAAGTGGTAAAGCTACTGCTGGTTTTACCATCACAAACTTGAATTTTATTGGCAAGCTCCCAAACACATACCAGTGTTACATGTGAAGCAGCCAGCCATTTGTAAAATCATTGTAGCAAAAACATCAATGTATGTAAACGGCCATTACAAGTGCAGGTTCACATTATTCGAGGCAGTTGTCTGTATGAGTACATTGTAGGAAGCAATCGTTCAAAGTACACATCACAGAAGGAAACCACCTTTAAACGGCAGGCATTATTTCATAGGGACATCTGTAAAAGTACATGTATCCATCACTGTAGGAACCTTAAACAATCACTGCAATGATCTGTTATTTCATGAATTCTGGATCAATCAATGGCTCAATGAACTATTTCTCAACCAATTAATACCAGTACTTCATATCCAATTATATGTATCAAATCAAACTTTATTCAAACCTTGCCATGCTTGTTAACTAAATGTATGACAAACAGGTCATGAATAGTCTAAATAAAAGCAAAACACTTCACTCTTGTGTACCATTCTCCCACATGTATGTACCTTTAGGTCTTGAAGGCTACAGCATGTATTAAGCCCCATTCCCACCTAGACAAATGTTCTGCCGAACCGTTATGAATTGACAATGTTGTCGTGTTTCGCATTTGTGGTTTTTCATATTGATTTGCAAGTGTTTATAATGAATTCATGTTCTATTTTTCTACAATTTTTCTACAATTTCCAAAATTTTGTAACTGGATGTATTTTTATAAACATTCTTAACAGCTATGTAAATATTTGCGAATCTGTCGGCAGCAATCGTCAAGGTAACGTAATTATTCTGGAAGCATTGCTATGTCATAACGATTCTCAAAATCAGCCGATTAATGCAGAATAGACACAAAATACTTGCGAATGAATATAAATTGATGATATACTTACAGTAGAATTAAGAATGGTCTTGACAACAACACATCATTACGAATGGATACAAAGCTTCTCGGATGTAAAGCGAAGGAAATGTCCAGAAGCTTGCCAATCAGATTACAGACAAAAGTCACAACAACTTTGTGAAGTGAAGATTCATGTCATGCTCATTCGTAAAAATGATTGTAATGGTTCATGTAGATTCGCACAGTGTTATAAGGCACTCAAAATTATTTATAAGTCTGTCGTAAACAGTGTGCGAAAAATCGTTATCATTCTTTAAAAGTTCTTAAAAACTTCAAAGAATGTCGTAAACATGACGTCATTGATCATAACGATTTTGCATTTGGTCATGACTGTCTTAAACCTGTCGTGAAATTCGCGCCAATTTACCTCTTGCTGTACAATGTAATATGTATATTACGTCGGATAACGGTTCGGTACAACATTCCCATAGTCTCCCCTTCACTTGCACAGTGGCAGACAACATTCTAGCTTCGCATTACATGGTATACTTGTAGTCAACAAGTACTAAGTTTTGACGATATTCAGTCCATTGGTAAAACCAAACAACACATTTTAAACTGCTACAGCATATTGGAAGCTAGTCATCATTCCAAAAAAGTAGCAAAACAAAACCTTATTATGACCACCTTGATATAAATAACAAATGTCTCATTCCTCTTAGAAAATAGAAATACCATACTGAATATATTTAAAAAGAAAAATGACACGCAGATGAATGGCATGCATCTTGGAATTTCATATACATGTACATTGCTTTTTCTCAAAGTTTATATCAAATTAATATAAAGAAAAACTCTCAGACACTTTGTGTATCATGCCCAGCTGTGATAGCATGTAGATATTAACTGTACTAGATAGTGTGCACCAGTCTGCACAATTTCACATTAACAAGTTATTTTGGCTTCAGAAGAAAACATTACATTTACCTCTGTATAAACGTACACATATATTTTCTTGAATATATGGTGAGAGCACTTGTCCTGCTTTCTTTTTTCCTCGTGTTCTACATGTAGTTATGTATGTATGTATGTATGTGTTTCCATCACATTAAAATTCAACACATTCAGTGCACTTGACACCAGAAAGTATAAAGAAAACCCAGTATCAAACATGAACATTATAACTTTAACAGTGGAAAAAAAGAGTTGAAAATTCAAATAACAACCAGCAGTCTAAAAGAACAACAAAGCATCCCATGCTTATTCAACAAAAGCAGAAATCTGCAAAAATGGCCCAATGCTAATTTTAGGGGTGGTGTTTGGTGTTGCTTGAGATTTACAGATAATATGGAAGTGTGCATACCCTGATCCTTTTTACTCAAGTCATTGCAAAGCAGAATGTAACTAACAGATGTTCATCATACGATACATGCAATGCTAATTTCCTGTTGCAGCTTGAGGTTGTGGTTGAGCAACTGTCATGATTGCTGGATTTTCTGCAATTTTCTGAACTGGAGCATGCACTGGCACAGCTTTTCCTTTGTCCTGCATATCCTGACAACCAAAAAAGACAGTGTGAGCAAACTCATCAAAGCTCTTCTCCGACAGGTTAAGCCTGCTAATGTTGGTGCTGTTTTCTTTTGACTTTCCCTCTGGGACAGAAATGGCATCAACCTGAGGGAAGTACTGTTTTATCCACCTGGAGAAGCGATTGGAAGGGAATGGCACCTCCTCTTTGTGAGCCTGCAGTACATACTGCTCCTCCTCCAGAAACAGGTAGGTGGGTGGAGTGAACGCTTTGGACATGTCAGTGATCCGCTCATTCTCCTCAACCAGGTAATCTATGTAGGTGGACACGAGGAACTTTGTTCTTTGGAGTCCAGGGGGAGGTAGGTTTTTAAAGACGGGGTTATTTGGATTGGACAAAGAGTTCTCTGGTACCTGTCTCTCTCCAAGCGAGTTCATATCACCTGTGCATCCTAGCCCAGGCTGAGCACGAGACATTATCATTGGGCTGTCAGAATCGCTGGAGAAATCAGAGGAATGAGAGAAGGCAGAGTGCCAGCTGTTACTTTGAAAATCTTTGTTATGAAATCTGACTCCTTCAGCGCTAAAATCACCCATCTGCCTTTGCCTGCTTTTTGGGGTGAAGGATGGGGTTATTGGAGACATCTCATTATCAGCATGTAGGGAACAATCAGGTGTCTGTTGGCCAATGTGGAAGCAGGATGCACTCCTCCGGGGGAAGACTTTATGATCTCCTCTGCATGTATATTCAGTGTAAGAACTGTTAAAGCTTCTTGGATGTCTGGTTGCAGAGGGTAGATTACTATGTCCCATGCGGCAGTTTCTGCAAGCTGGCATATTTACAGGCGAGCCAGTGCAGATGCAAGCAGGGAATGTGTATGGTGCTGGCCTGTAGTGTCGTGGTGGTCCATATGGCTTGGTGGAGCATATGGGAGTTCCATGGCGTTGCGCAGACCAGTACTGGTGTGGTACATTCATTTGGGTCAAAGCCTGTCGAGGGTGGAAGTTGCCATTATTTGGAGCAATATTTTGATTCATCCCATAAAAGTTGTCTTTAGTTGCCTCATATCCACCCAGGTCACTGTTGTGAAGCATTAACTCTGGCAGCTGCCTGTGGAATCCAGTGGAAGAGTTACCATTGGTGTTCTGCATGAAATCTCCAGGATGGAAAAGACTAGTAGCGCAGTGATCAAGTCCCTCCGATACGTGAGAGGCATGGGGAGACCTCTGCTGTGAGACGAATGATCCTTCATTTTTTCTGTAAGCATGAACATTTGTAGGATTTGGTTGAGCGACAGGTTGACTTGTGTACTGTTGGCTTGCTGGATTCTGCATTGGAGGCACAGTACTTCCAACTTGTGGCTGGCTAATTTGCAGTTGGCCGTTAGTGTTTAGTTGAGTGTGCACTTGCTGTTCATGAGTCATGAAATGCTGGTAGTTCATTGCATTGCCTTGTTCAATAAACTGAGGTCGAGGAGTTCCTGGATAACCTGCACAGTGATTGGCATGAGATACAAAACCACTCTTGGCCATCGGGTGTTGCTCAGAAGCACAATAGTTCATTGTATTTGAAATATGAACGGGAATTCCTTCTGTGCTATTACATGCACTTGAAAGCTGGGAGGTCGGGTTCATTTGCCAGGGAATTTGGGGAGGCATCACTGGAACAGTTCTTGCTCCTGGTGGCACTTCATGCATTTCAGTATTAATTTCTGAGCTTGAGTTGGCGTACTCTGCAGCGGAAGTTACAGGTTGGTCAGAGTTGGAAGCTTGGGGCACTTCTGGTGTCTGGAAAACCTGGCAACATTGCTCCGCCATGGCAGGCTGTGCTGTGTCTTGAAATCTTTTCACAGATTCTGCTACACCATTCACAAAAGTTGTCTGTGACACAGGAACAAAGGCCTCTACTGTGACATTTGGTTGCAGTTTGGAAGTTGTGACACTCGGCTCTTCAGGAGGAGCTTTGCAGGAAACCACGGGATTTTCCTGTGCATTCTTACTCGCATTTTGGGCATCATGCATATATTGTACACTATGGATGTTGGCTTGCAAATCGTTGGCTGACTGTGCATCAAGGCTGGCTTCATGGATAAGCTGGTTAGAAGCAGCACCATTAGTTACAAGAATGTTTTCAGCATTTTGCTCACTAACAGAACCACTCACAGAATCTAGAGCGAGATTCTGTAAATCTGGGTTTCGATCAGCTTGCGGAACTGAATTTGCTAAACACTTATCTTCTGACTGATTCATGGCAGTGTCATCCGTTTCAATGTTATTGGATATCGGCGCTGGACAACTGGTGCTGACTTCACCTATTACCTGACTGTCTTGTGCTTGCAGAGAGAGACAATCCTGGTCAGCATCTTCTGTGATTGAGTCTTCGTTTTCTAGGGGTGACACCTCTCCCTTGCAGTCTTCAGACCCTGCAGGGACAATGATCAGTGTCTCACACACCGGATCTTCTTTCACAAACAAGATGTTCCCTGACGTACATGTGGTGCTGTCCAATGTCTCAGATTCCAAGGGAACAACCCTTTTTGGATTCTCTGACAGTCCTAATAAGGACGGGGAGACAGCTTGTTGATTGTTCTCAAAGTCCATGGAGGTTTGGTCCCATTTCTCAGTATGTAACTGGTCTTTCCCTGAACCATTTTCAACACTGGTGCCTGTCACCTCTGCTAGGGGAACATCCTGAATTTCAAAAATGACCTCATGACACTTGCTCGTAGTTTGACTATTGTGTTCAGCAGAGCTCACTTGATCTGTTTGGCATGAATATAGGTCAGAGCCTTCTGGCACGGACATTTTTCCGCTATCCAATCTATTGTGTCTGTTTGCGCTTGCATCAACAGATGGTTCGGTTTGACGCAAGTAGGATGTTTCATTACTCAGTATTCTCCGCTTCCAGTGCTGATCAGCCAGGATGTCTGATGCTGTTCTTTTCATTGCCATGGTGTATGAATTCCTCAGCAACAGGGCACCTGGGAGTAAAGAAAAACTTTGTACGATCATTCAACAGATCGTAATGATTTTTCCTTGACTTTCATCAACTGTATACAACACTAGTGGTGTCAAGTTTCAACTTTTTGATTTATTAAGTTACTGAATGTTCAATACACTCCTTCCATTCCTTACTAAATTAGTAATGAAATAAACATCATATGTTGTAATACATAATGTAAAAAATATAATTTGTTTTTCTTCTTACAAATGAGTGCTGTATTTCACCTAAATTTTGGCCTGTAAAAATGCACTTTCAGAAGCAAATAGACAAATTAAAATGATACTTTTGATCAGATACCAACATTTAAGGGGTGGTATAAGATGGATTAATCAGTCAGAATGAACCAAAATGTGTCACTTGAAAAAAAAAAAAGATTAACTTAGTAGGAATGTAATACATGACACACTCAGGACTTTTCAAGTCATCCCTGACAAATATCTTTCCATAACTTTTGTCAGACTCAGGCATTCAAGAATAAGAGAAAAACTTCTGCAAACTATTGTGTAAATACCCCATGATACTTCATAAAATAACTACTTTTAAGCAGTTGGCTTTTTTTAAATTGACTGAAAAGACTGAACAAAACTTGCACTGTTGGTGTAAAATGATACATGGAATTGGAATGCCATGCTGTTATTAGGACCTTTAATTCACCTCAATGACGTGTAATACCATTATATATCAAAACCTGTGATAGAAGTATTCATTACATTGAATGGTTGTCTTGAATCAGCCAAAAATATTCCTTACACTGAAGGGTTGTCTTGTATCATCCACCATCAGTTATCATGAATGTAATTCTCACCTTTAAGTTACTTTTCAGTTTAACTGAAAAAATTACTTTGCACTAATGAAAATAAGATAGTCAAGTAGTGTAAGAGAACTCTAAATGCTTTATGGCATTTTAGGTTACAAATTGAGGTAAATAAACTATGCCACAACCCATTCTTGTCATTCAATTTTATTATTATCAATGTCTTTAGTGGTTGTGTGTGTGCGCATTTCTATGGGCTCCCTTATTTTGGACGAAAGCTGTCATAACCTCACCTTTTTCTGTTGACAAAGTCTAGCTTTTAAGAAATTAGGATATATGATTGCATTCATAAAAGACATTGCAAAATACATACATCACTTCAGGTGGATGATAAAATTTATCACACTTACTTTACATGTAATACATTTTGCTTATTTTAGGGTTAGGCCTACATTATCTGTGATATTGATTTATGTAGATAGTTAGTGTTAGAACATTTGTGCTACATAAAGATGAGAACTTCTGTAAGTCAAATACTAATGAACCTATGTTCAAGTCACAAAGCATTCAAGCATACTCAAGTTCAGAGTTGGTGACATGGTGTATACTAAAACACAAGAAACAGTATACATAGTACTATCCAACGTTTTATAACGTACACTTTATGACATAAACTTGTCATGCTAGCGTAGTTAGCATCACATTTTCTGCCCTTAAAACAATCTGATCTTTCTGATAATATATTTTCTCTCTTACACTCAAAAACTTTTATAGGCAAAGAGCTGCGTTAGCAATCATTGCCAAGTACGCCATGTATGTAACTGTCACAAAATGTTAGCGCCGTGCACACTGTGCAGAGTTTCGGGAACTCCAGACAAAACGTGTAAGTTAAGGTGTCAAAAGTCTCATCAACATAGTTCACTAAAGAGAAAATGATGCCGAATCAGAGGTTAAGTTCAACTGGGTCAAACAAAAATATGCTCACATTTCTTTTCTGCGGGTTATACTTAAAAAAATTACCTTTTCATAAACACGGCAACGCCACATTCTTAGTGATCTAACAAACGCCGCCATCATTATTTTATATGACTAAATATTACGTAAGCACTTGTCTTTAACATTCTAAAGAATGTATACTTACGTTGGTTAATTTCCAGCAACTGTCACAAGTATATGATTTCGGTCTGAAAGACAGAAGTTGAGTAGCGTTCGACACACTTACAGCGTCTTCCCCAGAATCGTCTGCTAAAACCGTCGGTCTCCCACGCGCGACGCTAAAGACTGGTAAAAGAGGGGAGATAACTCGATTGGGGACGTCAACTAGTCAAACTACACGAAGTCTGCAATCATATATACAAGTGGCTGTCAAATTGCAAGTTATTTGATCTTAGCTCAGATGAACTTGTTGGATCATTTTAGCCACAACTATTGGACCCCATATAGTCGTATTCTTTAATATTTTTGGTCAGGTTTATGATCTCTTCCAGGATGTTTCTATGGCAAATGGTACAGCATTAGCCCATTTTCTGTTTGATGGCTTGTAGGAGATGCTTAAAGTAAATCCATAAAATTAAGGAACTTCTGTCTCAAATACCATCTCAGAGTTACCAGAGCGCTCTGTTTAAGGACTTACAGAATGGCAGTCAGTTGGAGGAAATCAGAGTGCCCCAACCCGACATTTTGCAAGTTATCAACAAACTTTTGCATGTATGGTGTACAGGTGTTCATGCACACCATATTCGTGGATAACAATTGACTTCAATGAACATTATACTGCCTAAACAGGTACTTATTGTCACCGAGGCTCTATCACAGAGAGTGCATGGGGAACATACAAAGTGAGCTGAATAGCCAATGAGATGTACACATAAAAAACAAAACATAGATGCCATATAAATTTTATTATGTCTCTACATTGCATAATAAATTCTGGACATGGTGCATTCCTGTAATGTACATCACCGTCATTTCTGTACAACAGTAAATACACGAAATGTCACATCTACATTTTTTTAGGGATATTGTCTCAGGTTGAACAATGTACATGGAATTTCTACCTTGAACATGTTGAACTGTTCTTGTAACACCCTCACTTTTTCACCTCTTCTTTTCTGAACAATCACCCTTTCTTTAAATATCCATCACCCTTCATAGCTTTACAACCCCATGAATCTTCTTCCTTGTTCAACATTTAAATGGTGTGACAAAGAAGATGTATTCAAAAGATCTGGAGAACTTTACCACATGTTCAGACAATTCAAAAATACATGGCAGGCCAGCATGCTAATTGCTTAAGGGGAGATAGGTTTCTAATATGAAGTGTTTGAGTTCGCTTAACAGAAATGTTAAAAGGAGAATAATACATGTGCTTACAAGTCCACAACAAAACATTAAAAGTTTGTACAGAGTGCTGCAACATATACATAAACATGTAAACAGTTATTACTATAACAATATATTAGCCTTTAACAAACATTTAGCCATTATTTCAGTCTTTTTATCTTTCTCTTTTGGTTCATCATAATTTGAAAAACATTAATCAACTGGCTTTCAAAGGCTTTTGAAAAACTCTTCTCGAAAGTCATAGTCTTATTTCACATTTTCTACTAAGCATGAGCAACGGTCTTATTGTAGGACACCAAAAGCTTCTTGACTTCAGCTATAGCCAACCCAGGGTTTAGTCCCTGAAATGAAGAAAACATAATTTAGTTACACAAAATGTGCCAATATTCTGATGATTATTTTTTTTCTCCTTTCCATGTTCAACCTTCCAAAGCTGCTGAGTTTTGGATACACTTTCTTTAGTCCAATGCACAGAGTAATTGTTGGACCAATTCCATACTCCTCACAGTGGGGCTTACGCCACGTATGCCTTTCAGAAGTTGCAGAAACTGTAGAGGAAATACATGTATCATCATGTCCGCCTTCGGCGGCTTGGCCTACACAGATTCATTCAGCTATGCCTTTGATCTTCCAGGAGCCAAATGAATGGATGAATGAATGAATGATTATGCCTGAACACCACTTCAGGAATGTTAGTCATACCAAGACAGGCAGTAAATTGAACCCCTGACCAGGGCAGTTGCACACTTCAGTTCTCTCGAGATCAAAAATGTAATAAGCTCGCCATCTTATCCAAAACACTGACTAAAAATAAAAGCCACATACACTGTATGATAATAATCCATCTGAAAAACCCAAATATCAATAGTAAAGCTATGATCAGAATTATGCTAATGTGTAATTAACATTCATCTTACCTTGGGGCAAGTTTTGGTACAGTTCATAATGGTGTGACAACGAAACACTGAGAATTTGTCATTCATGATGGACAGACGCTCAGCCGTGTAATCATCTCGAGAGTCAATCATCCATCTGATGAAAAGACAAAATCCACAACAAACAGCACTGAATATATGGACTGCACTTTCCTTGGTGTTTAAAGGTGAAAGGTTTTCTTTGTAAAAGTTAAAGGCCAAGATTGCGTCACACTTTTCTACTATTTTGTACACATGCATGCAATTAGCAGCTAACACTGGCAAGAAATAAACCACACCAATCTTAAAGGTCTTTAATTTCTTCAAAATGACATGACTAGCTTCCCTTGGATTTTGGAATGTTATGATGTCAGATTTGCCTTGGTTCCTTCATCTGACCAAGAATGTCTTAAGTAATACTCCAAAATCTAAAGAATAACAGAAAAAGCCTGTTGCCATCGATCATTGTGAAAACTGAAAGTGTTTCAGTTCACAGTTAATGTCGCTGAATGTCAGCATTTTTTCATCCATATTACACATATCACATTCTGTAAAAGGCAGACATTCTCACACGGTAAATACATTCCTCTCTAACTGGTACCATGCCCAATACAGTAGGTAACATGCCCGACCCATGTGAACACCACACTGACCAGTCAATTTATTTAATTAGCTTTAACACTGAACTGAAGAATACTTCACTTTAGTGTAGAAAGAAAACATGGCCATATTAATGGGTGGAAAAAACAGACATAGCAAAGGAAAATCCATCATACCTCACCCAATACAAATCAAACCTCTTGATGAAAAGATGCACCCAATCTAGCAGGATTTGAACAACAAAGAAGTATTCTTGCCAGTCAAGCATACATGTATCTCTATGCACAACACACACAAATACATGAAAGTGGAGAAGTAGTACAGTGTGTCAACTACATATGGCATGGGAGAGATTCATGTATAGGATTCCGAGATTCTTTCCTAAACAAACAGTGCTGGGAAATCTAGTGAGGCGGTTACTTTGAACCTGGTTCTCCTCTGACTCCATGTGACTACTCTTTTCTGGTATGGTCAACACAAGCAAGTGGCAGGTATTTACAAAGTTTAGATGAATTCAGCCTCAATGGCCCTGCATGTGTTTTTTTTTCCTATGGTTGAATCCCTTCACTGGAATAGAGTCATCATGCTACTTAATGTGGAAGGCAGTAAACAGATTCCTTGAAAAGGATGATGTGCCTAATACCCATATTTTTACCTGCAGTGCTAAAAGCTCCTTTTGACATCGACATTCATACAAGTAGCTGTCATTGGAGAATACACCAAATCTACAGCAACATTCCTATGACCTCTGATGGATTCCAGGCTACTGGCACACAAGTTTACCTGTAGGCCTGAAGTAAAACAGCTGGTCCAAGGTATTTGTCACTGTTCCACCAGTAACTAGGGCAGGAGGTGCTACAGCAGGCGCAAAGAATACACTCATACAGGCCATCCTAAAACACACGATAAGGATGTACAGGTGAGGCGGAGAGAGTACTACATACAGAATACCCTCATACAAGATTTCCCCTAAAACACAATATAATGTTTTTCTTATTACGATGATATACCATCCGATTCTATTAGAAACATGCTGACCATGCATTCATTTCAATATACAAATAACAAACTAGTTACAGGATGGTTGATCTGCACATTAAAACTAACCAGCTTGGCTCTGTCCTCCACACTCTGTAGATAAGACTCCTTCCCAATGTCAGCATCATTGCTATCCTTCTTCTTTAAATAGGGTTCTATGGAAGCATACTGAGCATAAAAGTTATTCATGTCCTGAAACAAAATGAAAAAACAAAAGAAAAACATATTTATAACACTGACAAGTATATATCATCACATATATGTATAAAATATTGCTAACAATTATAACAGTTATGAACTTATTTGGTATGTATCTCTCAAAAGAAAATGTATGTAAACTGGGTGAAGCCCAAAGGATATACTGGACAAAAGACAAAACATAATGTGATGAAATCTAGATTTGATCTCCAGATCTTAACGTCAAAACTGAGAAGATCATTGACATGATTGAAGACTACAATTCTATGCTAAAAATACTCACAGGAACCAGATCTTTGATCACATACATGTGGGGTAGGGGGTACACCTTGGTAGCTTTACTGCTTTCATCAATTTTGCTGTGAAAATAGAAAGTCAATAAGATAACAATTTGAATAAATCATTTGTTGAACTATAACATTAGTATTTCAGACAAAGAAAAACTTCCATTCTTCAGAACAACAAAAAGGAAACTACACTGCATACTTACTATCCATGCTATGGCATTTGCAATACATATACGATGTGAACATTTGGAAGGGTGGCGCACCCACTTGGTCATTCCACAGAAGTGTCTAGGACTGGGATTGCAGACTTAATTCAATCTCTCTCTACTTCAGATATGGATTTTAAGTCAGGACGTTTCTCAGATACCTGGCAAAGGGCAGCGGTATTTTGATTTTCTCCATCTATCAACCGGTCCATCATATTTCGCAAAAAATGTTAAATAAACAAATATATAAATTCTGGTTGACTCCTGAGTATTGCACCTACCAAATACAGGCAAGGGTGTTGGTTCCACCAATATTCATGGCACATGATCCACATATTCCCTCGCGGCACGATCTGCGGAAGGACAGTGTAGGGTCAATCTCATTCTTGATTTTGATAAGAGCATCAAGGATCATGGGCCCACAGCTGTTCAGGTCCACATCATAGGTCTGCATGTGGGGCTTGTCACCAGGCTTGTCAGGGTCCTGTGCAGGAGAAAACCAAGTTAAAACAGAACACTACACAAGTAACAAAATGATGGGAATAGATGCTATTTAGTTGGCACCTGGCAGTTGTAGGCAGATAGAAGGATACATCAAGCCATGACATTTGATGAATTTGTAACCAAAGAACAGAAAACTTATGAAAAGTGGTTTGAAATATCTGATAGCTGTCCCCACAAAGTAAAAACCTTCTTGTTGACAGCCTGTGAAAACCTTTACATTTCAGTCCACTTCTTGAATAAGAAAGCGAAATTTCATAATCACATACATGTGGCTATTATACATTATAGACCTATGGGTTATAGTTCTTTATATTTATCCTTACCCATCTGTAAATGGAGAACTGCTTCATCCTGGGCTGGATGTCAGGGTTTGCAGAGGCTGCAGTCTGGGCACATCTTGTCTGTAAAATCAGAGAATTCACTGTTAAATATTTGAAGCCATCCATATTTGAAGCACAAAACATCTCTATCCATTCAAGTCCCACCTCATATTATCAGACTGCTATAGGTCTGCTATTGGAGTCAGTTAGGCCATTACACAAAACTTGACTACATGCCATATCCAAACTGTTTCTTCAACCAAAAATATCTGTCATATTATTTAGGTGATTGAGTCTATAGTCTATTCAGCTTGACTCAGAGTCAGAGATATAAACAACAAAATCATAAAATACATGGACTCCCAAGAGGGACAGATCACCCACTGCTGATCACCTGGGGAAGATTTATTTATTTATTTGACTGGTGTTTTACGCCATACTCAAGAATATTTCACTTATACGACGGCGGCCAGCATTTTGGTGGGTGGAAACCGGGCACAGCCCGGGGGAAACCCACGACCATCCGCAGGTTGCTGGCAGACCTTCCCACGTACGGCATAGGAAGCCAGCATGAACTGGACTTGAACTCACAGCGACCGCATGGGTGAGAGACTCCTGGGTCATTACGCTGCGCTAGCACACTAACCAACTGAGCCACGGAGGTCCCACCTGGGGAAGACAAGGCCCGGCAAACTTGTAACAAGAG
The DNA here is from genome assembly GCF_032854445.1 of Liolophura sinensis. Classification (NCBI taxonomy): domain Eukaryota; kingdom Metazoa; phylum Mollusca; class Polyplacophora; order Chitonida; family Chitonidae; genus Liolophura; species Liolophura sinensis. Next base: position 14,355,460 of record NC_088303.1, on the reverse strand, counting down.
GAGGAACAAGAAGGTATATACAATCAAAGTTTTCACCCTATTACATACTGCATACCATGGTACATTTTGGGAAGAATTATGTGCTTTGGACTGTTAACATTATTAGTGTTACGAAACGTACCCCAAAGTATTGAAAACAGCAAATATAATAAGTTGAAAAGCATTGTAGATGCATAATATTATCATACATGTAAACATACCCTATTGACTCTCTCACCCATGCATGTATGCGATTTTTTGATCAATATTATGATTATCTAACACTCAGTTTACATAACCTCTGTATTCATGTAACATGAACTTCAAGCTCTGAACCACCAAGCATATTCAGAAACACTGTTGTTTCAGATACTCAAAGGGACAATAACAATTTGACTGGTTCGGTATTTGTTCAGTTTATCTCGTTGTTTACATGCGAGTATTCCTATAACTGGAAGTAAGGGCGGTCTGTTTTTAAACAGTATTCAGTGCAAAATCTAGAGAAAATCATTGTTTAATCTAGAGAAATACTTTTGTGGGTAGAAAAAAAAAACACGACCACAACTCAGTATTTCCTACAAACATGATATTTTCACAGCAAGGTCATTTCATGGTGAAGACCAAGAGCTGTCAAAATAATCACATCTGCCCATTTCAGTCAACCCAAGGTCGTGCTGTTTCCACCAGAGTAACAATTAGGCGACGACAGAAATCATTAATTACCTGAACAAGCGATACTATAGCTTGTTTTCCCGGTAGAACTTTCGTCAAGCCCCTCAACGAAGAAGCCATCGTGTTGATTTACGTAAAAGTTCGGCTGCTGTGTTGCTTTGACCGGAACTTGCGCACCTTGCTTTATAAAAGGACATATTATATAAATCCAGAAATGTACGAGTTTATCCATGATTCTTCGGTTCTTGCCGGTCATTTCCGTTGTCAACTGAAAACAAATATGGCGGTGAAAATGAATTCTTGAGCGTGTGTCACAGTAGATGAAATTGCCTTTGCTTTACTGCGCCTCTAAATTTCAAACATGCATTCCAGAATGCTAAGCTAAGGTAAGTTACATCACTGGAAAAACTATTAATGTTGAAACACAAGGAGTGCATGCTATTTTCACCGGTGTTTAGTGCTCGTAATCAAGCCATAACTGGCTCCAAAGACTCAAGTTCCACAACTCGACTTGGCTCAGTGAGCAGGTACAGACATGTAAGCCTGCGTGTACAGAGTAACTACAATACAATATACTATGTACAGTTTTCGGTGATTCAGGTTTTGTTTCAGATTTTTAACCAAAAACTGAATTGTCTCCCACATAATGACAGCAACATTGTATACATCATAAAACAGTTGAGTAACATGATCACAAAAATTAATGTCAAAAAGTCATAAATTTTCACTCTCATAGAGGATGTTTTTTATTATTCCCTTTCCAATATAATGGGTGGACAGATATAGCATGTTTCCTTTCCATCTGTCAGTGTGTGTCCAAGTGCTTGGTAAACCTTTTTATTAATGTCATTTTACTCCAGACTAGTACCTTTTAGTGAACACACAATCGTCCACATTCACATATCAAAGAATCTCCATGTTGTTTAGTTGAAATGTAGTCTGAGATTGCTCTGACATTAGCTGGTTTGACAAAATTTTGTTCGGCCATGGATGACCCAAAACCAACCTCAGAACAGGCTCCATTTAAAAGTTTTTATATGGAGCGCCCTGATGTTGGTTTAGGGCCTCCTTGGCGGAACAAAATTTTGTGAAGCCAAACACCATATCAAACTTGGACTAGTTGAAATGCTGCTAGACCTTGCAGTACATAGGAACTGGGTGCTAATTTATACTTGATGGCCTATACCACATACATGTATGTTCTATCCCACCCTTGGAGAGACAGTTGTTAACTTCTAACCACTTTCATTGTTTGTGAGACCTTGGTGACTATACGCGGGAAACTACACCCATGGGGATAAGTTGTCTTGTGCAAAGATGACATGCAAGTCTGCATGTCATACATGTTAAGTTTTTTTCAGTAACTTGCCAAACGGGTTAATGTGTGCACTATGGCTTCATCCACTCATAAAATTGCCTGAGAAAAGTATCTTCATATATAAAGTTAAAACTTCTTGGGTGTAGCACCTAACAACAATGAAATAAATATATAAATTCATTATATTGTTAATTATCTTCATGGTGTGTTATATTTACTTTTTTGAACAAAAGGTATTTAATAATAACTTTCATTAATTATATCCACAGAACGTAAGATGGCTTCTTACTTGGGTTTCCATGGCAATGAGTCAGTACCTCATCAGTTGCCAGCATCATTGACCCAAACACATTTCTGGGACAAGGGAATCCTTAACGGAGTACCATCAATGTTAAACAAGTACACTGACTACACATCTGGAACAGATGATCTGGAAATTTCTCAGTTTTCAGAGTTCCATGAGGATTTAGACACTGATACAACGCCTAGTTCTCAGCTGCCCCCTTCATTTCACCAGTGGCAGTCAGTTCACACACCAGAGCTATGCGCTCCTGATCCGGACCTTGGCCTCACCCCAGAGAAAAGAGTACCCTTTGCCAGGAGCAATTTCAAAACGGATGTAAAAGACAAAACTGAACGCAAAGTTCGTTTTGATGTGGCATCAAGTAGTGAATCTGAACTTGAAAAGTCCCCTGATGCCTGTATTAAAGGCAAATCAGATACACCTGATAAAACTTCTTGTGAATGCCTCGGAGACTCTGTTGGGCCACCTTTACACAATAGTAAACAGCATAAAGAAATTCCTCAGGTCTACGCATACTCTCTAAACTCTTATCCTGCTTTGAAAGATACACAAATCACTGACATTAAAACTACTTGCTCAACTGATGGCAAAAAGAAAAAGGCAAAGTTAAAAGATAAGCCCCTGAAATTTTCCAAGGGAGATGAAACTTTAATACAAAAACAGCTGTGTGATGATTCCCCTGTTAGGAGGGAACAAGAAGAAAGCCCAGTAGTTACAGAGTACAACTTTCCGTTTAAAGACAATGAGGAACAGGACAGTGATATTTTACTTTCTAGTGCTTTTGAACGTCCAGAATATAATAGTACCTTGAGGCTTGGAAATGAAATGAAAGATTTAGCATCTCAAAGACCTGATGTAGCCAAAGCTGTAAGGGAAACCTTAGAGAAGTCAGAAGCCTTGAGAACTGGAATTAATGAGAAGGTAACCATTGCATGTCCTGTGTGCTGCAATTATTTGCCCAAGAGCAACATTTCTGTTAATTTTGTTGTTAATGAACTCTCTTTCGTTTACATTTATCTTGTGATGCACTGATAATTTTTTTTCTGTTTGAAGTTCATTCACTTCTGGATGAGCACTGTGACTTGTACCAAAAGCAACCCGAAGTAGTGGTTCAGACACAGCTTTCAGAGTAAAATGAAGGTTTTCTTTTGGTGAAATAGCCCCCAACAGGAGCTTTCTGAAATAAGATATTTGTAAACGTTGTCATCTGAAAACAAACAACCCCACTTCTCTTAATCAGAAGGTTTTCTTGTAGAGACTTATAATTAATTAAAAGCTGTGCTATATTCTACAGGCAGCTTTGCGTGTGAACACTCAAGGCGATGTCTTCCAGGGACTTGCTCCTTTAGAGGTTCCCATTAGTGACATCATATCTCAAGTGGAACGGGACCAAAGGTCAAAGGTTAAGCATAGTGGTGGAAAAAACAAAAGGGACACCAAATCGAAGGTACAAGAAAGTGTCAGCAAATACACATCAGATGAAAAAAATGTATGTAATAATTGTTTTGATAGCTGGCGTATTTTTTCATAAATCAAGATATGGCTGGTGCACTCTTACCTCATTATCTGGCTTCAATTTCTTGTAGAAGATTTAACTTGCATTTTTGCTTGTATGTCCTGATGGTGTTAGGTTCATGAGATTTGACGATGCTAGTACAACAGTTCATGCAGGCCATTTGATGATATGTATATCAAGTTTAAGGCTTTATGTCAAATAGCTGTGAAGCAATGCCAGATAGAATGGTAGAAACAATGCCCCAACATTACCAATACTCTAGATACATATATACGAAATTAAAGACAGGTTTAGATACCTTGCACTATGTAAAATGGCATGGATAATTGATTTTGTACATTTAACATGTTTTACAGACATTTGCGTTTTATCTGTTTTCAGGACTTAGAAGAGCCAGATCTGATGGAATTTTTCACGCTTGATCTCCAGAGAGAACATGTTGACCTTAGTGTGACAGGTGTTAGTTTCCCTAAGGATGCTTTGTCATTAGCCCCACACGACAAAGCCTTTGAAATGTACAAACATAATCTAGCATGGGAAGAGTTTGACTAAAGGACTTATAGTTTTATAATGCATGTACATGTGCATAAAAAACATTGGTTTGCTACTAAAAAAATTATCAGTGTAAAGGCAAGTAGTATTGACTTTCGTGTAATTTAGTTTCCAAAATAAATTTCAGAAGACAACATGGTTTGTTGGATGGATCACAGGTGCAGTAAGCAGGTTAATGGTTTTTGAACTTTTTGTCACAACTGTGTACCTTACTTTCAAACAGGTAGAAATCACATTTTTGGCTTGACATTGTCACTGGCAGTCTGAGGACAAATCCTGCTCTCCCTTTTTCCACAGTTTGCCCTAATTCCTCACCCTTTTCTTATATGAAAGAGCAACTTTCAGTACAAGTTATGCACATTTTTCATTTGATTTTGTAGACAAACTACATTGGTTGGATGGTCCAATTTCAGGGCTTCACGAAAAGTATAATATTATCAGTACACAGACAAATGCCTTCAGAATATGCTTGAATAGACACATTGCAAACATGCACAAAGGTTGAAGAATTACAGTAATAAAAGTAGCCTGCCTTTTTTACTCCAAGCCATATACAAGTACATGTATACTGTGTTTTACATGTAAGTACACACACTTACAATCAGTCATGTTTAGTTTGCATATTTAAATTGATACTTCATATACTCATGTAATAATCTTGCGTATGAAATATTCATTATCCTGATTTTTAATGAACATTTGCCAAATAGTTTACGGCAAGTTGTTCTTGATGTATAAACTGCATATTAAGCCCAGATCATGTGTTACTTCATACTTTGTTATCGTACATGGATATGGTAGGAAATGAAGAATCATTGCTAAAATATGGGGAGTTATTATGTAATGAAAACTGAACAAATGGAATCTCCCATATGTTGTTTTGTCCTTATTTCATTGAAGTGTGGAATGTACTGGCTATCTACAATGCTGTCAATGAAAATTTCCATTTGCCTTATGGTAGAAAATGTTATTTTAGTCATATGACCACGAGAAGTTATTTGGTGTTTGTGTGTGTGAAAGGGTGACTGCTGCAGCCAGTGAAGTATCATGCTGAAGACACCAGACACGACACCTCACCCATTCACATTTATACTGACACCTGGCCAACCAGTCATGTTTCTTTGCTTTAACCTCTCAGTGCTGAGCACCAAGCAAGGCAACAAGATGCACCATTTTTGAAGTCAAGTCGGGGGTTTGATCCCAGGTCTTCCGATAATGAAGCTAACCAAAATTTAGGTATGTAAAGACATCTGGTGCATCAGATCTACAAGAAGACGCAGGCTTGCAGCTCACTTTAGACTTGTCGCTTAATACTACAGCAGAAGTAACACTCAATGCCAGCATATTTCTTACTTTTAGTGAATTGAATCATTACATTTCAATCCTTTCTCTCATCAGATAAGCTGGAAGCAGATTTTACTTTAGATCTAGAAAGCGACAAGTCAGCATAGGGAGTGGCTAGTTATCTTTGTGCAAAGACAGAAACCAAGTGAAAATTAGTGTTAATCTTTACACAATCACTTTAAAGTTGTCATACATGTATACATCACACAACTGTCCCCATAAGAGTTGCACATGTGGCCAATTTATGTTTTCTCCAGTGCACACAAGTGTTTTTGTTGCAAAATAAAAGATACACATTTATATTGCTTGGGTCAGAAAAGCGTGACAATTTCACTTTTAGGAAGAATTTAACATGTAACCCTTCATCAAATTCACCAATCCCGACAGAGTAAGAAACAATTTCCAATCTCGAAACACTCTGCTACCCGACATAGGCCTACATGTACCTAAGCTAAAGTGTGGATTTTAAAGAGTGGATCCTAGGCATTATGCCTGAATCCCACATACCTGTAGTGCTGTTGATCAGTGTATTTAAGTTTTGGCCAGCCGTGTTAGTACCTCAGGAGAACATGTTTTAATCTTGACAATGAGGCATGACATACGTTTTGTCAAAGCTCTGTTTAATGATAGATGACCATCAGAATTCGTTGATCTGGAATATTATTGCACTGACAGAGGATTTATTCATTTCATTCAATTAGGGATTAACACCATACTTGGGAACATTTCGCTTGTATTTATATTTTACTCCCGTTTATGGGTGGCGGTAGCTGCCTCACAAGTGACTAGAAATGACACATGACCTTACTGTCAGAGCACAGGAAAATGCAATAAAAAGTGTGGGCAATGCTTACACTCAGTCAACTTCCCCACCATCTTATTACATTCACAAGCATGTTTTGAATGATTAATGTTACTAGCAAGATCTTCCAGAGCAATCAAACAATGTCCATTAGAACAACACAAGCGTGGGAATTTGGAAAATACCATTTCCATGAACGGAATGGAACACGCATCTTGTGGGACCTAGAGATTAAAAAAGCGGGTGCCTAAACTACTTGTTCAAATCCCGCTCCTGAAAAAGAGCATGATATGTATATTACATGTACACTTTTTTGATTGATTGTTTAATGTCAAATTTAAGAATTTTCCACTTACATAGATGACGAAAATCAGGGTTATGGCAGGAGAAAAAAGGAGAGCCAATAGGAAACCTCTTCCCTTCACCCCTCCCAACATAAAACTACTGAAGAAGCAGTTACTGTGAGACATTCCACATACTGCCAAAATCACTACTGATGAAGCAGCCCAAGCTGTATTCAAACGCGTAACCTTATGGGCCTAAGGCCTGGCTGTTCCTGTGTGACATTACGTAAACCACTGATGGCCCGTTATACCATGTCCATCTAAATCCGCCATTTTTTTTTTTTTTTTTATCAGAGCTGCAGTTGTACTCATCTTGTAAATCAATGCAGCAAGAACAATGACTATATATCTTCTAGTTACTATTTAACAATGAAGATGATATTCATGTGACACGTATAAATATTTTATTATAAAAATCTATACAAATAATATTTACAACATATCTTATATGACAGTGAAATTTCAAATTTCATATTTATGTTCTCTCCCACAAAACAAATGTACATGTTTGTGTAATCATTTCTACAATACTACTGGGTTAATGGAGAGTTCACAAGAAACAGTTACAGGCAAACCAAGCATGAGGGTGGGTTCATGTACACCAACCGAGTCAAAACAGACCAAAAAGTCTAAGTCATTTCCATAATGCATGCATGCATGTAGGCTCTACTATTATGCAAAGCATGCAAGTTTTTTTAATGTGATGACCACATTGCTGACACTGAATAAAGCACTTATACCCCTATACTGCAAATCTGTAACTCTGCCACACATTCACGGTTTTAAAGTGCCTATAAAAGCCTACTGTACTTGACCACAAAAAGTGCACCTTTAGATATTAGGTAATAAACTATTACTTTTAGTGCTGAAATGTTAGGTCAAATACAGCATTAATGAAGATGCTTTCAAAGATGTCTGTTGAGAGTCAAAAAAGCTGAGAACGTACAATTAATATAAATGCTACAATGTATTAGCCACAGACCACAGTATAATATTTATGACCAAAAGTTCTGACTGTAGCTGGTTCTGGTAAATCTTTGTGCATATGACAATGTTGAAGATAAAACACATCTTCAAGCCAAAGACAATGGTATCACCTGCAACATGACTACGTAGCTATAATAAATGCTGAGCACTACCTGCAAAACTAAACTGATATACCTACAGCCATCCTGTGTCATGTTCCTTATGTCCCCAGACACCTTTTAGGCCGTACTATGTGCATCTATTTTATGTGAACCTTGATCTGACAGAAAAGTGCAGAATGATGACTTTTTTCTCCTGATAGCAGCCATGTACTTGCGATGGCTTAAACAAAAGCTGGTTTAAAATTTCAAACCAACTTTCAATTTTACATGTTTTACAACAGTTCACTTTTCTGAGTAGATGTGTATACAATCTTATAATCCTTTCTTCAACCACAACACGCCCACCATGGTGATAATCTCTGTGAAGGCTGGGAAGGCGTTACAAAATCCAAAGATATACCAGTAGGAGTCACACGGCCAAGCATCAAATAGGTAGTAGGAGAGCGCGACAGCCGCTCCGCAGTGCACGCAGGTCGCTGGACATCAAGGTCAAGGTCAACAGTGACATTATAAATATATGATGAGATTGAATCAGCTTATTAAATGTAAATTTAATAGAGGATTATAATATATGAATACATAATGCGATCCCCCACTGGTTATGGTAAAATATTCAAGCAAAGTCTTTTAACACAAGGAAAGACTTTTACTACAAGAAAAACAATCTCAAGCAATAGATCTACGCATGACCAGCCTTCAGGTGCACACTTTCCAGTTGTCTGATTTGCATCCCAAATGATTTCTTATTTATCTTTACTTCAACATGTTATTCTGATATGGGCTGCCTTTGTGCGGTCAACTTCTACAAAAAGCAAATGAAGCCTCTGAAACTCACTAATGCTGCAACTGACACTTTCAAGTTGACTTGTGCGTGTGATCTTCATTGTATCATCTCTGAAGCTGGACTTATTTCTTACCTTTGTACTGGTCATTCCTACATGGAGTGCATTTCTATGTAATCAATTACAGTGTTGTCTATTTATACCTTGAATGATTTTTCCTAGCCATACACAATAAAAGCTTCCCACCCCTTTAAAATAAAAGGAGTGGGGGGGGGGGGGGTAATGAGGTGAGGGAATTTCCTGGTACAGTACTATGAACATGCAACAGCACCATTGCTACTATGCAGGACATTATTTTCCAGACGAACACTAACAGCGCAGTTTTATTATACATGTATTAAGATATAATATTTATTTTATTGTTGTTTGCACCATACTCAAGAATATTTCACTTATAAGGTAGCGGCCAGCATTATGGTGGGAAGAAATGTATTAAGATATACATCTATACACAGAAGAACACGGACATATACTCTTGCAATACACTTAATTGGTAAACTTAACGCCCCACTGACAAAGGATACAGAGTAGGCTCTGGAAAGGCATGAACATTGTGATTCCGCCCAAAAAGCCAATTAACTCCAGGGCAAAGAACCCAAGTGATACTGACAACCCCACAATTAACCTGAAACACAAAGCAAAGCATACCAGCCAAATCAAACTGAAGTAAATGCAAGTGTAAAAATAAAACAAAACTTATGGTACCTGTACATCATACAGTGTTCACATATACTGGATCTTTATGGTAGCGAGAAAATGGACATGTATCAATCTCTCTTCACCAGTTTAGCTTTACATCAATGAAATGGTGTATATCATTGATGTGAAACATTTGAAAAATGCACACTATCCTTGATGTGTTTTATTTGCCTCTCATTTCATTTTACCAACTTTACACAGTTCCTTACAACAAGAGTACCAGCATGTAAAACCAGGGTTAAAAGGGTCATACTGTTAACCACAATTAGAAAGTCTCAAGGTTACATTCTACATTCCATTATACTTTCCATAATTCACTAATACATCATATTTCAATCCTAAACAAACAATCTACGTCATTTCATTTTGAGTTATTATGGTAATAGACAGACACAATGAAATACCATATAGTAATAACATACATATATCATCATGAATCTGTCAACATTTAAGACAAGTAATTAAAACTGAATAGAAAGAAAGCATATGTATTTCCTTACTGCGTATCTTTCAGTCTGTACTGTTCTGATGTGTAACTTTCTGGCAAACACATCTTTATGTTTTCATCCTGGAAGAAATGGAGGAATAATTACTAGTATCCATAGTTTTCAGTAAATTAATAAAGAGAAATATATCAAATATAACTTAATTATTCCTGGAAAAAATGTTTCGTAAATTGGTTAGTCCACTGAAATGTGTATGTATGTATGTATGTATGTATGTATGTATGCATGCATGCATACTTAGGATTTCACGTCGTACTTAACAATTTAACAATGGGGAGCCATTAGGTGTGCATCGAAATTTGTATCAGTGAAATATAACAAAATAACACAATCCTGTTAACATAACTGTCCCCCAATAACACGAGTGGTTAGCGTGCCAGTTTGGCACAATGACACAGGAGCCTCTCTCCAATGTGATCACTAGAGTTCGTCCAGTTCATGCTGGCTTCCTCTCTGACCATATGTGATCATATTGCAGATGGACATTACGTTTTCTCCCACCATGATGGCCACCGTCATGAGTGAAATATTCTTGAGTAAGGTGTCAAACACCAAACAAATAAATAAATGAACATAACAACTGAATCATGAAAATTACTACACATGCAGTAAGATGTGAGTCATGACAACTTGTTCATATGTGACTTAACATCACATGATTTTTTACTATGACATTTTTGTATTTGCCATCAGCATACCATGACATTTTGTGGTTTTAGTTCCACGTCAACAGCACATGATTCCACAGACATACAGTTGTGAATCATTTACGTGATTACCTTTGAAAGATACTTCAACATTGCTTGATTTCTTATTCAAGCAGAAAAAAGTATCTTTTTGCTAGGGAAAGAGACAGACTGGAGAATAACTGACGTCGAGTTCTAATCTTAGCAAAAAACATTCATTTATACTCTTTGTGTCAGAATTATTAAATTTTCACTAAACTGTTCATTTTGCTTGACGAGAGTTCGGTTTACTTACCCTTGACCAAAATATCATAATGACAATAACTAAGTGAGCAATTATTGTCAAGAAGCGTGCGGGCACTAGGCCAGTGATTCCACGAGTCATGTTTGCCGTTGGATCTCCCAAAATTACACGCAAAAGCTGTTCATTAAACTGTCAATCGAAATGGAAAGCACATTTCTCCCACACAGGCGAATGCTTAAAAGTTTGGAGAAAATCGTCAATGCCGAGTTATCAACTGATGTTAGAGAGTAAAATCCACAAACAGTTTTCGTCCGTTGCATCAGATGAACGGACAGTCAGTTCATGCTGGAACACGTTGTTGATGTTGTTGAGATGAGCTTCCCTAACTACCGTTTCATTTTTAGCTAAACCGAAAAAGCAATCACAATATCGGACCCTTAAATCGGTTCCAATGAATAGGTGGTTGTTAACCTTTCCTTTGGTGCACAATAAGCAGCTCTTACCACCTGACATAGATAAACTAAGCCAAAGTTCAACTAACGTAGCGGGAAATATTTGTTTCCGCCGCCATGTTAGTTCTCTGCACGCGTAACTTGCTTGTAAATGTACGAACTTGTTTACCCTGTTCCCATTGGAAAGACAACTGAACTTCCCAGTCGGTTTAGTATGGCGGTTTTATCACTTAGGCCGTAATTGCACTTCCGCTGAGAACAAGGTATTACACATTTTCCGGAATAAGCGCAGCGCATGTGCTGTGGATTGAGCCACGTATTTTAGTCCAACACACTGGGTAAGACGAGGAGATAACAGACGGTCTTTAAAAGGTGTTCCAGGCAACCGATTTGGTAAAACCTGCTACTGATCACAGGGGAGGAGCTGTCAAAATGGTGAGAAACTAGAATTATTGCTATATATCTTGGTAGCTAAAGATCTACAATGTCTTAACCCAACCAATTAACGTGCAACAACAACAACAACTTCTGCTGACAGCTAACATCCTTGCGACACGCCGAAGGGCCAACAGTTAATCGTCTAGAGCTGTTAAACCTTCGTCATATATACAGTTGTTTCATCGTGATACTAAATTGTATGTGCATAAAGCCATTCCTGGCATTTTCTGGAATGGCCGCCTATTCTGCCATGCAACTCCACCTTCGCTCATAAATTTCGTACATGCACATCCTTGGCAGTTGTAAAGACAAGGGTGATGCATTTCTTGGTAACTGACCTACTTCCCAGATATTAATTGTGAAAAAGGTGAGGGACTGCCTGAAAAACGTCCGGCCTGACAGCCTGTTCATAGCCTGTCATTTTAAGGTATAAGGACGGTGCGTAGATTGACTTAATCTGACGGCCGCTATTGCCGGCCCACAGCCATTGGTGAATACAAAAAATAGGATCGGATAGTTCACGAAGATAGAAACGGACATAAACAACCTATATATTAAGTCAGGATAATGTGGCATTTACATACTAGTATCTGATTTTGGTATAATATTATATATTAGGCCTAGGCTACAAGGTTACATTTGATTTTAACGCATACAAAATATATAACTGGTCATTTAATATCTGTTTGAAAATGTTAAATATGGATATATAAAGAGTTAACAAAATGAAGGTGTCACTTTGAGGCTCAAGTCAAAGTCTCTCTTTTCAACTAAAATAAATGTATTAATTAATTAATCTTAAAAGCTGTATGCATGGTTTTTGTTTTTGTCTTCAATGTCTTCTTGATTATATGACTGATCAGAAATAGTGTGCCAGTAATTACTATTTGATGCATATACATACATATATATATATATATATATATATATATATATATATATATATATATATGTCAGTAAAATTTTGATTGCGAAAATAAGGAAACGTTCATAATGAATATATTTAATAACTGTAATTTACTATTTGATGGGTATTGCATGATATACATGCCTATTATTTAATATTTATTATTATACCTGAAATCAAATATGTAATTGCCATATTATTCCTGCTTAATATCTAGGCCATTTAAGTCTGTTTTCCTCTGTGAACGATCTGTTTTTAATATTATCCACCAATTTTAACATATAAGGCATGTATAGACAGGCTAAGTCAATCTACGCATGCAGGAAGTGGTTTTATATCGATTTGCTGCGTTCTTATACCCTAAATTGACAGGCCGTCAGGCTGTCAGGTGGGCCGTCTTTAAGGCCGCCCAAAAGGAGATTCTTCCATGAGTTGACTCTGCCCTGTGACAGCTATGTTGTCTTACATGTGTGTTAATAACTGCCCATCATTTTTGTACATTTCTTGCAGTGTTCTGCCACCTAACACCTCTGTCCCATATCGTGTGTTATCAGTTTTCACCTCTAGTCGAGAGTGCATTTTTCAGCAAATTATTAGAGTTACAATATCAATGAGTATGCTTTGGAAGCTATGCTTTATTTCTTTAAGGGATACAGTGTTTTATGGGTGACAGTAGAGATGGATGACCCAGAGTTACGTTGTCTAAGTTAACTTTGGACACACTTGAGTGCACACAGATTAAATCTTCAGTGCCGAAAATAATAACCCTGTTAATCTCACACGATTGCGATTCTATAGCAATGGATTCATCAAACCTTCAGTATTCTTGAATTGTTTTGAAATTGCTGACGTGATGATATCTTCATAATTTACCATCAAGAAAGTGTGTAAAGGAAATGGGATTCAACACAGATTTAACTTCTGCTTGCCATAGCTTTTTTGAATTAACAGTGAAATTCCCAGCTTAGTTACATTCAAACTCACCACATAGGATGTGTAGCTTTCTGCACAAATGAAACCAGCGAGACAAACAGAACATGATTGTTAGTGTCAAATTAAGCCCATGTTTTTTTTTTGTTTCAAGTAGTAGTCTTTGCTATTCTTGTTTAAGTCTTTGCCAAAAAAAGAAAATAATAATAAAAAAGCAGGGTTTCTTGAAGGCAGACATTTTTCAGCTGACAGCATATTTTTGGCTTTGCTGGCATATTTATATTCACAAGTATTGTACCACTGGGTAACATTCATTAAACTTGTGAAGGCCATGAGATATTTTGTGATATTTTGTGTTTGTAACCCAACTTAATTGTCACATTTAGACACAAAATCAGCCTATCATACTGTACATGGTAAAGTTGTCTCTTATGAATAATGGATTATTAGTTTAGTTACTTTATAGCTTACTGAAATGGTGGCTTTCGATCATGAATATGTTGCCTTCCCTTTCAGCCTTTAAGACTGGACATAAAACGAAAGCTGTCTGCCCGCTCAGACAGAGTGAAATGTGTGGACCTTCACCCAACAGAGCAATGGATGCTGGCCAGCTTGTACAATGGAAATGTTCACATATGGAATCATGAGTCTCAGGTAATGGCTGAATAGTGTACAATGTCTGGATGTATTTGCTATTGTTTTTAATGACGTCTGTTGTGTACATTGACAATTTGGATGGCTGGGGGTGCCAGTCCTTGGTATATGTGTCATGGGGACTGGGGTGCCAGTCCTTGGTATATGTGTCATTCTAAGGGATTTATCTGGTAATGCTTCGGAACCCATTGGTTGTGACTGATTATACATAAACTGAAACTCACAGCATTTGGGAACACATTTAGCAATTTCTTGAGTATTTAGGGATATGTTTGCCAGTACCATGTCTTTGCCTTGACCCGCAGTATGTTGAACACATTTGCCAGCATCTAGAGCATTTGGGGACATCTAGACTGAGATAGGCAGTGCCTGAGATAAGTTTTATTGCAGACAAGGTAGAGAGCGGCAATACTAGAAGACAGATTTGCTGAGGATTGGGTGAGATTGTCAGTACTGAAGTATATACTGTCACACAGTGCTGATAGTGGTATAGAGATCTCAAACTGTGACTGTGTTAAACTGCCTTTTTAGTGGCCTATAATGTTTGATTCAATCTGTAAATGTAAATGAATGCTCTATTTTTCTTAAGAATCTAATGTCATTCAATGTCATGTTTGTTATCACAGCAACTCATCAAGTCCTTTGAAGTGTGTGATCTGCCTGTCAGAGCTGCCAAATTTGTGGCCCGCAAAAACTGGGTGATAACTGGATCAGTAAGTTAATCATGTTGGTTACACATTTTTTGTGTGAGTTTTTGTTCGTTGTAAGTGTCATCGACATGTGTAAACATCCCCTACAGATTACACCAAATATGAAATATTTATACACATATGACTGAACATTGAACCAGTTTTCTGTTTCAGGCTGCTAGAACCCCTCTTGATCAAAATTCTTCATTTTGCCTTGTGTAACCCAAATTGATGGTACAGTTACTTGTGCATATATATATTTTTTGAAAGCTAAAAAACTGCTGCTTTCAAAAATACTGTCAAACTTTGTCTTAAAATTCTAAAGTAAAATCAGAGCATTTTCAAAGTTGTATTGTCTAGGTGTATAATTTACTATTGAAACTAAAGAAAAAAGTCTTACAGGGTAAATATTCATCTTAGATCTTTTTGAGTGATCATCTAAAGTTAAAGATAAAAAACGAAAATTCCAAAGAATATTGAAATCTTTTACATACATGTAGGATACATGACTGGAAACTTGGGTTAAAATGAAAAAAAGAAACCTACCATACCATAAGTGTCATATCAAGATTAAGCTATACCACTTTGAGCTGACACCATAATTACATGAACATAAATACTAAGCTTTGCATGGTGTCTTCTATAACCCTTGTTGTTTCTGCAACCTTACTTAAAGCATACACTGATCATGGCTGGTAGGATTAGGGGTTAAGACGGAGATAGATATTTCTGAAGACAGATTAAGTACAAGCATATTCTGTATGTTTTCAGGATGATATGCAAATTAGGATTTTCAATTACAATACCTTGGAGAGGGTACATCAGTTCGAGGCTCACTCAGACTACCTGAGATGTATTGCTGTTCACCCAACACAACCTTTCATTTTGACCAGCAGTGGTGAGTACTATACTGACTTCACCCTGCCCTTGATTTACGAGATGTGTAGACTGCCACGGTCATGCCGGTTCTGTTGATGAATTCCTGCCCATTGACATGAGGGAGATTACAAAGTTGTTGCAATGGTTACACTATGTCAAGTTCATACTAAGTTCTGTACTATGAAGAGTAGAATTAGCCCAGTCCATGCGCATGCTGATGTCAAGTTTTGTGAATACGTGTAACGGGAAGGAGAAACTTGAGAAAAATAATTTTCTCTTATTATGAAAAGATTCGTGTTAAATTAACTGTACCAGTTTTACCCCTCTACTGATTTTGATGAAGAAAGGAAAGAGAGAATCTTCTAAGCCTTCACATTGTGGCTGAGATTTTAATCTAACATGGCTATGTTAGGGTTGTCTACATTATTTTACTTTTATTTTCGTGTCTGTTTCCAGATGATATGTTAATCAAATTGTGGGATTGGGACAAGAAATGGTCGTGTACTCAAGTGTTTGAAGGCCACGCCCATTACGTTATGCAGATCGTCATCAACCCTAAAGATAACAATACATTTGCTAGTGCCTCCTTGGACAGAACAGTCAAAGTAAGTGCCCTAGATCCCAATATGCCTATTCTAATTGTAGGTGATATAGAAACCATCTTTGCAGTGATTTCACATCACATTGAAAACATATCATAAGAGGTGCACACTCAACAGATTTGCGAATGAAATATGTCTTACTGAAACTGAATATTGTTTGAGCAGTCTGCTTTAAAATTGTGTTACCTTTACTTTTATGCACAGGTTTGGCAGCTAGGCTCTCCAACACCAAATTTCACACTAGAGGGACACGAAAAAGGAGTGAACTGTGTGGATTATTACACTGGTGGAGATAAGCCGTACCTGATCTCTGGAGCTGATGACCGATTGGTGAAGATATGGGATTATCAGGTAAACCTTGCAGATAAAACAAGTCAACACTAATGAGCTCAAATGTCAGTACCTGATATCTGCACACAAGAATTTTGGATCTCCAAGCAGCTAGTGAAATTGATGTTTCCTCTGTGTCTCGTTAATTGTTTTGGATTGTTAAAACGTTAGGCCTTTTCATGATTCAAATGGTTTACAGCTTCACTCACTTGAAATTAAAAATGAAAGTTGAAAGTTTGTCTGTTTTATAATTAAATAAATGTTATCTGTATCTATATTATCTGTATCTACATATTATGGTACATGTATTAGAAGGTTCTCTGTGCCTCGGTCTGATTATAAGGCCTTTGCTTCTTGCAGGTATGTAGTTCAGCAGTACACGGTAGCATTGGCTTTATTGTCATCTCTTGTTCTTTCTTCCCAGAATAAAACTTGTGTACAGACTCTAGAGGGTCATGCTCAGAACGTCTCAGCTGTGTCATTTCACCCAGAGTTGCCCATCATTATGACTGGATCAGAGGATGGTAAGTTAGTAGGGTCATTGTATTTGACCAAACATTTCATCCATGACAAAATGATCTGTTGATATCATAAAGTGTTTTGAGGTTTGTTTAGAAGTCCGGGTTGTATCCTAGTGGGAGAATGAAAGCTTCAGTGCCAAAAGTGATATTTTATGAGCTTTGTTTGCATCCAAAAATGCATTTTGTTGGACAGATTTCAAGCTAAATAAATATTGTACATCACATTGTGATGAAAAGTAAATATTTCAAAGGCCATGTGGTTTTATACACAGCAGCAATATTGATAAGACCAAATAAGTTACAGAAAAAACCGCAACAACAAAAGCGTAACAAAAGACTTGTGACGTGCATGTTCTAATTGACACTAGCGCCACCTTTTGTGAGAGGAAAATCTACTGGTACCCTATTCTACCTTTTTTGCAGCTGATATTTGAATATTTGTTTTAACATATTGCTAACCTCCACACCATTAATCAATATTAAGTTGTACATTTTCTGGGGTTTGTTATCACACCAAATTTTCAAGGTATCTGGTCAGCTCCGGTTTCAAGACTGTACATATATAAACCATGCTGTGGCTTTTCCACTTTCAGGAACCGTGAGGATATGGCATGCCAACACATACAGGTTGGAAAGTACTCTGAACTACGGGCTGGAGAGAGTCTGGGCAATTGCTTGTCAGAAAGGTTCCAACAATGTGGCCTTGGGCTATGATGAGGGCAGCATTATTGTAAAGGTAAGGGAAAGTCGATGATAGCAGACCTTTACATGAGAGTATTTAATATTTACCTGATTATTCATTTTGTTGATGGCAAAAGTCAGTGGCTTAATTCAGGAACTCTGGTTTTATCCACCTATGACCTGGGCAGCCATCATTTAAGTAAAAATTATTGAGCTCTGTGTTAGACATAAATCAAACAATAAATATTTTATTGGTGTTTTACACTATAGTTTAAGAGCTGCAGAGCTGAACCAGTTAGAACTTGTTTAAAACATGTGCATGTGACTTAGAACCCCACCATTAAGTTGTCTGTCGCCGTATATGTGAAATATTCTTGAGTGTGTCGCAGGACACCAATCAAATAAACAAATAAATAATAGATGGTACAGCCAGGGGAATATGGAATATTTAGCAAGTAAAAATTTAAATACTGTAAATTTATTTAACCAGTACCAGTGTAATGGGGAATAAATGCTGAAGTGAAATTTTACCTGGAGGTTTTGTGTATGTGTGTATCTGTATGCAATTTATAGTTCCCAAAATGGAAGTTACATTGAAGTAATGATATGTTCCACATTCTTCATCCCAGCTTGGTCGTGAGGAACCTGCAATGTCCATGGACATGAGTGGCAAGATTATCTGGGCAAAGCACGCTGAAATCCAACAGGCAAATATCAAAGCTATCGGTGATCAAGAGGTGAAGGATGGAGAACGTCTACCTCTGGCCATCAAAGACATGGGGAGTTGTGAGATATATCCTCAAACCATAGCCCACAACCCAAATGGCAGGTGAGAAAGCTATGGCTGATGTGTAAAGAGAAAGACAGGGATATATTTCATGTAATTCTCAACGTGAATTTAATTCAAAATGATAGGACTGGCACATGAACACGTGTCTGTCCGGTAACCTGCAAATCCTGCTGTAAAGCATGATTTCGCTTTACATGACTGATGTGCCGGAAGGAGACATTAAATACGAAGTATCTACCAAAAGACTCCTCAAATTTTTTTTCCTTTTTTTTTTTTAACTTATTTACATGCAGGCAAATGTATTTTGATCTGTGATGTCACACAACTTTCAGTATACCTATTTGTTCAGGTCCAAATAAAGTGAAATTGACTGGTATAAAGCTGGCATTAAATTCCTGTTTCAGGGATGGAGAAACTCAGTGTGACATAATAGATGACATGTACATGTATTATCTATACAATACTGAAAGTCCATCTTACAATCTTTAACAATTGACTAAATTTAATTCAGCGAAAAGCATATCTGAAAATAAACATTTAATGATCTTTTTTCTGATGCTTACTTTACTCTAATATTTCTTTGCTTTTAAGCCCCATCTTCTGAAAAACTGTACGGTGCCTTGTGATAAAAGTGTTACAATGCAGGTAGCACAAGGGTCATAGCATACAATCTTCAGGTCTGTCATCAGACCTAATACACAACCCTGCAAGGCTGTGTCAAAAGTGCATTAGAGTTGAGTGAGACTTAAATTATAATACGACATACATCCTAATGCAAAACTAATTGATCTTCAGTTCAGACTAAAGTTAGTACTGGTTTTAACTGCTAATGCCCTTCAGAACAACTGGGCCGAGAACCCTAACAGCATATGAGGCATATGTGGCAGCATATAGTTTGTCCCTCTGTTAAGCTACATGTATACATATTTCTCACTTTGTAGCACACAATAAAATCTTTGAAATATTACAAAACGGTAAAACCCATAGTGATATCTGATGTTCCTGTTGCACGTGTCTGTGCTGTAGAGTTCTCTCCCCTGTGTTTCAGGTTTGTAGTAGTGTGTGGAGATGGAGAGTACATCATCTACACAGCCATGGCCCTCAGGAACAAGAGCTTCGGCTCTGCTCAGGAGTTTGTCTGGAGCACCGACGCCTCTGTCTATGCTATTAGAGAAAGCAGCAGTGTCGTGAAAATCTTCAAAAACTTTAAAGAGCAGAAATCATTCAAACCAGATTTTGGAGCTGAAGGTAATAATTCACCCTTTTTGTGTCTAGCAGATTTAATGCTGGTAGAAACACACACATGTACCTTGGTTCAGATGAAGAACATGATATTTGAACATGCAAATCCTATACCATGTCAAGATATAACATACATGTAAGTGTTACTGCCTTAAAGGTTTTCATTTTGGTGTTCACGTTTGATTTTGCAGGTTGTGTTCGCATCAAGATGGGTAGATGTACATACATTATTTTCTCTGAATTGCAGTCTTAAGGAAATGCTTTTTTTTCTTTCCCTTTCAGCTATAGATAAATGGTAATATGCTTGTTTCTTGAGCATTTAAGTTGTTCAAAATCTATGATGGCTTTTTCCTCTTTTCAGGCATCTATGGAGGCTGTATGTTGGGTGTGAGGTCTGGAGTGAGTGGCCTGGCCTTCTATGAATGGGACACAACAGATCTTATCAGACGGATTGAAATCACACCCAAAAACGTAAGGGCTTTGACTCCAGCCTCAGGTTGTGAGCTAATGATCAGGTTTGAGAAAAGGTCACTGTACTTCCTGGATGGAAAACACACTGATTAGCGTTAAAATCACTCTTTAAATTTATGGGGTTTTGCTCAACATTGTTGAAAACACACCCCTAAAACCTTAATAGTTTTCATATAAACAGGAGGTTTTGAGCTAAACATGAATGTTTTAAGTTTGGCTCAAATCCTTGGTTAAAAACGAATCTCATTCATAGTTGAAATCACTATGTGACATTATATGAACTTTAATCAACCCTCTTGTGGTATGTTCATGTAAAGACGCAAAGAACTTGGGCATGAAGATAGATCTATAGCAAGGGTCTAGATCCATGAAACCTTGAATTATTATTTTTTTTAACACTGCACTTTTCAGTGGGATTTTAGTACTGAATAAGCTAACGATGGGTTGTCTCCCTTGTGTAGATATTCTGGAGTGAGAGTGGTGAACTGGTGTGTATAACAACAGACGAGTCATTCTTCATATTGAAATACAACGCAGAGGCTGTGGAGCGAGCAAAGGAGACACGAACTGAAGTGACGGAAGATGGCATTGAGGAGGCCTTTGAGGTAAGATTGGTTGAGCTTGTTCACACATTGTTCCCCTTTGCATTTTTCATATTCACAGTTGCAGTTCACAAAGGCTATCGAAATTCAGAGGAGAAATGTATGACTGAGCCTGATTGAGTTAGTCTTCATTGTTTCCAGGATTCCATAGACCTTTCCTTACTGTCAGTCAAGAACACACATTTGACCAATATTGGATCCTATGGCGTGATGGTTATTTTCACTGAGAATGGAATGAAAATTAACATTGTTAAAAGAAGGGGTGATGGAACATCAGGCGTGTGGGATCAGTCCATTATCCCTCAGGTTGCTCTGACTATACACATATAGTTTTCGAGTTTTGATTTGTACTTTTTATTATAGTTTTAAATGTTGTAGCTCAGATAATAAAGGCTGCCTTTGTTGGCTTAGATGATTAAAGAACTGGAATGCTGTGACTATCAACACCAGTGAGGTCACATGTTCAAAACCAGCTCTCACTTTAGTTGAGAGTTATCAGGTACCTGGCAAAGGTTGGTGGGTT